>NW_028301610.1:68715000-69041202 GCF_987345545.1 Pholcus phalangioides
TTGGAACCGAGACTCGTCAGACCAGGCAACGTGTTTCCAGTCCTCAACAGTCCAATGTCGGTGTTGTCGGGGCGAGGCGTAAAGCTTTGTGTCGTGCAGTCATCAAGGGTACACGAGTGGGCCTTCGGCTCCGAAAGCACATATCGATGATGTTTCGTTGAATGGTTCGCACGCTGACACTTGTTGATGGCCCAGCATTGAAATCTGCAGCAATTCGCGGAAGGGTTGCACGTCTGTCACGTTTAATGATTCTCGTCAGTCGTCGTTGGTCCCGTTCTTGCATGATCTTTTTCCGGCCGCAGCGATATGTCGTAGATTTAATTTTTTACCGGATTCCCGATATTCACGGTACACTCGTGAAATGATCGTACGTAAAAATCCAAATTTCATCGCTACCTCGGAGATGCTATGTCCCATCTCTCGTGCGCCGACTATAACACCCCGTTCAAACTCACTTAAATTTCGATAACCTGCCATTGTAGCAGCAGTAACCGATCTAACAACTATGCCAGACACTTGTTGTGTTATATAGGCGTTGCCGACCGCAGCGCCGTACCCAGATTGTTTCCATATCTCTTTATTTGCATACGCATGCCTGTACCATTATTTTTGGCTCTTCAGTTTATAATCTGATTAAAACGTCAACGTAAAATAACGATCGCGCAGTAAACACGTATGCATTGTATGCATCTTTTCTCAGAAAATTAGACTTGATTGTGAAGGTAAAAAAATTCACATTTTTGGGCAAAAAAGTGTTGATTTGGCTAAAAACATTTTCAAACCGATCTCATTTGGCTACCATTGTACAAACCTTGCTATAAATTTGCCAACATAGAAGACGAAACTTACGATACGTAAGCGATACGTAATAGCAAGGTTAAACTATCACACTATATTGAGAGTAAAATCGCCAATCGTGAAAGAAGAAGGTCGAACTTGGCTTCTAATGGGATTGAATATTTCAGTTCATTTTTAAGAAGTGACAACCCGCTGCTGGTGGAGAAATGCACTTTGGTTCGGTGTTTGGCATATAACTGACCGTTAGAAAAATGACACGTCACAAAATTTTAAAAGCTTATAACTCACTTAATATTCGTCCGATCGAAAAACGGAAAACTCTTTTATATATCAGTTTTCACAAGGATTCACGTGAGTAATTATTGGGCGGTCGATAGTTACCACCCTGTATATATAACCATAATATTCTTTATGGGCATTATATAATATTTTATCATGTGTATATATTGTTTGTAATTTTTGTAATTGCATTTTTAATTGGGTTGCTGTATTTTTGAAATATATGACATTCATGTTTGTTATGGGCATCTTCCCTGTTGTAGCGTTGTATTTGTATAATTATGTAAAAAAAAAAAAGCACGACAGTGATATTGGCGGGGAAAATTTCTAGGATATCGTGCCAAAACGTTGTTGCGCTTGCCATGGATTTTTGATAATGGTAACCAATATTTTTCTAAAAATTTTGAACGAATAAACATCGGTTCAAAGCGGTATTTTTTCAGTTTTCTTTTCAAAATCGAAGAAAAATTGAAATATTCTGTGTAAATGATCATTATAAACCTCTGATATATGGGAACTATATTTTGCGGTGAAGGAAAACTCTTTACCAAAGTTAACCTGAAACGGACTATAGGTATTTTTGAGACCCTCATATCTCCGTATTGAAATTTTTTAGAGACTTGAAATTTGGCATATCTAGTGTATTTTACAAATTCACAATCGATCTTCTGAATTTCATTTTTTTAACAGCTGTAGTTCTTGAGAAATTCGAACTCAGTTTCGTTATTTTGACACTGACCGACTCACCGATCATCAAATATCCCAGGCACTTCTAGCAGCCCTAAAAACATGAAATTTGGTATGAACATAGTGTTTAGAATAGAAAACAAGGAAAAATTAAAAAACCCTGAAACGTTTCCTCCCAAGATCGAAAATACGGGAAAATTCAGGATATTACCAATTGTTGCCAAAAAGAAATTCCAAATGATTGCAAGTTGTCAACTATGGTTAAAATTGTTCGAAATTTGCCGACGACGGGGTAAAAGGGTTTTCGCATATATCGACAGGTTTAGTGCTGTGTCAATATATGAATTCAACGTTAATTTCGAAAGTAAAAATTTCATTTATTATAGCACTGTTATCACATATTTTCCTAAAATCACCCATTTTCGTTGAAAAAAACTGTCTAATTTTTATTCTAATTTTGTTTAATGAACAAAAATAAATACAAATGACAAACAGGAAATATTTGTCCCCTGTAAATTTCTAGGGTGATGTCATCTCTAAAGAAAGGAATCAGAAGAGAAAAAATAATGAAAAAACAATGAGAATTCGGCCTGTACGTACAACATTTGTTATGTGCGATAAAAATAAGAAATGAACATTCACAAATGTTTGTCACAGTTATCATAATATCATTTACTAGGGGGCCAACCCCACTTTTCTCTCATCGCATTTTGACACTTATTTCGACCCTTTTCGTCAGACTGCAATGAAAAGTAACATGTGAAAGCGCCAGCTTACAGACGAATTTTACAATCAACAAAAATTTTGTTAAATCAACAAAAATCCAATGAAATTCATCAAGAATCCCCCACGAAAAAATGAGTCAACTTCCCCACTTGGGTCCCCTGCATGGAGCCCTGTTGTACACCCCCTCCCTCGGTGAGGGCCACGAAAAATTATCATTTGTATTAACTTCACAAACGATTTGAATTCAAGGGCCCCCAATCAAGGACGGGGTCCCGATTCACACATTTTCGGTTGGCTTCCGCTTTACAACAAACTTTTACTGCTAAAGGAACAAAATCCAATGAGATCCACCAAAGACCGACTGAAGTGAAACCTGTCAACTGCTCAATGGGGGGGGGGGGCTTCAAGCTGGAGCCCTATAACACTTCACACTTGTGAGGGCCACGAAAGAAACTTCATTCGTTGGTAAAATGGATACAAATGAAATCCAGGACCCCACATAGAGTAGCCGATACAAAATACGCAGATTTTTGGAGAGGGGGGGGGGCAGATTGAAATTATCTCCAGTTTCCGCTGTTCAAATTTTGCAATATGAAACAGCAAAAAACAACGAGATTCATCCGAGGCCGCCCAACATGAAAGTTGTCAACTTCCCCATGGGGGCCTCGACCTGGAGGCCTGCCGAACTTCTCCCGTGAGAGGGCCACGTGAAATTTTCATTTGTATTAATTTTACCAACGAATAAAATCCAGGGCCCTACATAGAGTAGCCGGGACCCAACACGTAGATCTTTAGTGGGGCCCCAGACAATTTATCTGGAGCTTCCGCTGTGTCAAATTTTACAATTTAAAAAAAAAACCGTGAAACAATAAGATTAAACAAGGGCTCTCCGAAATGAAACATTTAAACTTTACCATGCCCCTCCCTCTCCCGACCTCTAGACTTCTCGGACATCTCCCCTGTTATGGCCACGAAAAATTTTCATTTGTATTCATTTATCGAAGGAATAAAACCTAGGGCCCCAAACAAGGACCCGAGACCCTATTCGCAGACAGAGGGGGCGCAGACTGAATTTATTTGTGGCTTCCACTGTTGCAAATTTTACAATTTTAAACGAAAAAAAATATTCATCCAGGGCTCCCCGAAATCAATCTGTGAACATTGGGTCCCGACCTGAAGTCCTGTCCCCCCCCCCCGCGAGGGCCACGAAAATTTTTCATTTATATGAATTTTACCAAAGCATAAAGTCCAGGGCCCCCCAACTAAGGACTCGGACATAATTCGCATATTTTTAGTGGGGGAGCCTTAGACGATTTTTATCTCGGGTTTCAGCTATTACAAATTTTTCAATGTTAAAGCAAGTAGAAAACAATGAGATTCATCAAGGGCCCCTCGAAAGTTGAAACCTGTCAACTTCCTCATGAAGGCATTTGTCCAATAAGAATATTTTTCTTGACAACCGTCAGAAATAATAAACGACGGGGAAAAAGTTGCCATTCTCTCTTGGCGTTAGGAATATGCAAAGTAGGTGCAAGTATGTGGTTTGGCGAATGAAAAAATAGATAAAAGAGGAGAAAGGATGACGATGAAGGAGAAAATCAACTCATTTTTTCTCCCTTTTATTTGTCATCAGGCGAAAAGATAGATTGAACGCGTTGTTATATTTTTGTACCATATACTGTACATCGTTCAAATATCTTGATTGAACGTGGGAATACGATTGCTGACATTTCGGTTCGTGTAGTAGTCGGTATTTATTATGTAATTTTGTGCTACGGATTTGGTTGTTGACGACGAGTTGGTCAGCGTTTAAACACATTTACCTTGCGTTAAATAGCGTGTAAAAACGCAATTATTTTCAATTTTTTTATTCTATTTCATCGAATGTGATTATTTGATTTGTCCTATTGGATGGACTTGTGATCGTTTCTTATTGATTTTGACATCATTTAATCGCTTGAACTGCAATTTATTTTCGGGCAGCACTCCTCAGACAGACAATTTAATTACGAGCTGGACTCGTCATTTCAGTTCAAGGTGTTGATTTAGCCACAAAATTAAAACTCCTGATAGGCACATTAAAAATAGATAAAAATATAAAAACTGATCTCTTGTGTATTTAAACGATGGAGATACACATATACCTGGACTGGTTTGTCTGTTTCACTCTATATCGTTTTCGATTTACGGTGACAGCCTCGTCGTATGATATCAAGTATGCTATTGCTCAGTATGTGGTTAGCAAATGGGGTCAGATGCAAGTATACACTTCTGATTAGCATGGAAAATCTTACCCAGATTCTGAACAGTACTTGGCAGCTATGATGAATAATACAACTTATGTGAGTTACTTACCCCGACCCGGGGAGGGCTAAATAATAGGGAGGGAAAATAAATGCTACCTTCGGGGAACCCAGGTATGGCGAATGTGATTCGCCATACCTGGGTTCCCCGAAGGGAGCATTTATTTTCTCAATCAAAAAAAAAAAAAATGTTAAAAATACAACTTATGTGTCGGAGCTGGTGGCCGCCTCCGCATTGTACCCGTATACGTTCGAGGTTTATGAAAACGGCTATCTGAGGGGATCATTTGGTGACAGCACCAAGAATCTAATAAAACGTTTACGTTTTTCTGATAGTTTCTTAGGCGGTCACTGAGGTTCTTCCTCTAATCGATCCTTCTCACGAATCTAATAGCACAGCAAATAAATATTCATCGGACCTATCAAGAGCAAAAAGGAAAGGCCTAAAAACCTCCGATAAATCACATTCTCAACAGCTCCAAGAAGCTGCAGCTCGGTATCGTGAAAACCATCCTGAAAAACGAAAGACTCTCTAAAACGTTCTACTGCTTCACACCCTGAAGTCAATCGAGATGCCTTCACACGATACACTGCTTCACACCATGGCCGTAACACAGCAGCTCACCAATGGAAAAGGTCTACAGATAAGCTGCTGTTTAAAACCAGAAATTTAGAAAAAATTGCCAGAGCTTCAACTAAAAAAACGGGAAACATTGCACGCAGACAAGTTATTAAAATGGACTCTGCACAATAGACAATTAACTTTGATAAAACCACGGATAAATTAAAACCAAAATTAATCTTATCGCTAGAAAAATTGAATGAATGCTATCTAGACAGCAGTATACTGTACATGACCGGTTCGAAGCGTTTCTAGGAAAAGGGGAGCATCGAAATAATGTCATTTTATGATCATGATGCATATAAAGTCTATGAAGCTAAAGGAAGGGCAATAGAAATCGACGCTACTGGTAGAGCTTGCTTCGGAAAGGTTTAGTCTGACCTTGTTGTGATACATTATGCGTTCTAGATGAAAACAATATTGTAAAATTAAAAGGCATTTTCGAAATTTTGGAGAGAGAAAAACCTTATATCACCTTTATTCATTAGTTGAAAATGGAGAGCTATGTACATTTATCATTCATGTAATACTTCTTTAAAATCACTTTCTGCGGCTAAGAACGATAGTAAGAGAGATGTATCAGGTAGAGCGGTTGAAAGATACAGGATTTTTACTTTCGCCAGAAGGATAGGGCCTTTGTACCTGCGGTTGGTTGTGTTTTTGTTCTTGTGTCCGATTTTTTCAATTTTTTTTTTGTCCTTTTGCATCTCTCTCGCTGACAAGTTCGTCAGGTTTTTCTTTTTTTCCCCCCCTTTTGCAGTGGCGAGAATTAAATAGCCCGCCCCAGGGGTGGCACGCTTAAGCCTAACCTCGGACATGCCAAATCTTGCTGACATTGGCAGTATGAAGATAATTGCATCGACTTCATCGGATAACATTACACAGTCTCTGTCTTACGAGAAGATCTGACGAGCATAACGTATTCATTTCTACCATGTCAGATGGTCAAAAAGCCATTCAGGCGGCCGCTCTGGGCTGCTCAACATTCCAAGTGATGGTGACTGCCCCGCAAATTATCCCAGCTTCGAAGCCTCGTGCCCTGCAGAAGGAGCTAAACACCTACATCAGGAAAAGCAAAGATATCTCAGAGGTGAAATATACTCGCTCTGGAAAGTGCCTCATTCTAACAATATCTACAGCGAAGTCAACACTGGAGGCACTCGTGATCAACCAACTTTTTGGAACTGAAGTGTCTACTAAATTCCTACTGGAAAACTGTTCCACGAGATTCCTCGTCAGAAACATAGAATCAGACATCCCTGTTAATGAATTAGCAGAAGAAATCCAAGGGAATAATATAATCCCTCTTGAGCTCCGGCGTTTTATCCAGCGAGGAGTTCCAACCTCCACTCTGTTAGTAACAAAGCTGGGAACACATTTACCTGAGGACATAAAGCTTTGGTTCATTCGCCAGAAGATTTCTCTATTCATTGATAGACCGCGACAATGTAAACTATGCTTCAAATTCACACACATTGCAAAATATTGCCCAGCAAGGGCCCAATTTTGTGACAAATGTGGGGAGCAGCACCATGTATCAGTGTGTACAGATAGTACACTCACCTGTATCAATTGCAAAGGCTCTCATTCAGCACTTGATAAATCGTGTGCCCAATACAATACAGAATGTAAAGTTTTACAGATCAAAGCAGAGCGTCGTCACGTCTCTACTGCTGTGGCACGACGATCTATTAACACAGAATCATATGCCACGATTACATCCAAAAGTACTCCTCTTGAAAATACTCAGATTACTTCAAAGTGAACTTAGTGCTTTTAGGGAAGCATTGATAAATGAAATCAAAGCGTTGTTACAACCCTTTTCTTCACCACCAGCAAAAATTACTCAAGAACCTGGCGGCAAAAGAAAGATCACCGATTCGAGTGAAATTGAGCAAGTTGACCTGATCCCATCACAAAATCAAAGGTCCTGTTCCCGTTCTTCACGTCCGGGAAAGAAAAAGTGAAGAAAAAAAAAAGTCATTTTAGTGTATCTTAGGGGATAAATTCTCTCCTTTCACAATTTTTTTTTCATTCAACACTTCAAATGGGCTATTAAGGCTGCCGCGGTTGATCTTATCAGCAACCGTAGAATTTCGCGTGAAACACACACTGCTGTTAGCAAACGGGGTTTTTTATTTTTTAATGTCACGTGACATCTCGGGATTGGCTAAATTATTTTCACCAAGCTGAAGTTGGCTCCAGTTAGCATGCGAATTCGTGCTCATAAGCTGCATTGCAGTAAAACCCCCTCTTAACGGATACTCCCTCTTTTACGGACAAATAATAATTTATAGTTGTATAATATATAAAAGTATGAATTTCAAACCTCTTTTTAACGGTCACCCATTTTACATGGATTTAATTTTTTTGTCCTGTCCGTGTTCACAAGAAGGAGGGGTTTTACTGCATATACTAATAAAAATATTCATGTAATGGAATTTAATTTTCTGTAACAATATTTTAATATTTTTACGGGGGGGGGCATAACAGTACCCCCCCCCCACCCGGGGTAGAAGGTCCTGGGGAAAGATGGGGGGGGGGGCAGCACGAGAAGGAAATACGGTACAAAGGGCCATTAGCTCACAAAAAAATTGGCAACCACTGGAACATATGATATTTTCGTTTAATGTAATTTTTTTTTAATTTATTCAATCACACATGATACAGTATAACGCTATATAATAATACTAAGAACATCCATCAACGGAGGATTAGTAAATTCGTTGTGATGAACACGAAGAACCGTGGTAATGAAAAACGTCATAAAAACTTCTTCGTTTATCATTTCTCCCGATCAGTTATCAGATGATTTTTTCCAGATGATGCGATGACACGAAGGGAACGTAATGTCCTTATACGAAATTATTTACATGCTTCACACTAAATCCGTTTCCAGACACAGATTTGTGGCTTCGCCACGTGCTGTCTATTCGAATTGCTCTGCCCCCTATTCACGTTATAATTTAAAGTTCTTGACCACGAATTACTCAAATTTGCCGCCCCTCTGAACTTGCTACCCCGGCCCGCTTAACACCCTGTACATAAGGCATCAGGGCCGCAACTAGAGAGGAGCAGGTGGGACTGGTGCCAGGGTCGTCTTAAGAGTATTATGCCCCCCCCCCGTGCCAAGTGGTTTTTAGGAGGCCCTACATGGTAAATCCTTGAAAATTTCAATCGTATCTCATTTTTGGGAGGCCCCTCTTCTCTTGAGGCACCCGGGCCGTGCTCGGGTGGGCCCATGCGTTAAGACGGCACTGACTGATGCCCCCGAACTCCGAGCCAGACAGGAGCGCAAATGTTAACCCTTCATCTCTCCTTCAATATTAAAAGGGGGCGCCAAAATGCGTGCTTGCCCCGGCTGACCACGCATGTCGTTGTGGCCCTGTTCATCTGTTGCAAGGTTTAAGGTACATACAGGGCCGCAGCTGGATACTTTTTTAACTGGAGCTAGCAAGCTTTTGGCGTCCCCGTATAAGGAAAGGTTAGAAGGAGTGGTGTTAAAGGGGCAATTCGGCGCCCCCTCTAGTTCAGCACTCGATACAGTGGACCCGCTCTCCCTAGTTGCGACTTTGTGTGTGTATGTAAATTAAAAACTGCTTGAAAAGAACGGTAGGTGTGAATATTGTTTAAGTGCACTCTTCGATATTACCCGCATACAACGTTTTGTCTAAATCAGCGGTTCTCAATCTTTTTTGACCCACGGAGCCCTTTCCAGTATATAATTTCTATGGCGGAGCCCCGTAGGCCTATTTTTTATTTATTCATCAAAGTTACTGATTTATTTTTATTCAAAAATATTAATAATTATTTTTTTTCAAATTTACTGGTTCTTTTTTTATTTTCCTCGAGGCCCGCGGAGCCCTTGGGAGTTCACACGGAGCACCGGTTGAGATCCGCTGGCCTGGATGGTTTTTTTTTCATTGCAAAAACAACAGATAGACAGCCACATTCATATACGATACAAAAATAAATAACAAAAAGACAATAATGAAAGCAAAACACACACACACACAATGCAGCTCTTAGGGACATATTTCATCCCCGGTTCATACTTAGGCTTTTAATAAATGTTTCAAAAGTTTGATATGGGGAATTCGCAAATATAAAAATATATTCCTTCAGATGTCTGATTATTTTTACTTCTAATTTTTTATGAATTTATTATAAATGGTTGGGCCCCGTGGTAATTTGTACTCTTTTGGAAGAGGTAACTAATTGGTTTTTTGCTAAAACATTATAATCGGGATCCAATGCATTTCATTCAAGTGTTCTAAAATATACATCTCGGTTTTAGCGTAATCACGTTAGTTTATGAATGTCATTATAACCGAGTTTCAATGTATGCTCATGTAGGAAAGCAAAAAAATTTCACTAGTTAGAAAAATTTAATTTTTTCTTCATTGGTTTTTTTTATTATACAAATACAAATACAACGCCACAACAGGCAAAATGCCCAACGAGGTGGCTGATAAAAAGATGCCCATAAAAATATGGATGTCATATATTTAAAAAAAAACAGCAACCCAATTAAAAATGCAATTAACACAAATTACAAACAATATATACACATGATAAAATATTATACAATGTCCATAAAGAATACTTATGGTTGTCTTATTCTAAGAATGGATAGCTTCTCGATTTACCCCAACATGTTTATCGTATTTCTTTTTAAACGTGTCAATTGTGTTACAATTTACTACCTACGAGGGTAAGCTATTCCATTTATTAACAACGCTATTAGAGAAAAATTCCCTGCGACACCATAACCTTGCATTGTCCCTCACCAATCGATACTACTTCACCAAACACCAACTCTGGCCATATCGCTATATTCCAATTTACTGCCATTAGTGAGATGGGTTGGAAGTGAAGGCGCTGTCTATCGGTGGTCGGCTCGAGTTCGTTAGGGAAAATATCTTATCTATATCCTCCCTTGGGTTCGAACCCGGGACCCTGACAACAACCTTCACGATGGTACACCAATCGATACTGGTGTCCCCTTGTAAAAGCAGTCGATTGGCGGTGTACCCCAATCCGTCCCATTGAAAATTTTAAACACTTCGATCATATCTCCTCGACACCTGCGTTCATCCAATGTACACATATTTAAAAAATCTCTCTTCATAACTCAAGCCCTGTGTCCCAATAAGGGCACGCGTAGCTCTTCTATGCACCCCTTCAACCAAGTCTATGCCCCTCTGTAGATATGGTCTCCAAAACCTTACGGCATACTCCAGTCCAGGACGAACTAAGCCTCGAAAAAGCGGAAGAATGACTTTAGGAGAATGCAAAGAGACTTTTTTTGAAAATCAAACAAAGCAAGGTAAACAACGTCTACAATTTTGCTCTTACCCAAAGCCTTAGTCACGTGATCATAGAAGCAAAGAAGGTTTGTTACACATGACTTCCCCTTCCTGAACCCATGCTGATTATCCGACAATACATTATTCTCGTCTATCCACTTCACAAACTGCCTTTTGATGATAATTTGCATTTCATTCAAGTGTTCTAAAATATACATCTCGGTTTTAGCGTAATCACGTTAGTTTATGAATGTCATTATGACCGAGTTTCAATGTATGCTCATGTAGGAAAGCATAAAAATTTCACTAGTTAGAAAAATTTAATTTTTTCTTCATTGGTTTTTTTTATTATACAAATACAAATACAACGCCACAACAGGCAAAATGCCCAACGAGGTGGCTGA
Source organism: Pholcus phalangioides (assembly GCF_987345545.1). Classification (NCBI taxonomy): domain Eukaryota; kingdom Metazoa; phylum Arthropoda; class Arachnida; order Araneae; family Pholcidae; genus Pholcus; species Pholcus phalangioides. The sequence continues at coordinate 68,726,129 of NW_028301610.1, forward strand.
TAAAAAGATGCCCATAAAAATATGGATGTCATATATTTAAAAAAAAACAGCAACCCAATTAAAAATGCAATTAACACAAATTACAAACAATATATACACATGATAAAATATTATACAATGCCCATAAAGAATACTTATGGTTGTCTTATTCTAAGAATGGATAGCTTCTCGATTTACCCCAACATGTTTATCGTATTTCTTTTTAAACGTGTCAATTGTGTTACAATTTACTACCTCCGGGGGTAAGCTATTCCATTTATTAACAACCCTATTGGAGAAAAATTCCCTGCGACACCATAACCTTGCATTGTCCCTCACCAATCGATACTGGTGTCCCCTTGTAAAAGCAGTCGATTGGCGGTGTACTAAAAGTTCATGGTCCATCCTATCCATCCCATTGAAAATTTTGAACACTTCGATCATATCTCCTCGACACCTGCGTTCATCCAATGTAAACATATTCAAAAAATGAAGTCTTTCTTCATAACTCAAGCCCTGTGTGCCAATAAGGACACGCGTAGCTCTTCTCTGCACCCCTTCAACCAAGTCTATGTCCCTCTGTAGGTATGGTCTCCAAAACCTTACAGCATACTCCAGTCCAGGACGAACTAAGCCTCGAAAAAGCGGAAGAATGACTTTAGGAGAACGCGAAGAGACCTTTTTGAAAATGAGACCAAGCATTCTATTCGATTTTTTGACAACCGCTGAACAATGTTCAGAAAACCTAAGTCGCTCGTCAATGAGAATTCCCAAATCGGTGACTCTAGTTGCATCCGGGATAGTGACACCATTCAACTCGTAAGAGAACCGTGGGTTGTTCGAACCAAAATGAGCGACCATGCACTTATCTACGCTAAACGTCATGCTCCATTCATTTGCCCATGCTGCAATCTTGTTTAAGTTGGTCTGGAGCAACTCCCTATCGCTTTCATTTCCGATTACCCCCATTAGCTTCACATCATCTGCGAATTTGCTAGTAATTCCATCGATACCCTGATCGAGTTTGTCGATAAAAAGTGAAAAAAGTATGGGGCCAAGGACACTTCCCTGAGGAACTCCACTTGTGACGTCTGTCCAACCAGAGAATTCCCCGTTCACCATAACTCGTTGCGACCTATCTCTTAACCACGATTCTATCCAATTCAGCAAGTTGCCCCCTATTCCAATCTCGTGTAAACGCTTCAAGAGTTTGCCATGTTGGACCCGATCGAATGCCTTCTGGAAATCAAGGTAAACAACGTCGACATTTTTGCTCTTACCCAAAGCCTTAGTCACGTAATCATAGAAGCAAAGGAGGTTAGTTACACATGACTTCCCCTTCCTGAACCCATGCTGATTATCCGACAATACATTATTCTCGTCTATCCACTTCACAAACTGCCTTTTGATGATAATTTCCAAAATTTTCGAGAGGGAGCTCGTCAAACTCACTGGACGATAATTAGACACCACTTCTCTACTACCCTTCTTAAATATCGGAACAACGTTAGCCAGTTTCCAATCTCTCGGGACGATACCCTCAGCAACACTACTCCTGTATATCGGTGCGACTGGCCCCAACAATTCATTAGCACCTTCCCTGAGAACCCTGGGATAGATATCATCTGGTCCTGGTGCTTTGCTTGCACATACATTTCTTAGAAGATTTAGGACCTCCACGTCTTCCACTTGAATATCGTTGAGCGTTTTATTACCCCATGCAACACCCGTATATCGAATATCATTATCTCCATTAAAAACCGACGCGAAAAAGTCATTGAAAGCACTACACATGCCTACATTGCTCTCTACTTTTGAGCCACCTATCGAGAGGGGGCCAACTGTCCCCTTACATCCATTATTGACGTATCGAAAAAATGATTTTGGGTCAGAGCCAATGTTATCTGCCAACCTAGATTCAACTTCCTTTTTACTATCCCTTATCGCTTTCTTCAACAGTCTTCTTTTATCAGTAAACAATGATAGGTCACCTCGTCCACTTTTATACTCTCTGAATGCTCTTTTCTTTTCAAGATAAAGGTTCCGCACGCTATCCGTGAACCATAGAGGGTGTGATGTACAAACACGCTTTTTTCGAACAAAGGGTATGACGTCGTGCAAAACAGAGGACAGCTTCGTACTAAATTCTTCCCATTGACTTACCACCCCTACTGATTCCAACCGGTCTTTGAAAACTTCCGCTAACCTTCTTCGCAAAACATCAAAGTTAGTTCTCCGAAAACAAGGAACCAGTCTTTTGTTATCAACCTTACCCGAGGAAAAGTTACAGTGAAATCTGACGATACGATGATCACTGGAAGAAAACTCTTCCCCCACCGAAACATGTTCAACTAGATCCTCAGAACTAGTAAGAACTAAATCCAAAATAGCAGTACCCCTAGTGGCTTCTGATACATGCTGATACAAAAAATTTTCGAGCACCAACTTAAGAAAGTCTCTTTCATACTGATTTCCAGATGAAAGGTTCTCCCAATCAATACCCGGGTAATTGAAATCCCCTAGTATGAGAACCCTCTTTCGCTTACACATGTAGGAAATTTCATCATGCATTTTGGCGATATAGTTTTGATCCCTATTCGGTGGATTGTAACAAACCCCAACAATAAGCTTATGACGTCTTTTGTTCTCAAGTTCAACCCATATGGTTTCAATATCACTTCTCTGCACGTTACACTCTCTAGCCTGCAAACATGATTTCACGTATATCAACACTCCACCCCCTTTCCTATCAGATCTATTTCTCAAAAAAGTATCGTATCCGGAGATGTGTAAGAAAGATTCATCCCCATCGTTTGCCCAAGATTCTGTAATGGCTATAAGATCCAAGTCCTCCACAACTATCATAGTTTCTATTGTTATCAGTGCAAAAGCGCCAAACAAAGAATTAGTTTCCGTCGCATGGAACTTCACCATACAGTTCCTCGAGGGGTGTAATGTGATAGGCCTCCTCGTGGTGCACTCTGGGTAACGCCAAATCTATCACACGTCATTGTCATCGCTTTTTGTGCTCATATACTTCACCTTCAATAGCCCAAATTACATGTTTATTTCTACACATCTTGCAGTACATGTCTTGCGTCTCGTTTTGTCCTGTTCATGTTTTTGTCTTTTGTGTCCAACCCCTCATTGTGGGCCCCGCTCAGGCGGGGAGGTGTCCTCCCGGATGGGGCATTGCTTCTAGCGTATGCTCCATCCGGGACGCTGTCTACCTGCGTGTTTGCCGTGCGTGGAGACCCGTAAGGCTGGAGATGGGGATCCTGGTTAGCCTGATGCGCTAGCTTTGGCCTCGGATTCAGCCGAAACGGGAGGCCTGGATTAGCCCCGTCTGGGTCAATCGGCTGGTCGCCTCGGTACCTAAAGGGGTTACACTACTGGGCAGGTAGAGGGGCCGGGCCTGCCGGACGTCGTTGAGGTTTGTTGGTGCTGCTTCACGGCGATCTTGGATCTTGAACGCGTCTGCTCGCCTGCTTCGGTGGTGTATAGCTCCTACCTAACCTGGCGTTGCTACTAACCTTCATCGGTTACGTGTGCGCGTCCCCTTGTAGGGCTCCATGGTGGGCATGGTCGGTAGGGGCCGAACACATTATCTCCAAAATGGGGAAAAATCAAAATGCACCAAAACGTCAAAGAACTGCTATGAGCGAAACTATTGTCACTGATCCTGCTCCTACTGTTTCATTTTTCTTCCTGCATTGTACTGACACTGATAAACCACTGGCCAAAGTGTCACCATTCATAATAGACAAAGCTCTCTATGGCGCAATAGGCACATTAAAATCAGTGAAGGCTCTTCGTTCAGGAGACCTTCTCATTGAAACTAACACACCTAAACAATCCGAACTCGTTCAAAAGCTCACATCTCTCGGAGACATTCCAATAACAGTCAAAATCCACCCCACGTTGAATTATTCACGTGGTGTGATTTCAGATACTAACTTGATTAATATGGATGAAGAACTACTAACAGAGGAGCTGGCGTCTCAAGGCGTAACATCTGCCAAACATATCATGAGCCGCAAAGATGGCAATCCAGCTCCATCACGTAACATAATTCTGACATTCTCATCACCGACATTGCCGAAAGATATTAAGATAGGCTATTATAGTCTCAAAATCCGCCCATACATACCTAACCCCGTAAGATGTTTCAACTGCCAGAAATTTGGTCATTCACGAACGGCGTGCCGCAGTCAACCCACCTGCGCAAAATGCGGTGAGAAGGACCACATTTCGGACAACTGCACTTCAACATCATTCAAGTGCGTCAATTGCGGTGGCATTCACCCCGCATTTGACAGGAAGTGTCCGAAATGGAATGAAGAAAAAGAGATCCAGAAGATCAAGGCCCTTAATAACATCTCGTATATCGAAGCACGTCGTCGCATAACATCTAACCAAGCTCCAATAGTTGGTAAATCATACGCCAATACGACTTCACAATCACCGACTACTAACAAGATTAACAGTGTAACAAAAGTTTCTATTACAACTCAGACCGAACCAATTGCTAACACATCCACTCAAACTTCATCCAATCAACCATGCAATAGTTGTGGCTGCTGTTGCTCCGCTGGATTCCGGAGGGAGTCCACTACCTCCGAAGAAGAAGCGGGAAAAGCAACAGCGAACACATTCAAAATATCTACTGGTACCAAACCGAAAATTAGTTCTGGAAATAAAACAAAAAAGAAACCTTTCAAGACGGGGTATTCCAAAAAAGCCATACAGAGAGCTTTGACACATCCCTCCGTTAAAAATTTGTCACTTATCGATGACACATCGATTGGTGACATGGATCTTGACAATACTACAGAATCCGGTACTACCCGCCGCAAGATTGACCGGAATAAATTCAAGGACCTTGAACCGTCTACTTCTATTTGAAATTAAAATTTATGGCCAACATAATTCAATGGAACATCCGTGGTCTTAGATCCAATTATGAAGATCTCAAGGATTTGATCAATCGTTATCATCCTGTTTGCGTGGCACTCCAGGAAACTTTTACGAAGCCCTCGGAGACATGGAACATCAGGCGACATTCCCTGTTCCGTATTGATTACGATGACGGGAGTAGAGCCTGCCGCGGTGTTGCTTTGCTGGTTCCACATCATGTGTCGTCGTGCGTTTTAACGCTGCGCACGAACCTGCAAGCCATCGCGGTAGAAATCTCTACAGGCCTAAGAATTACCATCTGTTCTATTTATTTGCCACCAAATGACACCATCTTACAGAGAGATCTAGAAGATCTGATTGATCAATTACCTCCACCATTTTTTCTTCTTGGAGACTTCAATGCACATAACCTGATATGGGGTTCTAACAGCAACACCCCACGTGGCGAAATGGTTGAACGACTGTTAGAAGACATGAACCTCGCCATCATGAATGATGGCAGTTTCACTCATTTTCATGCCCCAAACAATAGTTTCACTGCAATAGATCTATCCTTATGTTCACCCTCACTCTTGCCCAACTGGTCCTGGTCGGTTGATCCGGACCTCCACGGGAGCAATCATTTTCCTCTAGTGGTTAAGTGCCTTGATCGAAGCCATAGCATACCTGAGGGTCCTCCTCGGTGGAAGCTTGTGGCCGCCCGATGGGCAGACTTCACGGTCAAGGCAGAAATCACGGAGGATATGGTTTCGCAACCCGACGTCGACCACTGTGTCGACCTTGTGACCAGTTGTATCATCTCTGCAGCAAATAAAACAATACCCAAAGTCTCCTCGAAACTTCCTAAATTTCCTAAACCTTGGTGGAACCACGAATGTAATCTTACTATTAAAGCACAAAAGAAAGCATGGAGTAGGTTCCGGCGGTATCCTACCCATGACAACAAGTTGGCATTTTTAAAAGCAAAGGCGATAGCGAGAAGAACCAGGCGCCAGGCACAACGCGAGTCCTGGCAAAAGTTTACCACGGGAATCAATTCATCTACTTCATCTAAAGTCATTTGGGACCGGATCCGAAAAATCAATGGTCATTATCAGTCTCATCCACTTACCATTTTAAACACCAATGGCACTATCATCAGCGATGTGAGGGATATTGCGGATACCATCGCCGCCCATTTCGCCGCTGTCTCCAGTGATGCGAACTATCCCCCATCGTTTCATCCCATTAAATCATCAGCCGAACGTACATCGTACACCTTCCGGCCTTTTACACCGGAGGGGTACAATTCACTGTTCACCCTTCATGAACTGACGACGGCCTTGCAGCGAAGTCCTGACTCAGCTGTAGGGCCCGATGCTATTCATTATTCCATGATTCGGCATCTATCACCAGAATCACTGTCACATTTACTCATATTATTCAATCGGATCTGGGTCAGCCATTCATTTCCTGACACCTGGCGAGCAGCCATTGTTCTTGCATTCCCGAAGCCTGGCAAAAATCCTCAGCAACCTAACAGTTACAGACCTATTGCTTTGACCAGTTGTCTATGTAAGCTCATGGAACGCATGGTCAACTATCGCCTTATGCACTACCTTGAGGTTAACAATATTTTATCGAAACATCAAAGCGGCTGTAGACGGTTCAGGTCCACAACATGCAATATGTTACGCCTTGAGACATCAATAAGAGGGAGCATATGCTAGCCATATTTTTCGACATAGAAAAGGCCTACGACCGTACTTGGAGGCACGGAATTCTTTCCGACCTCTATAATAGCGGCTTGCGGGGCAACTTGCCCATTTTCATTAAGAACTTTCTCGCTCGCCGCATCTTCCAGGTACGGATCGGAAGCACATTATCAGCTCCCCAAATTCAAGAACAAGGTGTACCTCAAGGTAGCATTTTAAGTGTTACACTTTTTATTTTAAGACTGAACGGGGTGTTGAACCAACTCCCGTTGTCTGTCACTGGCGCACTTTACGTGGATGATCTGTTGATATCATATCAATCAGTGAATATGAGGACAGCCGAGAGACAATTGCAAACCGCACTCAACAAGATCAGCAAGTGGGCACATAATAACGGCTTCTCATTCTCCGCTGACAAAACTGTCGCTATGCACTTTTGTCGGCGTCGAGACCTACATGATGACCCACAATTGTTTCTAAACAATAGTCTAATACCAATAGTAGAAAATACAAAAGTCCTCGGCATCACATTCGATAAAAAGCTTACTTTCAAACCTCATATTGCACAATTGAGAGCTCGTTGCATGAAGACGATGAACCTCTTGAAGGTCATCTCGTCTACATTATGGGGAGCAGACCGTAAGTCACTCATTCACTTGTATAAAGCTCTAATAAGATCAAAGCTTGACTACGGCTCCATTGTATACGGGTCAGCACCTCGGAGTTATCTGAGTGTGCTCGACCCAATTCATCATCTCGCTCTCCGCATTTGCTCTGGAGCTTTCCGAACTTCTCCCATGGAAAGCCTGTATGTCGAATGCAACGAGCCATCACTGACATCAAGACGCCAGCAACTTTCCTTGAAATATTATTTCAAAATGAAGTCTTTACCAGATCATCCACTTCATCGTGTAATTTTTAATCCCTCATTTCATAGACTATTTACTGCTCGCCCTTCATGTGTTCCATCTTACGGTCTTCGTATGAGGGCACTTGTGGAAGAACTAGAATTAGACATCAGTCGTGTGGCCCCAGTTGCTTGGCAACTGGCACCATGGGAGCAGTCTCTGCCAGATGTCTCTCTTTCATTATCATCATACTCTAGAGCCACCACAGCAGATGTCATATATCGACAGATATTCTTTAGGCACAGGGGTAGGTACAACAGGTACTTTCCCATATATACCGACGGCTCTAAGAGCCCTGGGCATGTCGGTTGTGCCTACATCTGCTGTGAGGAGACATCTTTCAAACTTCCCGACATATTTTCTATTTACTCGGCAGAGCTGTACGCAATCCTTCAGGCTCTACGTCATATACGACGCAAACGCCACCGACGATGCATCATTTATAGCGACTCTCTTAGCTCATTGCAAGCATTGTGTTCTTTTACTTTTCACACTCATCCATTTATTCATGCCATTTTTCATGAACTGCATCACCTCATTCATCACGGTACCACAGTAAAATTTTACTGGGTACCAAGTCATGAAGGAATACCGGGCAACGAAAAAGCAGACAACGCAGCTCGAACAACAACTAACATTGACAATAGCCTTTTGGTACCTGCCAGTGACCACTTCTCAATCCTCCGGGAAGTGATGCATCGCCACTGGCAGGATCATTGGAACAATCAAGTTAATAATAAACTTCATGCCATCAAGCCCACACTTGGCCACTGGCGTTCGAGCTGCAGGACTAACCGAAAGGAGGAAGTTCTGCTTGCCCGGTTGCGCATAGGACACAGTCGCCTCACACAATCATATTTATTATTACGAGAGAGTCAACCAGAGTGCCTTCATTGTCAAAGTCCATTGACCATTGCTCATGCTTTTACTTGTTCACATCATCGTCATCATTTTACGACCGCTTTTGGTCATAGTCATCTTTCACTTCATGACATTTTAAATGACAATAGCGATGCATCTCGCATTTTTAAATTCATCAAAGCCATTGGTTTATACGACAAATTATAGTTTTTACAATTTATGTCATTGTTTTACGTTTCATGTTCCGTTTTATATGTTTTAGTTTTTTGACATGACAGAATGACATTTTTCTCATTTTTATGTCTTGCTTTGGCGCAGTTTGACCAAATTGGTCCTTGCGCCAGTAAATTGAAAATCCAATCCAATCCAATCCAATTCCTCGAATTTGTCTTCTCCTCTCATTTTTTTTATGGCAGCCTGAGAAGAGGAGCAATTCCTTTGTCCAGTGCATCCGAAATCCCATCACCCTCCTTGTCAAACCACTTAATAGACAATGGAAGAGAGCAACCGCAGGTCCAGCCGAACCGTCATCAGGGAGCTCAAGCCTTTGCAATACATGATGGCAGCTTTCCGGTTACCCAACCGTCCCAAAAAATGTAGATTTTCTCGGTTGAAAAAACCGCGCTCAGCGGTTGCAGTTGTATCTGTACGTTGACAGAATAAAACTATAGATGATGCCTTCCCCCCAACCTCAACCGCGTGCAACCGCGCCGTAGTCAGGTCCCAGCCTAAGTCTATTGATTGGTCTTTCTATCACACAATGGAATGCCAGGGGTATAAAAAACAAAGTCTCTTCTGTGAAACAATTTTTGCTTGAACAGTCTGACATCATTCTCTTTCAAGAATCCCATTTGAATCCAATTAAACATTTTTTCCTGCCTGGTTCCCATATTTATCGTCAAGATTACTCTTCAAATAAAAGAGGTCTTCTCACTGCTATCAAGAAACACATTCCTTCAAAACTGGAATTCCAATATTGCAACGACGATTTTGAAGCTCTCATCATCTCGGTGTATTTTAACGACAAAATTATACATATTGCAAACTGTTACAGACCTCCTTCATCTTCCTTCTCCACTTCTTACCTCAATATCATAAAACAAAAAATGGGAGGTTCTTTTATTCTGGCAGGTGAATTTAATGCTCACCATCCAGCCTGGATGTCTCGAGAAACGTCCTCCTCTGGCAATAAAATTTATGACTGGCTCAATCTGACCTTGTGACCAGTTGTATGATCTCAGCAGCCAAAGAAACAATACCCAAAGTCTCCTCGAAACTTCCTAAATTTCCTAAACCTTGGTGGAACCACGAATGTAATCTTACGATTAAAGCGCAAAGGAAAGCATGGAGTAGGTTCCGGCGGTATCCTACCCATGACAACAAGTTGGCGTTTTTAAAAGCAAAGGCGATAGCGAGAAGAACCACGCGCCAGGCTCAGCGAGAGTCCTGGCAAAAATTTCCGACGGGAATCAATTCATCTAAAGTCATTTGGGTCCGGATCCGAAAAAGCAATGGTCATTATCAGTCTCATCCCATCACTATTTTAAACACCAATGGCACTATCATCAGCGATGTGAGGGATATTGCGGATACCATCGCCGCCCATTTCGCCGCTGTCTCCAGTGATGCGAACCCCATCGTTTCATCCCATTAAATCATCGGCCGAACGTACATCGTACACCTTCCGGCCTTTTACACCGGAGGGGTACAATTCATTGTTCACCCTTCATGAACTGACGACGGCCTGACTCAGCTGTAGGGCCCGATGCCATTCATTATTCCATGATTCGGCATCTCTCATCAGAATCACTGTCACATTTACTCATATTGTTTAATCGGATCTGGGTCAGTCATTCATTTCCTGACACCTGGCGAGCAGCCATTGTTCTTGCATTCCCGAAGCCTGGCAAAAATCCTCAGCAACCTAATAGTTACAGACCTATTGCTTTGACCAGTTGTCTGTGTAAGCTCATGGAACGCATGGCCAACAATATTTTATCGAAACATCAAAGCGGCTTTAGACGGTTCAGGTCCACAACATGCAATATGTTACGCCTTGAGACATCAATAAGACAAGCATTTGTGAAGAGGGAGCATATGCTAGCCATATTTTTCGACATAGAAAAGGTCTACGACCGTACATGGAGGCACGGAATTCTTTCCGACCTCTATAATTGCGGCTTGCGGGGCAACTTGCCCATTTTCATTAAGAACTTTCTTGCTCGCCGCATCTTCCAGGTACGGATCCGAAGCACATTATCAGCTCCCCAAATTCAAGAACAAGGTGTACCTCAAGGTAGCATTTTAAGTGTTACACTTTTTATTTTAAGACTCAACGGGGTGTTGAACCAACTCCCGTTGTCTGTCACTAGCGCAATATACGTGGATGATCTGCTGATATCGTATCAATCAGTGAATATGAGGTCAGCCGAGAGACAATTACAAACCGCACTCAACAAGATCAGCAAGTGGGCTCATGATAACGGTTTCTCTTTCTCCGCCGACAAAACCGTCGCTGTGCATTTTTGCCGGCGTCGAGACCTACACGATGACCCACAGTTGTTTCTCAATAACAATCTAATACCTATTGTAGAAAATGCTAAATTCCTCGGCATCACATTTGACAAGAAACTCACTTTTAAACCTCATATTGCACAGTTGAGAGCTCGTTGCATGAAGACGATGAACCTCTTGAAGGTCATCTCTTCTACATCGTGGGGAGCTGACCGTGAGTCGCTCCTTCACTTATATAAAGCTTTAATAAGATCGAAGCTCGACTACGGCTCCATTGTATACGGGTCGGCACCTCTGAGCCATCTGATGTGCTCGACCCAGTCCACCATCTCCCCCTGCGGATTTGTTCTGGAGCATTCCGGACGTCTCCAATGGAGAGCCTGTATGTCGAATGCAACGAGCCATCACTGACATCAAGACGCCAACAACTTTCTTTGAAATATCATATCAAAATGAAGTCTTTGCCAGGTCATCCACTTCATAATGTCATTTTCAATCCGTCATTTCATAGACTTTTTGCTGCTCGACCTTCATGTGTTCCATCTTACGGTCTTCGTATGAGGGCACTTGTAGAAGAAATACAAATAGACATCAGTCGTGTGGCCCCAGTTGCTTGGCGACTGGCACCATGGGAGCTGTCTCTGCCAGATGTCTCTCTTTCATTATCGTTATACCCTAGAGCCACCACAGCAGATGTCATATATCGACAGATAGTCTTCAGGCACAGGTACAATAGGTACTTCCCCATATATACCGATGGCTCCAAGAGCCCTGGGCATGTCGGTTGTGCCTACATCTGCTGTGAGGAGACATCTTTCAAACTTCACGACACATTCTCTATTTATTCGGCAGAACTGTACGCAATCCTTCAGGCTCTACGTCATATACGACGCAAACGCCACCGACGATGCATCATTTATAGCAACTCTCTCAGCGTATTGCAAGCACTGTGTTCCTTCACTTTTCACACTCATCCATTCATTCATGCCATTTTGCAAGAACTGCATCACCTCATTCATCACGGTACCACAGTAAAATTTTACTGGGTACCAATTCATGTAGGAATACCGGGCAACGAAAAAGCAGACAACGCAGCTCGAACAACAACTAACATTGATAATACCTTTATAGCCTTGATTATTGATAATAGCCTTTTGGTACCTGCCAGTGACCACTTCTCAATCCTCCGGGAAGTGATGCATCGCCGCTGGCAGGATCGTTGGAACAATCAAACTAATAATAAACTTCATGCCATCAAGCCCACACTTGGCCACTGGCGTTCGAGCTCCAGAACTAACCGAAAGGAGGAAGTTCTTGCCCGGTTACGCATAGGACACAGTCGCGTCACACAATCATATCTTTTACTAGGAGAGAGTCAACCGCAGTGCCCTCATTGTCAAAGTCCATTTACCATTGCCCATGCTTTTACTTGTTCGCACCATCGTCATCATTTTAAGACCGCTTTTGGTCAGAATCATCTTTCACTTCGTGACATTTTATCTGACCATTGCGATGCATCTCGCATTTTTAAATTCATCAAAGCCATTGGTTTTTATGACAAATTATAGTTTTTACAATTCCTGTCATTGTTTTATGTTGCTTTTTATCATGCACAGTTTTAGTTTTTGACATGACAAAAGGACATTTTTTTTATTTTTATATTTGTTTTGGCGCAGTTTGACCAAATTGGTCCTTGCGCCAATAAACCCAAAATCCAATCCAATCCGAAATTTGTGTCTGCAATTAAGAGGAATGACCACAATTAACTTAGGGTTTCGAAAATGTCGTCGAAATAAAAATTAGCTCACTTACAGACTAAGTGACCCAGGATCGTGGTCGGGACATTAAGTCCAAACGGCATAACCTTGAACCGGTACTAAACGCCGTCTTATTCCGATCTTCCAACCGTATGGAACTTGCCAATACCTATCTGTGGGCCCCAGCGATAACCGAGAGATCTCAAGCAGAGGTGCTTCTAAAAATAGGATCCTCATAGACAATGTCAGACAGGATTAAGTGTGTTCATCTCTCAACGGATTAAGGCACTCACGGAAAGACGGATGACGCAGCGGTAACAAATAACAGGTTTATTGCAACAATTAAACATAATTTCGTTAGAAGTTAAGATATGCTACACAGCACCAAGAGCTGTGAGCAGACAGAATATAAATTTACATTTGGGAATTAACGGTTACAACCAGCGAGTGAACGGAGTAAAGCAGCGACGACCTAACATAGCTCAGTCTTTTTATGCACAGCACACATGTCCGAAAATATGCAAATGACAATCCATGCAACAACCGTGGATCGGTTGTGACGAAGGTTGGCAGCGACTCCTTGTACGTCACTACAAGCAGAACATCCCCGAAGCGATGACGTCGGCCAGCAATGACAGAATTAGCGTACCGCCACACCTCAAAGCCAGATCAAACGTAGACAAATGCTGCGTCACCTAGACGTTGTAAGATTTGGTCTATACACTGTAAGGGATACTGATCTCTCGGACGCCGTGATATTTTTCTTTTTTATAATCGACAACGAATCTCCCATTTTCTTTTTTATTAAAAAGCACGGAGGTAGGTTCTACGACGTCATCTTTAAGCATTTGTTGTATCTGCTCCTCCACGAGCTGCTTTTACCACCGCGGGAAAGAGAAAGGAGATCGAGAAACCGCTTTTACGTTAGTAATGATCTTATGTTCAACGAGATGGAGGTTCGCCTGGGCGTTTCTAAAGTCGTTTAACAATTCTAATAATTTTTGATTTTCAGTCAAATTCTAAACGTTGAACTAAATTTTCTACTGTTTGTTGATCGACTTCACCTTTGTGACAAGAGTCCGCCTTTCAACTGGTAGTTTTTAAAATCAACGATGATCTCACTTTGACTTTGAGATATCATTACCTATGAGAATTTCAAAAGGTATTTCCACTTAAGCCCGAAGAACCCCCCCCCCCCCCAGGTTGACAGTGCTCACCATAGCTAATTGAAAATTTCTTCCCCTATAGGATTGATGATCTGAAGAATCTGGAAAAAATTCTCTCGCGAATTACTCGATTGGTCGGTCGAAAATTAGAGAACAAATAATTGTTGTACGTTTCAAGTTTTCTGACCAATATAAGTCCTTACACTATAGGGAAGTTATCAGTTCCATGATTTAAGATAACCTCATCTCTCTCATTCATGATTTCCTATATTTTGCTACCAGGCCTGTGCGTGACTTTCTAAAAAGTTACTCACTACTAATTCAATTTGATTGGGAACTTTACACAAGGTCAAATAAGATTCGCATTTCAACAAAAAACTTCTTACATCTTCCTCATTACCTGCACTACGTTGAGCCAACGACGCATGTCTCGCTAAAAGGATATGTAAATGACATAGTTGAGAAATTCGGAACCGACACATATTCAGCTCTGCTTCCATATGAATAGTTACACGATCACCCGAATGCCGGGGCGTACTTTGCAAATTACTATTCATAATTGAAAGGAGAGAGAGAGGAAAAACAATTTTTTGAAGCAATCGAAGTGAAAATTTCGTTAATTTAATGATTCTAGCCGACCGAGCCCCCAATACGTAATATCTCTTTAAAGGGTTACAAGCCCGGTTCGAATTATCCTGAGTTAAGGCAGACAACAAGCCGGAAATAAAAGTTTGTATCACTTTCATTAACTAAAAGCAATTAGTATTTTACATTAAGTTCAATTCATTCGTTAAGAACAATTTTTGTTTAATTGGACAAAACAGAACACGTTACAAAATACATAAGAAAGACAGATGACTAAACAAAAATGGACATACATATACACCCACTCTGTGACCCTCAAGGGACTACTTGTCCAATCTTTACGTTAGTCCCATCTATTCCAAGGTTTGTATCAATAGAAGTGGATGGGTTTCACCGTTGGAAGTCCATATTCATTTCGACGAATATCACCTTTCTGCTCGCCGACTAGGTAGGTGTTTTCAAGTCACGATCACGGCGCAGGTCTATTCACCCCCTTAGAACCAACCTAAAAGTAGAGTTCCATGTTTCAAGACAAGTCACCAGCAGCCAGTGTCAGGTAGATCTCTCCAAGATCATGGATGAAATACTGGATATCTCCATTAATACCATGTTAAAGAAGCTTCAAGAATAAACCGCTCTGGGTTCCATCACCTAGTGAGGGTAGCTGTAAGACCAGTCGTGGCCCAGGCTCGAGGGGTTGGACTATGCTGGAGAGAGCTGACTGCGCCAGGCCAAAGGGGTTAACGAGAACAGCAAAAAATCTTAACGATAAGAAGGCACCGGGACACGATGGCATTAACAACCAGTTACTCAAAGCCATCCACAGAGCCTTTTCTCAACTACTAAGAGCAACACTGCTCAAAACAATTAGGGGAGCGTGCGAGACAGCCACGTATTGGCATACAATGGATAGTACACGCGTATCAATGCGCAATACAGAAAAAAGACGTAAAAAAATTTGGAATTAAGCTTTAATTCTTTGAAAATATGGAAAAAACATGAAAAGATGATTTAGGGCAACAATTTGGTCACATGTAAACGATAAAAAAAAGTACTGTTTAGACATGATGCATGAGTTTTAATAGGGCGTGTGGTCTCCTCGAACAGCTAAGACTGCTGCACACCTGTTTGCCATGGATGCGATGAGGTTATCGATCAGACTTTGGGGAATACTGTTCCACTCCTCAAGAAGTGCAATCTGCAACTCTCGGACAGTAACAGGTGGCCTTGGTCGCGCAGCAATGTGTCATCCGAGCATACATGCTCGATTGGACTCAGGTCAGGAGAGCATGCTGGCCATTCCATACGCTGTATTGTTTCAGCTTCAAGCATGTTCTCCGCCAGACGAGCTCTATGCGGTCGGGCATTATCTTCCTGGAAAACAAAGGAATCTCCAATGGCTCCAGCGTAAGGGATGACATGAGGTCGCAGTATCTCGTCTGCATACCTTCGGGCCGTCAAAGTGCCATTCCGAATGATATGCAGGTCCGTACGTCCGCCTATGCTGATTCCACCCCATACCAACCAACCAGCTCGTCTGTATTGTGACCTTTCACGAACGAATGCGGGGTTATTTCGAGTGCCCCTGTCCCTCCATATCAGAACACGTCGGGTGTCACAGACTGA
This sequence comes from Pholcus phalangioides, assembly GCF_987345545.1. NCBI lineage: Eukaryota > Metazoa > Arthropoda > Arachnida > Araneae > Pholcidae > Pholcus > Pholcus phalangioides. The sequence continues at coordinate 68,742,136 of NW_028301610.1, forward strand.
ATCGGGACTCGTCTGTAAACAGCACTTGGCTCCAATCATGTTGCTCCCAATCTCGATGTTCAACAGCCCATCTTCTTCGGGCCGCACGGTGGCGTGGGGTCAACGGAATGCAGACCATTGGCCTACGTGCATAGAGCCCTCCCTCATGAAGCCGATTACGTACTGTTTGGCTGGACACCGTTCGTCCTGTTGCCAAGAGCAACCGTCTTTGCAGCTGCGTAGCATTCTCTGTTCTGTTTCGACGGGCTGCTAACCGTATATACCGGTCATCAGTTGCTGTAGTGGCGCGTGGCCGACCTTGCCCTGGTCGACGTCTAACATTTCCGGTTTCTTGGAATCGATTCCACAGCCTTGCAACAACACTTCTGGCGACTCCAACAGCGTCCGCGACACTACGTTGTGTTTGCCCGGATTCCAGTCTGCCTATAACACGCCATGCCATGGATTCCGGTAAATCACGTTGTTGAGACATCCTCAAGTCACCTAGTCTCAAAAAAAAAAAAATACTGCGCAATCGAATTTCACAGTTACGGCAGTAAAACAGACGTTTCTGCAACATCCCGATTTCTGCCCTTTGACGTCATGAACTTTGATTTGCATATGAAGTTTTCTTCTTCCGTTTCCTGCTAGGCTTTAAATTATGGATGATTCATTTTATGTTACTTATCGGTATACATCTTTGCGTAATTTTGTTAAAACCATGTGCTCCCCTAATTGTTTTGAGCAGTGTATTTGGCACAAATGTTTCCACGTTCATAGGGGGAGATTGGAACAGTAAAAATAGTATTTTCTTCAGCCGTAGAAGTAATAGAAATGGGTGAATCTTGCGCAAGTTCTGTCTAGATAATTCTGTTGACATACATTCTACTGCTACTCCAACGCATGTTATAGACTTTGGAATATCCAAAAACTTCATATACAATATAAACACTTATACATTGAATATTTTAAACTTCCCCACATAACCCAGTCTTCTTTCAAATAGATTTCCCCATTCCTCACAAAATTAAAACCTTCAGAAGAACAAACTGGGAGGAATTTCGGGAAAGTACTAATAACCCCGAGGAATTAAATAGCAAGGAGGTGTTGGACGAAAGCGTTAACAAATTAACCGAATCCATACAGACTGCCTTGCATCGGTCCACGAGGGTCTACCCAGACATTGAAAACAAGTATGGGCTCTCCAAAGAAATCTTACAAAAAATTAGACATAAAAATTTTATACGCACACAGTGGCAGAGGTACAGAAGAAGATCTGATAAGATTACATTAAACAGATTAAACAAAGAAATCAAACAAGAAGTGCAATACTATGTTAATCACAGATTCTCTGAATTCTTGGAAAATGCCATCACTGAGAATGGAAATGTATGGAACCTATGTAAACCGGGTGGCTGCAGAAAAATTAATAAAATTCAGGGTGTCAATGGGCTTGTTTACACAGAGGACGAAATTGCGGAGACGTTTGCAGAGGCCTATGCCTTGCAATTTTCACCGAACCACATTCAGCCACTATCTATACAAATTGAAATGAGGCGCAGAGCAGCTTAATATATTTTTCACCACTCCAACACTGATAATGAACATCTTGAACTTACTGATATTGTTGAAGTTACTGATATTATTGCCAAGCTCAACAAGAAAAAAGCTTCTGGCTATGATAACATCTCTAATATGGCTTTAAAAAATCTTACAATGAATATCTTACAAAATCTTACAGCTATATTTAATGCTTCCTTAAAACTATCATAAAAACAATACACAAACCTGGTAATGACTTCATTCAGCCATCATCATATCGTCCAATCAGCCTTCTTACCAATATTAGCAAAGTCTTTGAGCGGATTGTGGCTCTCAGGCTTGAGCGATATATAGATCAAAACAATGTCCTTAGAAATGAACAGCATGGATTCCGTAGAGAACATTCTTGCATAACACAATTACTGAGAGTGACGGAGTACATAACTGAAACATTCAATAATAGAGAATATGTTGCGGCGGCCTTTTTGGACATATGCAAGGCGTTTGACAAATGTGATTTTCCAACCTTGATTAACAAGTTAATAGATCTTAATTTTCCTCCTCAATAAATAATTTTTTTGTACAACTATCTAATTGGACGCACATTTCAAGTGAAAATTGGTGACACACTATCTTCTATAAAATCTATCACAGCTTCAGTCCCTCAGGGAAGTGTCTTGGGGCCTCAATTATTTTTGTTATATATTAATGATATACCAGCCCCCCAAAATGGTATTATCTCTCTATTCGCGGATGACACTGCTATATTGTGCAGTCATAAGAATGCTACACAGGCAGCTGACAACCTACAAGAGTCACTGGATGATATAGTGGATTGGTGTAAAGAGTCGGACATTATGCTTAATGGTAAAAAATCCCAATTTGTATGGTTTACACGATGTCATAAAATTCCAAGAAATAGAAATATGTACATCAACAATCAAATAGTTAAACATCTCGGCTGTTTTTTAAATAAATCCTTAACTTTCACTCCACATATGAAATATGCTAGAAACAAAGCTCACATGATTATGGGAGCATTAAATAAAGTAACATTCCTCCAAGCAAAGCTCTCCCTAAAAAACAAAGTACTCTTCTTCAAGTCAATAATTAGGCCCACACTTTTGTATGCTTCACCTGTCTGGGCTCATGCCAATAAGCGAAATATTAAGTATCTACAATCTGGACAAAATAAAATTCTAAGGAAATTTACTAATTCACCATACTTTATTAGAAATAAAAATATTCGTAAAGATATAAAAATCTTAAATATTTTTCGATACATCGAAAAAATAAATGAAGACCAATATAATCATATGAGTGAATCTGAATATGCCCACATCAGAGAAATTGTTAATTATAACTAACAGCCTGAACCAAGAACTTCAAGGAAAAAAATATATAGAAGACCTAAACAGATCTTCCACTTGCCGTGGGGAAATTTATAAAAATTTTATATATATGTATATAAATTTTTGCCTCTGGCACTAGTTAATCATATGGCATCTATTATACTACTAATTTGATTTTTCTTTTTTTTCGGGCATCTATATGTATCACACATAATTAACCTTGGCACCTATTTATCCCCTTATAGAGCTTTCTGACATATACATATATCCAATATATGCATATTTATTCTTGGCACCTATTTAATCTATCGTATTACTCTCAAAAAAAAAAAAAAAGGGAAAAAAAAACCATCTTGAATGCAGGGAACGAACTGTGAATCTGGTGTATTTGATGCAGTAATTATTGAATGAATAGGAAAAAAAGTTGCAGGTTGACACGAAATAATTTATCACTATATACCATGTTTTGATGTCTGACTTTTCTCTCCTTTACAGGTTGTGGTGGCATTCTGTTATTGGAATAGGGGAGGGGAGGAAATATTATTTCCTCAAATTAGCATTATCAGGCGTAAATTTTGTAGGCCATGACCGCTTTATAACCGGACTTGACAAAACTCTTCTCTTACACATTCATACACTCACATACTGACTTACCCAACACAATCTTTTCTTCTTCATAGGCCTTACTGGGCCCGTTCGTAATTCCACAATCGGGCCGCTGGGCTGGAAGTCAAAGTCTGATGCTGGCTGGCGAGCAGGCCCTTTCTGGTGAGTTTGTGGGCAGAGGCCCAGACCGGGGCTGCATATGTTACAACGGGACGGAGGATAGTTTTATACAGAAGAAGTTTATTTTTAAGAGAGAGTTTTGCCTCAGGGAAGGTAACTTTGCTGAGAGAATTTAAAGTTGTAAAGGCCTTGATTTTGGCTGTTTTGATGTGATTTTTAAAGAAAAGTCTTTTATCTAGTACTACCCCAAGATATTTGGTCTCTTCTACCGCTTCGAGCTCAAACTGACCAAGTTGAAGTCTGAAATTGATACCTGTGGGAATGTGTCTGCTTGTAAACCACATGAAATTTGATTTATCATAGTTGAGGGTGACGTCATTTGACCTACACCATGCCTCAATTTGATTGGTTGTCTCCTGAAGATTTGAAAGAGCTTTAGCTGGGTTTCTGTGGTCGGTAATAATTAAACTATCATCACAGTATAGAGCAAGTATGCCTTTCTGTGGCGACGGGAAATCATTAATACAGAAATTAAAGAGCCAGGGGCCCAGGATCGACCCCTGGGGGACCGAAGCCCTGATGGGCCTGGTAGAGGAGCGGGCTGAATTGATTTTAACGTGGAAAGTTCGATTAGAAAGATCATTTCAAAAGAAGAAAACAAATTGCGGAGGAAGGTTTTTCTCGATCAGTTTGGCGAGGAGAATGCCCGTGCTTTCGACAGGTGCAATCATGCCAATGTCGAGAAAAAGGGCACAAGTAAAATCTTTGTGGAGAAAAGCATTCCGGATACATTCTGTAACTCTAAGGAGTTGAGTGACACAACCATGATTTTTACGAAAGCCATGTTGTTCTGTTCTAGTAAGATTATTTTCATCGGAGAAGGCAGTCAGTTTGGTATGAAACAGTTTTTCAAAAAGTTTGCTCTGGGTGCTCAGGAGGCTAATGGGTCTAAAATTTTGTGGGAAAAGAGGGTCTTTGCCAGGCTTGTGGATCGCCTTGATTGTTGCCTCCTTCCAAGATGTGGGGAAAAAGGTAGATGTGAGAATAGAGTTGAATAAGAGAAGCATGGCATTCAGAAAAGCTTCCGGAAGTTTTTTCAGAACTTGGTTTGATGTTTGATCGTGCCCGGGGCCTTATGTAACTTAAGATTTTTAATGGCTTCCCTGAGCTCGTCCAGAGTGAAGGGAGCAAGAAAGGGTGGGGGCTGGGCGGGAAAAGAATTAAAGTACCGATTAATCTTTGAATTAATGGTTTCGGTTTCGTTTTGATCAAGAAGGTTGTTGCTGGAGAATTGTTGCTCAAACGTATCGGCAAAAGCCTCTGCTATGGTGCCATTTTCGTAAACTAAACCATGATTGAGAGAATGAATTTTGTTTATCTTGTATTGTCTTGGCTTACAGATCTTGTATACATCCCAGATGGTGTTATCCTGTGACAAGGCATTTTCAACAAAGTTTCCAGACCAGACCAGAATGAAATTTTTCTTCCCGGGCCTGGCTCTTTCGAACCATCTGCGGGCTTACAAATTGTGGCCACGGGGGCCACGTATGAAGAGAAAGACAAGAGAGTACGTGTATGATTTAAAGTGCATGTGTATTGGGAAAGTTTGACAAAGTAGGGATTTTAAATGGTCTCTGGTCGAGTTTAAATTTAAATTAAATTTTAAATTTAAACAAATGTTTGCAGGTAAATGCCGGCAGCAACCTTCTTGTGTTAGTTCTATTACGATTATGTTTCGCTGTGAAGAAGGCGATGATGCGACAAGGTATCTGCGCTTCTGCTCGCACGGGATTGGCTCGCACGATCTCGATCCCTGGTAGGCTGGACCTGTAATCGATATAGATTAGTAACAAGAAGAGAAAATTCAGAGATAGAATTAGTAAGTTATTTTTCAAAGTTTGGAAAATGGTAGAAGAAGTCAAATAAAACCAAAAATTACGGGTTTTTTTTCCACAAATTTTTAAGTTTTTTTTTTCCATTTTTTATAGAAAAAGATGGATGAAAGGAAAAGAAGAATAGTTGAGAAATTTCCTGAAATAAAATAAATATGAGAGCTCGTGATTTAGTCTTTCCAAGATATTTCCTGCTTCGACTAGGAATTTATCAATGATGGCTCTCCTATCTTTTCGAGAATTCATTTTCATGATGTCCTCGAAGCAAGTCTTAGCAAATTCGAACATTTCAAATGTCGAGTTGTTACTATGTGATGAATCCGCTCTGTTGTCAGCGGAGGAGGCCGTGGGTGTCTCGGCATTATGCTCTGAGGCATTCGCGGGCAACGGGCTGCTCGAGGCTGTTGGCATGAGAGAATTTGCTAAGTTTTCGCAGAGGTCCGTAGACGGTCTCAAGTCCGTAGAGTGGGACTTTGAAAATTTTTCGGGTTTTTTCTCTGGGTTTTTGTCAGAGTTTTGCAGCAAGTCGGTAGGCTTTGCTCTGAGGTCCGTAGTGTTGGACTTTACCTTTGCTGGTTGAGTAGGCACCGCTTCTTTTTCAAAGTTTTCCACCAAGTCGGTAGTGAGTGGAGCGCTAAGGTCCGTAGAGTTGAACTTCAGTTTTTTTCGACGCTTTTTTCGGGCGATTCACATCGTGGTTTTTCTCGACGTTGGCGTGCTCCAGGGTCTTTTCCGACGAGCTATTTCTGTTGGACTCTGCTTTTTTGTCACTGGTGCTCGGAGTACGGGAGTTGTCAAGTTTTTCCCAGACCGCACGGGGGAGGAACGTAGTTTTTAGTTGACTTGGAAACGATGAGGTTTGGAATTGAATCCTTGGGCACTTGTTTTCCGCGCCTTTGGGCTGAATTTTTGGCATCAGCTTTTAATTTTTTAACCGCTTCCTTGAAGGCGATACAGTTCTTAAAGGAGGCCGGGTGATTTTTGCCGCAATTTACACACACTGGCAGATCTTTCCCGGTCACATTTCCGCACGGGTCGTTTGAGTGGGACTTCGTACACTTGATGCACCGCTGGGGAAAATTGCATTCTTCCACTGAATGCGTCCATCGTTGACACTTGATGCACCTTTTGGGCTCGGTGAGGCTGGGCCGTTTTTTGTAGGGCAACACAGTTACGACGACGTGTCTTAGGCGACGAAGTCCAGAAAATTTTCTGGTTTCGTCCTTTGGGATTGACCATAACCATGACCATAATTGGTGGGCCGGGGTCCCAATCGCCGCTGTGGTAGCAGCGCATACCCCCTTCATCTATTTTCGCCATCTGCTCATGCGATTTTGCGTGAAGCCATTTTGATGTTTGTGCAGATTATTTAATTTTTTACTTTTCTTTTAAAAGCTAGCGCCCTGTTGGGCTTGGAAACAAGTTTGTACTTTAATGGTCCATTTAAACATTTTTCGCTATGCTTTTTCGCTTGTTCTTTCGATCATCGCTTTATTTCGATAGTGCATACGCCTGACTAGTCCCTTAATATGATGTTAGTTGCCACTTTGTAGTACTTGTCCGATTGCCTGGGTTTCATTGTCCGTGGGGTGGTGTGAGCCCGAGTAGAGGGAAGGAGGGGGGGGGCGTCTCCTAAGGGCCGTCAGCAAAGAGTTTTTGCTATTGTCATGTGCATATAATCATGGGTTTCAATTACAATCTGTACAAAGTTGATTTATGAAATTATATATATATATACCTCCACCATACATAGGGGGAAATAAAAATGTGAGGGGGGAGGGGGATTATTTACATTTTTACATCATATTTACATCAGCAGAGCTGTTTATCACTCCGCTGAAGTTGCTAGGCAACGGCTCTTTGCGAGCTGCTCCGTTGTTGCTATCTCTTTTCTCCTCTGCCTTTGTTACCGTGGTAACCGGCGCTCGTCCTTTCTTTTCCTTTCTTCCTCCCTGACCCATTGTGTCCGGGGGGGGGGGGTTCTCATCTTCTTTTTTTTTTGTTCTAATATGAGGGGGACCTCCTGCTCTTATCTAATGTTCGGCGTCTGATTTCTTTTCCCCGTCTTTTTTAGGCGAGGGGTAGCTGTGACGTCTTTTCGCTGCTATGTGTGTTTGGTTTCGTTTTGTGCTGTGTATGAATTATGTAGAGTGATGTTGTTATTGAGTGTTGTGTGTGTTTGATTTGTATGTGTTAAAGTCCTGCCACGTTGGGCCTTTGTAGGTTTAATATGTTTTTCGGTCTTCTCCGGCAGATATATTCGTTACTTTCGTAATTTGATATTCGCCGGAGATGGTCGTGTTCTGATCTTTCGATTTCAAGATAGAAATTTCTTGCTAGCCTCTGGTTGAATGCAAAGAGCGTCTCTACTCCTGTGTCTTGGCGCAAACTTCTGTTACGCAGGAACCACGGAGCCCGTAGTAACTTTCGTATGCACTTATTTTGCTCTCTTTCTAGTTTTACCATAAGTGAGTCCCTACAGTAAAACCATGAGATTGCTCCGTACATCATCGTGGGTCGCAATACCATTTTATATAAGATGATCTTGTTTTTTACTGATAGCGAAACTCTGTATTCACAAATCCTTTTCATGCTGTTAGCGGCAATTACCATGCGCTTGATCGCTTCTTTCCCGTGTAACGTGAGTCGCCTGTCGAGGATAACCCCGAGGTATTTGGCTCTGTCCGTCGGAGTGATTCTTGATCCCCCAACCTCCAGGTATGCCTGGGGGGGGGGGGGAAGATTGTTGGGTCTTACTCCAGTAATCCATAGGAATACTGTCTTGTTTGCATTTAGCCTGGTTCTACTGTTGACACACCAGCGCTCGATCTCTCTTGCGTTTTCCTGAAGGCGTTCCAATGGGCTATGATGGCACTGGGCGACCGCGCTGTCATCAGCGTAAAGGGCCGTGAGACCTGTTGGGCTCACGGGAAAGTCGTTCATATGGTAATTATGAAGTGCCGGTCCGAGAACGCTTCCTTGGGCTATAGAGGCCCGTATGGGTCGCTCGGAGGATAATGTATCGTTAATTTTGACTCTGAAGGATCTACCTTCTAGGTAGTTTTTGATGAAATTTATTAAGCTATGTGGCAAGTTCATGCTAATTAGCTTATGCAATAGCCCGTTATGCCAGACCTTATCGAAACTTTTTGCCAAATCGTAAAGGGCCATTGCAACTGTAACGCGTTTGGCTCTAGCCCATTGCAAATATTCGATCACCCTCAGGAGTTGTCGTCGTCGAGTGTCCGTTTCGGAATCCATGCTGTTCTGGTATCAGAATCAGGTGGTAGTCATGGACTCTTTTGACCACCACCCTTTCAAATACTTTACCAAGCGAGCTGAGTAAGGAGATTGGCCGCCAATTAGTGGCAAGTGATAAATCATGGCCAGCCTTTGGAATAAGTCTTATGATAGCAAATTTCCAGATTTTTGGGAAGTATTGGTGTCTCATAAGCTCATTGAAAAGTCTTGTCAGGATTTTAATCATATTGAGTGGTATCTCCTTAATCGCTCGATTGTTAATTTCATCAAAGCCTGGGGCTTTGTTCTTCTTTAGCCTTTTAATGATGTTGGTCACCTCAGTTTCATCGGTTGGCACTAATGCCGTGTAGTTTTCGAAGTGTACCGATGAAAAGTACCTCGCTACTTTTCTATCTACCAGGTTTATTCTTCGAGCTGGCGTGTTATCGTTCGGGCTAAATTGTAGTTCCAGAGAGTCCGCAAATACCTCGGCTTTATCCCCGTCAGTGACTGCGTCCCCGTTGGGCCCTCGTATAACCCTCATGGTTTCAGTCCTGGGTTTTGTCGTCTTGTAAATTTTGTAGAGGGTCCCCTCTTTACAGCTGGCATCGTTGATTAACCTTTCGTATCTCTCCTGGATGTAACTTCTAATCTCCGCCGAGATCCTATTTTTCATGTTTTTGTACGTGGCATATGTTGCTCTGTTTCTTGTTCTCTGCCTGATTCTCCTGTACCTGTTTTTCTCCCTTATTTTGGCTTTTAGCCAATTTGGCAGAGCAAGCGGATTCTGTTTGTTAGTCGAGACTCGAGATGCGGTTTCGACGGCAGCTTTCATTCTATCGGTCATTGACTCTATGGCTGTGTCAATGTCATCTGTGTTGGTGAAAAAAAGATCCGGAATGGGAAAGTCAGCGAGTGTGCGCTTATACATTTCCCAGTTCACGATTCTTTTCGGTTTTTGGCCGTCCGGAATCGTGAAATCTATGTCGAGCAAGACTGGATTGTGATCTGAGGTAAGAATTTGTCTCACTTACAGGGACAATGCGACGAAGCAGTTTTTGGTCAGAGCAATGTCTAAGGTATCAGCTCTTCTTCTGGGGCATTCCGGATTGTATGTGTGGGTGGATGTGCCGTAAGGCAAAATATTTTTACTGTGACAGTATGCTTCGAGAATCCTGCCGTTTGAATTGTAGGAGTGGCTGTGCCAGAGTGGTGATTTACAGTTGTAGTCCCCCGCAAGTATGGCAGGGTGCCTACAATTGAAAAATCTGTCGAGTAGGTCGGAGTCAATGCCGTTGTGTGGGGGGTTTATATACCGCCCCTAGTCGTATGACCTTGCTGTTGTTGCAGTAGACATCCATAGCTACCGCCTCCATCTCTCTCGAGTCTGGTAGGTCTACTATCTTGTAGGCTAGATGTCGTTTTACTATAATCAGGACCCCACCCCCGTGGCTAAAAAGCCGATCCTTTCTAATTACATCGCAGTTCGCGATACGGAGGGTGTTGAAAGGCTTGAGCCTTGTTTCGTTCACTAAAAGGACGTCAATACAGAGTTCCTCTATCGCCTCTCGCAGTTCTGCAAGATCCTTCACAATGCTCCGGGCATTCCAGAACATTATCCTCAGGTTCTTAATGTTCGTTACTGTTCTACTAGACATTAATGAGGATTTTTTGGATCTTCCTCATAAATATATTGAAGAAGATATTTATCTTCTCTTCTCTCGACTTAGCAAGGATGATCTTATGCATGCAGTCAGAGACGATTGTCATTAATTCTCCCAAGGGGAAGTGCTCATCGTCCACACTGCTGCATTTCTCGCTGGGGTGGGCGTTGTTCCCTGCGCTTGTTGTGTCAACATCCGCTCCCGCCCCCTCGTCTGCGTCCTCGCTTGCAAGGCTGTCTTCTGGTTGGCCGGAAGCCGGCGCTGCGCTTCGTGGCTGTTGCCATGGTGACGCTCTGGGAGCGATAGTCGGGAGAGAGAGAAAAGAAGACTGGGAGGAGAGGAGATTAGAGTGACCTCCCGTCGTGGCAGCTCCTATTGTTACTGCTCCTGCGGCGTCTGCGCTCCCATCCCCTGCTCCTTTTGTTGCTGCTCCTGCGGTGTCGGCGCTCCCATCCCCTGCTCCTTTTGTTGCTGCTCCTATTGTTCTCGAAAGCGCTCTTTTCTTTGCCTGTCCTTTCCTCTCTCCGGCGTTCTCACCCCCTCCTGGGAGAGAGAATCTATCCTGCTTCTCCTTTCGCCAAGGGCCTCGCCGGCCGAACTTGGCGTCTTTTCGGCATGGCGACCCCCATCCGATTGTCTGTTGTTTTTGGGCTTATTCCTTTCGTTTTTCGGAAAAAACCTGCATCCACGAAAATTAGCTGGGTGCTTTTCTAAGCAGTTGGTGCATTGCACCTCAGCATCCTTCGGCCTGTCGCATTGGGACGTGTGATGTGGCCCTATACATTTCACACAGCGCACCAAGTTGAAACAATTTTTGGCGACATGATGCCAATTCTGACATGCATGGCATGGTGTTAATGAAGTTTTGTATTTCAAATTTGATTTGTCTCTGAAGATTGTTAAGTTTAATTTTGTCCGCTAGATGGCGATGCCTCTGCCATTTCCTACGAGCGGCATTTTTGGTTTTAATCATTTTCAGAATTTCAAGGGGGAAGAGCAAAATTGCGAATGGGGGCAGGAAAAGTTCTTGAAGACATTTCCATTGCCTCTTTGATCTGAGACGAGATGATTTCAGCAGCGGAGTCGATTTCCTCTGGGGGCGACATAGATGATATTTTGTCGATAAAGTCTGGCCAAAAAACTTTGGAGAGGAATGCTTGGAGAGGGGCAATTTATTCCAAAATCAATATCAACAAGGAGCGGATTATGAGGCGATGACAGAAGTAAAGGGGCTTCAATAGATATTTCTTTGAAAATGCCTTTGGTGAGACAAAAATCCAGGACGTCAGGTTTGTATGTAGGACAGGCTGGGAAGTGGGTGGGATAAGGGGTCGAGTGGACCTGAATGTCGTTATCAGTAACATATTTAAAGAGCACTTTACCACATTTATTGTACGAGTGGCTGCCAAAAAAAGGGTGTTTACTATTCCAGTCTGCCCCAATGAGGGCTGGTCGTGGGGAAGAGAAGATGGTATTAAGAAGATTCACATCGATTTTTTTTTGGGGGCTTGTATAGTGACACAATGTCAAGTTTTTTTTTTGAAGAAGAATATCGTCGCTGCCTCCGCCTGAAAATCGGATGAGGACGGGAGGATAAGCTGATGAAATGGTATGTTGTTTTTAATAAGCAACAGGACCCCCCCCCCCCCGCCTCTTCGCCTCCTTGGACGATCGGCCCTAAGGCAAGAGTATGAATTTATGTCAAAGCGAAGCTGAGGGAGAAGCCAGGTTTCGCAAACCAGGGCTACATCTATGTGAAGGTCAAAAAGAGTGTTTTTGAATTCCTGAAGGTGTTTTTTAATGCCATTTGCACTCCAGACCAGAAGTTTAAGTGGTCTGTTAGAGTTAACGTGAGGATAAATTATTAGTTATTGAGATAAGGGTGTGAAGTTTGGTTACACAGTCAAAGAGAATATGTGAATTTGTCTTCAAGGGAGGCGGCCGACTGGACTTGGTCGATATTTTGTCGGAGAATGCAAGAAAATTGATGGCATAGCTCTTTCGTCGGGTCGCCGGAAGACTCGCGGGGGCGAGCGGTTGTGATTGGCTGGGCAGGGGGCGTGGCCCATCCGGGATAGAGTTAGAGACAAAAGTTACTGTTTTGATTGGTTCTTCAGAATCGATATGTTCGGGTGCAACTATCGATTGAGGGTTAGAATCGATTGTCTGCTCTTTTGAAGAATGTGATTCGAACAATCTGTCCAGCTCAGCGGCAAGTTCCGAAAAGGGGACCGGGGCTCTTCCTCGCGAAAGAGGGTGCATGCCCGTCCGAAATGAGATCGGAGAGGGGGGGCGAGAAACTCCTGAAATTGGGGTAGATGAAGTTCTGTTATTCCAGGGATTTTTGGGGTGTAATGTGATAGGCCTCCTCGTGGTGCACCCTGGGTAATGCTAAATCTATCACACGTCATTGTCATCGCTTATTTGTGCTCATATCCTTCACTTTCAATAGCCCAGATTACATGTTTTTTTTCTACACATCTTGCAGTACTTGTCTTGCGTCTTGTTTTGCCCTGTACATGTATGTGTCTTGTGTCCATAAGGGTCCTGAAAGGGGTCCTCCCAGACGGGGCATTGCTTCTAGCGTATGCTCTGTCTGGGACGCTGTCTACCTGCGTGTTTGCCGTGCGTGGAGACCCGTAAGGCTGGAGATGGGGATCCTGGTTAGCCTGATGCGCTAGCTTTGGCCTCGAATTCAGCCGAAACGGGAGGCTTGGATTAGCCCCGTCCAGGTCAATCGGCTGTGGTCGCCTCGGTGGCTGAAGGGGTTACACTACTGGGCAGGTAGAGAGACCGGGCCGGCCGCACGTCGTTGAGGATTGTTGGTGCTGCTTCACGACGATCTTGGATCTTGAACGCGCCTGCTCGCCTGCTTTGGTGGTATATAGCTCCCACCTAACCTGACGTTGCTACTAACCTTCACCGGTTACGTGTGCACGTCCCCTCGTAGGGCTCCATGGTGGGTGGGAGTGGAACAATACCCATTCAAATATGGGAAAAAATGCACCAAAACGTCAAAGAACTGCTTCAAACCAAACACATGTTAATGTAACTGCTTCAAATTCATCAACTGTCTCATTTTTCTTTCTGCACTCTTCAGATGCCGAAAAACCGCTGGCCAAAGTATCACCATTTGTAATAGATAAAGCTCTCTATGGCACAGTTAGTACCTTAAAATCAGTGAAGGCCCTTCGTTCAGGAGACCTTCTCATCGAAACTAACACATCCAAACAAGCCGAACTCATTAAAAAGCTCACATCTCTCGGAGACATTCCAGTAACAGTCAAAATCCATCCCACGTTGAATTATTCACGTGGTGTCATTTCAGATAATAACTTAATTTACATGGATGAAGAAGAACTAACACAACAGCTGGCGTCTCAAGGCGTAACATCAGCTAAACATATTATGAGCCGCAAAGATGGCAATCCAGCTCCCACACGAAACATAATTCTCACATTCTCATCACCAACATTGCCGAAAGATATCAAAATAGGTTATTATAACCTCAAAATCCGGCCATACATTCCTAACCCTGTTCGATGCTTTAACTGCCAAAAATACGGTCACTCACGAACGGCGTGCCGCAGCCAACCCACCTGCGCAAAATGCGGTGAGAAGGACCACATTTCGGACAACTGCACTAATTTACCATTCAAGTGCGTCAATTGCGGTGGCGACCACCCCGCATTTGACAGGAAATGTCCGAAATGGAATGAAGAAAAAGAGATCCAGAAGATCAAGGTCCTTAATAACATCTCATATATCGAAGCACGCCGTCGTGTAATCCCTAACCAAACTCCAATAGCTAGTACATCATACTCTAATATGTAACAAATCCATCAACAGCTAATACGACTAACAACATCACCAAAGCATCTGTAACAACTCAGACTGAACCAATAGCAGATACATCAACTCAAACATCATCATCTAACCAACCGTGTAATAGTTGTGGCTGCTGTTGCTCTGCTGGATTTCGGAGGGAGTCCACTACCTCCGAAGAAGAGGCAGGAAAAGCAACAGTGCACACATTCAAAAAACCTACTGGTACTAAACCCAAGATTAATTCTGGAAATAAATCTAAAAACAATACAGAGAGCAATAAAATGTCCCACCCTCAAGAATGTGTCAATTGGTGACATGGATCTTGATAATCTATCAGAATCTGGTGGTACTCGCCGGAAACTAGACCGTAATAAATTGAAAGAACTCGAACCGTCTACTTCTACCTAATTTATGGCCAACATTATTCAATGGAACATTCGTGGTCTTAGATCCAATTACGAAGATCTCAAGGATTTGATCAATCGCTATCATCCTGTTTGCGTGGCACTCCAGGAAACTTTCACGAAGCCCTCGGAGACATGGAACATCAGGCGACATTCCCTGTTCCGTATCGATTACGATGACGGGAGTGGGAGTAGAGCCTCATTTTCAGCATCATTTTCGTGATAATCCATGCAGTAAGCTTTGTTTTATTTTCTTTATCTGGTGTATCATCAGATGCATTAGACTCCAGATCAGAGAGAAGCTCTGAAATTAGTATAATATTGCTTCAACTGTACTTAGGAATTTTATAGGCATTTCACCACCAATAAAAGTAATAAATGCCCAATAATCGGTTGTGAAGAGGGGGGGGGGACTCAAGGCGAAATAAATTCCAGAAAATAAAATTAAAGCAGTAGAGAGAGCATAGAAAGTAATCATCAAAAGAAAAAGCTGCTCTAAACCACTAGAATGAAAGAATGGTTATGCGTGGGACAAAAAAATAACATATGTTGTGTCTTCCATTCTAACCCCCGAAATTTCCACCACAAATACACATCTGAGATGTTTCAACACCATTGCTGCTGTCACCCATTTCCTAATAAACAAGAAAGAGGGGAGAAAATGAAGAAAAACAAGGTCGCTTCGTCTCAAGAGAGGTGGTTTCACACTGACGTCACTTGGTGTATCTCATTGCTCTAGGTGTGCGGTGTCCTCAGTATGGAACCACCTTTTTAAAACTTTCATAATTTGATTTTAAACTATTCTTAAGTTTATTGAATGGCTTGATTTCAACAAATAGGGCAAAATCTATAAAAAACCATTATCAATTTTTGAAAAAAAAATTTTTTTTATTAGGAAATAAATTTTAAATCAAGTACCATAAAAATAGAGAAAATGGCGGATTTTTTTACCAATTGCAAAACAAAACCAGTATGATGCTGCCATCTCTGACAGAAAATCTAAATCTTAAGCTATTTAATAAGATTTAAATGATTACTGTGCGAAAAGTAGTTATTTTTTGATGGAATTTTGAAAAGGTGGTTTCGCTATGGGGACACCGCGCCGGAAAGGGTTAACATCATACAATTTCTACATTGCAGAAAGTTTTTGTTGCCTCTATAATTTTCGATCTCAAGGCCTGCGATCTTGCTAATCGAGAATATGGCGTTGTTTTCGATAGAGGTGTCAAAGATATACAGCGGAAAAGGTTGACCTGTTCTACAGTTCTTAATGGGGGCGACCTTGGTTACATCATGCCCCATGTTTGAGAGCTCAGTTCTTATGTGCTCTGGATTAACATTGTGGGGTAAGCCCCTAATTACTAGTTTAATGATCCTCTCTGATTCAAGCTGAAAGGTGTGATATTTAAGTTTTTTCTCGGTGAGAAAACGAGTCGTGGTCCGGTGGTCATTTTCAGAGTAGACGTGAAGGGCTGTTTTGCTCCCACCTCTTACTGATTCAGGTTTGAATTCACAAATTTCAGACAGTTTGCCAAAGTCATGGAGCCAATTTTTGCCCCAGTCGGTAAGAAATATGGTAGGAATTCTCAGATTTTTCCGGGGATTTTTGTTATTTTTTTTCCGGTGCGAAACTGGGGTGAAACCCTCATTATCTTCTTCCCCGTCAGATGGCGGCAGGGGCGTATTCAGATGCAGATCCGAGATCTGGGCTTGGGGGCGAGGAGCTAAGTCAGCCCTGGATAGGCCAGAAGTGCCCGGCTGGGGCGCCTCCTGAGGGGGGGCTACCTCAGAATCCATGGGTTCAGACAAGGAAGATTTAGTAATCTTGTTAGAAAAAGGGGAACAGCTTTGGTATAAGGGACACGCCAAATTGACGACTTTTTTTCCGGCGATAAGTTGCCATCGTTGGCGCACTCTGGTTTGTTGTTGTTCTGCTGGGTTGTCGTTGTTCCAGAATGTTCGTAGAATTCTGCCAGTCGGTAGCGCTGACTGTTGTTTTTCCGTGTTCTTAGCGTCCTAGCGCGTCTTTCAAACGGGTTTTACTGCCATTTTCAAACTGGTTTTCTCTTTTTTTTTCTTCCAAATGACGTCACTTCATAGCCGCGGAGTTTTGAAAAACCGTTGGGATAGTTCTTCATATTTTCTCTTCCTTCCGTATATATGATGTAGTGTGTGTGTCGGATTAATTGGAATTATTTTGGACATCTTTTCCCTCAGGTTGTACCTTTAATATTTTCCAATATTTATTTTCTACATGCAGGATGCCCCTGCATCCTTTTTATTTTATTTATTTATTTTATACCGTTGATTATTTATAAGAACCCGGATTCTCGGAAAGAGAGTCCGGGTTTTAATTTATAATACATAGAATATTTTTATTAATACAGCAGGACCGTTATTTATTCACAACGGTCCGGGTTTTATTTAAACCCTGATTTCATTTTTTTTTATCCAGTTTTATTTTTTAAATACTCCACAGCTTATTTTTGTTTATGCCATTTGTTTTTACTGTTTTCTATGCTGGCGACTTTTTTTTCCTGGCGCACGTAGTGTCTGGCGGCTTTTTCTCGGGCCGTCTGACATATGTGGCGCCGGGAAAAAAAAGTCGCCGAAAATCGCCAACCTGTCCCTTATACCAAAGCTGTTCCCTTTCTTTTTTTCGATTTATCTTTCCTAATGAAGGAGGGGCCCTTCAGGTTGATCACAGCTTTTTTTTCTTTGCTTTGGGAGGTCGAGTCTATGGGAGCCAAGTCTTTAGTGAAGTTCAGGGCCGGTAGATGGCAGCATGAGAGATCATTGAGATTAGTTATCAGAGCTTTAGCTGCATCAATTAAGGCTTTTCTATCGATTTCTTTCGATCCTTCGCTAATGTAGGAGATATGGGAGGCAAGGATTTCATTGAGTTCGGCTACGAGAATGCAAGAGTCCGAGGGAATAATTTCATGCCTGTCAATTCTATCATTAATGTTGGCAAGCCAACTAAGTGCCTTTACTCGAAAGACCTGAAAATTTTCGTCGTTTTTTTTCGCTAGGAGATCCTGAAGCGTTTTGAGCATCGAGCATGCATATTGATCAGTGCGGGGGCAAAAGAGATTCATGACACAATATAGAAAAGTGAATACAAAGAGACTTACCCGGTCAGGCAGCAGGGCAGCTCCGGTGGACCAAGCGGGGGCAGATCACAGAATTGACCGTTGGCCACTCCGTGGGACGTGTGCTGGGAAGCCAGAGACCAGTAAGTTTAAGTGCAGAGTATATCGTGATTTAGAATTGTGGTTCTGAATTTTCGATGAGACCAGTCCAGCAATACTAATGCCTAGGTCTCCGATTGAATTTCCCCTAGCTGTGCGGGCTTTCCGCCTCACGACAGCGCCGACAGGAGAGCCAAGCCTACGATGTCTTGAGAACTAAGCTGTCGACCGTATCGTTCGGGTCTCAGCATCAGAATCCGTCAAACCCGATACCAGAACCAGAATAAAAATTTTTCGGCGATTATCTGGCCATCTATCACCATAAGGGCTGGGGGCCCGTTGCGTCCCCCTGATAAAGAGAAAGACAAGTGAGTGATGTATGTGTAAATGTGCATGTACGAGATGGGAAGGTCTTGGGAATAAATCCTCTTTTGAAAAAGTCGTTAAATGGTTCACTGGTTTTTTAAAATTAAATTTTGCGATGAAAATGCCACCACTTCCTTACGATATTAGTATTATTATTATTAGCTTCGCTTGTGAAGAAGCCGGGGTGTAATGTGATAGGCCTCCTCGTGGTGCACCCTGGGTCACGCTAAATCTATCACACATCATTGTCTTCGCATATTTGTGCTCATATCATTCACATTTCAATAGCCCCGATTACATGTTAATTTTCATACACCTTACAATACTTGTCTTGCGTCTATCTGTCTGTCCTGTACATGTCCTTGTCTTTTGTATCCAACCCCTCATTGTGGGCCCCGCTTAGGCGGAGAGGGGTCGTCCCAGACGGGGCATTGCTTCTAGCGTATGCCCTATCTGGGACGCTGTCTACCTGCGTGTTTGCCGTGCGTGGAGACCCGTAAGGCTGGAGATGGGGATCCTGGTTAGCCTGATGCGCTAGCTTTGGCCTCGGATTCAGCCGAAACGGGAGGCTTGGATTAGCCTCGTCCAGGTCAATCGGCTGTGGTCGCCTCGATGGCTGAAGGGGTTACACTACTGGGCAGGTAGAGGGGCCGGACGTCGTTGAGGTTTGTTGGTGCTGCTTCACGACTATCTTGGATCTAGAACGCGTCTGCTCGCCTGTTTCGGTGATGTATAGCTCTCACCTAACGTGGCGTTGCTACTAACCTTCATCGGTTATGTGTGCGCGTCCCCTCGTAGAGCTGCATGGTGGGTGAGAGTGGAACAATACCCATTCAAATATGGGAAAAACAAAAAATGCACCAAAACGTCAAAGAACTGCTCTTAGTGAAACAATTGTCACAGAAACCGCTTCTTCAAATCTGTCATCTGTCTCATTCTTCTTCTTGCATAGCTCTGATACCAATAAACAACTGTCAAAAGTATCACCATTCTTGATTGATAAAGCTCTCTATGGCGCAGTTGGAACTCTGAAATCAGTGAAGGCTCTCCGTTCAGGAGACCTTCTTGTCGAAACTAACACTCCCAAACAAGCCGAACTCATTCAAAAGCTCACACCTCCGAAGAAGCAGGAAAAGCAACAGCGAACACATTCAAAGTAACTACAGCTACTAAGCCAAAATTCAATAGTGGAAATAAATCTAAAATTAAACTATTCAAGACCGGATATTCAAGAAAAGCCATTCAGAGAGCAAAGAAGAACCCTACATTACAAAACATGTCACTTCTTGATGACAAATCAATTGGTGACATGGATCTCGATAATCCTACAGAATCCGGTACTACTCGCCGGAAATTGGACCGAAATAAGTTCAAAGACCTGGAACCGTCTACATCTATTTGAAATTTATGGCCAACATTATTCAATGGAACATTCGTGGTCTTAGATCCAATTACGAAGATCTCAAGGATTTGATCAATCGCTATCATCCTGTTTGCGTGGCAGTCCAGGAAACTTTCACGAAGCCCTCGGAGACATGGAACATCAGGCGACATTCCCTGTTCCGTATTGATTACGATGACGGGAGTAGAGCCTGCCGCGGTGATGCTCTGCTGGTTCCACATCATGTGTCGTCGCGCGTTTTAACGCTGCGCACGAACCTGCAAGCCATTGCGGTGGAAATCTCTACAGGCCTAAGAATTACCATCTTTTCCATTTATTTGCCACCTAATGACACCATCTTACAGAGAGATCTAGAAGATCTGATTGATCAATTAACTCCACCATTTTTTCTTCTTGGAGACTTCAATGCACATAACATGATATGGGGTTCTAACAGCAACACCCCTCGAGGGGAAATGGTTGAACGGCTGTTAGACGGCATGGACCTCGCCATCATGAATGATGGCAGTTTCACTCATTTCTATGCCCCAAACAATAGTTTCACTGCAATAGATTTATCGTTATGCTCACCCTCACTCTTGCCCAACTGGTCCTGGTCGGTTGATCCTGACCTCCACGGGAGCAATCATTTTCCTCTAGTGGTTAAGTGCCTCGACCGACGCCATAGCATACCTGAGGGACCTCGTGGCCGCCCCATGGGCTGACTTCACGGTCAAGGCAGAAATCACAGAGGATATGGTTTCGTATCCCGACGTCGACCACTGTGTCGACCTTGTGACCAGTTGTATGATCTCAGCAGCCAATGAAACAATACCCAAAGTCTCCTCGAAACTTCCTAAATTTCCTAAACCTTGGTGGAACCACGAATGTAATCTCACTATTAAAGCTCAAAAGAAAGAATGGAGTAGGTTCCGGCGGTATCCTACCCATGGTAATAAGTTGGCATTTTTAAAAGCAAAGGCGATAGTACGAAGAACCAGGCGCCAAGCTCAAAGTGAGTTCTGGCAAAGGTTTACGACGGGAATCAATTCATCTACTTCATCTAAAGTCATTTGGGACCGGATCCGAAAAATCAATGGTCATTATCAGTCTCATCCCATCACCATTTTAAACGCCAATGGCACTATCATCAACGATGTGAGGGATATTGCGGACACCATCGCCGCCCATTTCGCCGCTGTTTCCAGCGATGCAAACTATCCCCCATCGTTTCATCGCATTAAAACATCAGCTGAACGCACATCGTATACCTACTGGCCTTCTACACCGGAGGGGTACAATTCATTGTTCACCCTTCATGAACTGACGACGGCCTTGCAGCGAAGTCCTGACTCAGCTGTAGGGCCCGATGCTATTCATTATTCCATGATTCGGCATCTGTCACCAGAATCATCACTGTCACATTTACTCATATTATTTAATCGGATCTGGGTCAGTCACTCATTTCTTGACACCTGGCGAGCAGCCATTGTTTTTGCATTCCCGAAGCCTGGTAAAAATCCTCAGAAACCTAACAGTTACCGACCTATTGCTTTGACCAGTTGTCTATGTAAGCTCATGGAACGCATGGTCAACTATCGCCTTATGCACTACCTTGAGGTTAACAATATTTTATCTAAACATCAAAGCAGCTTTAGACGGTTCAGGTCTACGACATGCAATTTGTTGCGCCTTGAGACATCAATAAGAAGAGCATTTGTGAAGAGGGAGCATATGCTAGCCATATTTTTCGACATAGAAAAGGCCTACGACCGTACTTGGAGGCACGGAATTCTTTCCGACCTCTATAATTGCGGCTTGCGGGGCAACTTGCCCATTTTCATTAAGAACTTTCTCGCTCGACGCATCTTCCAGGTACGGATCGGAAGTACATTCTCAGCTCCCCAAATCCAAGAACAAGGTGTACCTCAAGGTAGCATTTTAAGTGTTTCACTGTTTATTTTAAGACTCAACGGGGTGTTGAACCAACTCCCGTTGTCTGTCACTGGCGCACTCTACGTGGATGATCTGTTAATATCGTATCAATCAGTGAATATGAGGTCAGCCGAGAGACAATTACAAACCGCACTCAACAAGATCAGCAAGTGGGCACATAATAACGGCTTCTCATTCTCCGCTGACAAGACTGTCGCTATGCACTTTTGTCGGCGTCGAGACCTACATGATGACCCACAATTGTTTCTAAACAATAGCCAAATACCAATAGTAGAAAATACAAAATTCCTCGGCGTCACATTCGATAAAAAACTGACTTTCAAACCTCATATTGCGCAATTAAGAGCTCGTTGCATGAAGACGATGAACCTCTTGAAGGTCATCTCGTCTACATCATGGGGAGCTGACCGTAAGTCGCTCTAATACGATCAAAGCTCGACTACGGTTCCATTGTATACGTGTCAGCACCTCGGAGCTATCTGAGTGTGCTCGACCCAATTCATCATCTCGCTCTCCGCATTTGCCCCATGGAAAGCCTCTATGTCGAATGCAACGAGACATCAAGACGCCAACAACTTTCTATGAAATAGTATATCAAAATGAAGTCTTTACCAGGTCATCCACTGCATAATGTCATTTTCAATCCGTCATTTCATAGACTTTTTGCTGCTCGACCTTCATGTGTTCCATCTTACGGTCTTCGTATGAGGGCACTTGTAGAAGAAATACAAATAGACATCAGTCGTGTGGCCCCAGTTGCTTGGCAGCTGGCACCATGGGAGCAGTCTCTGCCAGATGTCTCTCTTTCATTATCATTACACCCCAGAGCCACCACAGCAGATGTCATATATCGACAAATATTCTTCAGGCACAGGGGTAGGTACAACAGGTACTTCCCCATATATACCGATGGCTCCAAGAGCCCTGGGCATGTCGGTTGTGCCTGCATCTGCTGTGAGGAGACATCTTTCAAACTTCACGACACATTTTCTATTTATTCGGCAGAGCTGTACGCAATCCTTCAGGCTCTACGTCATATACGACGCAAACGCCACAGATGATGCATCATTTATAGTGACTCTCTCAGCGCATTACAAGCATGGTGTTCCTGTACGTTTCACACTCATCCATTCGTTCATGCCATTTTTCATGAACTACATTACCTCATTCATCATGGTACCACAGTAAAATTTTACTGGGTACCAGGTCATGTAGGAATACCGGGCAACGAGAAAGCAGACAACGCAGCTCGAACAACAACTAACATTGATAATAGCCTTTTGATACCTGCCAGTGACCACTTCTCAATCCTCTGGGAAGTGATGCATCGCCGCTGGCAGGAGCACTGGAACAATCAAATAAATAATAAACTTCATGCCATCAAGCCTACACTTGGCCTTTTGTGTTCGAGCTGCAGGACTAACCAAAAGTTGGAAGTTCTGCTTGCCCGATTACGCATAGGACACAGTCGCGTCACACAATCATATCTTTTACTACGAGAGAGTCAACCGCAGTGCCGTCATTGTCAAAGTCCATTTACCATTGCCCATGCTTTTACTTGTTCGCACCATCGTCATCATTTTAAGACCGCTTTTGGTCAGAATCATCTTTCACTTCGTGACATTTTATCTGACCATTGCGATGCATCTCGCATTTTTAAATTCATCAAAGCCATTGGTTTTTATGACAAATTATAGTTTTTACAATTCCTGTCATTGTTTTATTTTGTTTTTTATCATGCACGACAAAAGGACATTTTTCTTATTTTTATATTTGTTTTGGCGCAGTTTGACCAAATTGGTCCTTGCGCCAATAAACCCAAAATCCAATCCAATCCGTGAAGAAGCCCGGTCGGGCAACTCTTTGATGTTGCTCTCCGCGTCTCCTGTTGGTCGAGACGCGTGCTCGATTCCCTATTGGCTGGAACCTGAAAGTACATATTTTATACACAAAAATAAATGTTAGTGGCAAGGGGTTCCCCAAGCGGCCCCAGCCTTTTTGTTGGCTAATGGCCCGCTTTAAGGGCCAGTCACCATCGCTAAATTTTGAGTCTGGTCAGAAAAAAGTGATAGTATTAGTACGATTATTTCAAAGTTAGGAAAAGATAGGATTTTTCTACGATGAAGAAGATTTTAAAAATTTAAGAGACGATCACAACAAAATTTTTTTTTTCACAAATTTTTTGTTTTTTTTTGATAGGACAGAGAAAAGATGGGGAGTGGAAAAAGACAAAAGATAGTAAAATTTTCTGAATAAATAATGCTACTTCGATGAAGGCTTAGCTGGGCTTAAGTACATTTCCTGCCTCGATAAGAAATTTTTCGTAGATAGTCTGCCTTTCTTTTTTTGATTTCAGCTGTAATGAGTCGGGGTGTAATGTGATAGGCCTCCTCGTGGTGCACCCTGGGTAACGCCAAATCTATCACACGTCATTGTCATCGCTTTTTGTGCTCATATACTTCACCTTCAATAGCCCAAATTACATGTTTATTTTTACACATCTTGCAGTACATGTCTTGCGTCTCGTTTCGTCCTGTACATGTTTGTCTTCTGTGTCCAACCCCTCATTGTGGGCCCCGCTCCGGCGGGGAGGGGTCCTCCCGGATGGGGCATTGCTTCTAGCGTATGCTCCATCCGGGACGCTGTCTACCTGCGTGTTTGCCGTGCGTGGAGACCCGTAAGGCTGGAGATGGGGATCCTGGTTAGCCTGATGCGCTAGCTTTGGCCTCGGATTCAGCCGAAACGGGAGGCCTGGATTAGCCCCGTCTGGGTCAATCGGCTGGTCGCCTCGGTGGCTGAAGGGGTTACACTACTGGGCAGGTAGAGGGACCGTGCCTGCCGGACTTCGTGAGGTTTCTTGGTGCTGCTTCACGTCGCTCTTGGATCTGGAACGCGTCTGCTCGCCTGTTTCGGTGGTGTATAGTTCCTACCTAACCTGGCGTTGCCACTAACCTTCACCGGTTACGTGTGCGCGTCCCCTCGTAGGGCTCCATGGTGGGCATGGTCGGTAGGGGCCGAACAAACTATCTCCAAAATGGGGAAAAATACAAATGCACCAAAACGTCAACGTATAGCTATGAGCGAAACAATTGTCACTGAACCTGCTCCTACTGTTTCATTTTTCTTCTTGCATTCTACTGACACCGATAAACCTCTGGCCAAAGCATCACCATTCTTAATAGACAAAGCTCTCTACGGCGCAATAGGCACATTAAAATCAGTGAAGGCTCTTCGTTCAGGAGACCTTCTAATTGAAACTAACACACCGAAACAATCCGAACTTATTCAAAAGCTCACATCTCTTGGGAATATTCCCATAACAGCAAAAATTCATCCCACGTTGAATTATTCACGTGGTGTCATTTCAGATACTAACTTGATTAACATGGATGAAGAACTACTAACAGAAGAGCTGGCGTCTCAAGGCGTAACATCTGCCAAGCATATCATGAGCCGCAAAGATGGCAATCCAGCTCCATCACGTAACATAATCCTGACATTCTCATCACCGACATTGCCGAAAGATATTAAGATAGGCTATTATAGCCTCAAAATCCGCCCATACATTCCTAACCCTGTTAGATGCTTTAACTGCCAGAAATTCGGTCACTCACGAACGGCGTGCCGAAGTCAACCCACCTGCGCAAAATGCGGTGAGAAGGACCACATTTCGGACAACTGCACTTCAACATCATTCAAGTGCGTCAATTGCGGTGGCATTCACCCCGCATTTGACAGAAAGTGTCCGAAATGGAATGAAGAAAAAGAGATCCAGAAGATCAAGGTCCTTAACAACATCTCATATATCGAAGCACGCCGTCGTATAACCTCTAACCAAACTCCAATAGGTACTAGATCATACTCTAATATGGTAGCAAATCCATCGTCAGCTAATAAGACTAACACTGTCACCAAAGCATCTGTAACAACTCAGACTGAACCAATAGCTGACACATCAACTCAAACATCATCATCTAACCAACCGTGCAATAGTTGTGGCTGCTGTTGCTCCGCTGGATTCCGGAGGGAGTCCATTACCTCCGAAGAAGAAGTGGGAAAAGCAACGGCTAACACATTCAAAATAACTACAGATACTAAACCAAAAATCAACTCTGCAAACAAATCAAAAAAGAAACCATTCAAGACCGGATATTCACGAAAAGCTGTACAGAGAGCGCTGAAATGTCCATCCATGAAGAATGTGTCACTTCTTGATGACAAATCAATTGGTGACATGGAGCTTGACAATAGATCAGATTCCGGTACTACTCGCCGTAAACTAGACCGGAATAAATTTAAAGATCTTGAACCGTCTAATTCTACTTAATTTATGGCCAACATAATTCAATGGAACATTCGTGGTCTTAGATCCAATTATGAAGATCTCAAGGATTTGATCAATCGTTATCATCCTGTTTGCGTGGCACTCCAGGAAACTTTTACGAAGCCCTCGGAGACATGGAACATCAGGCGACATTCCCTCTTTCGTATTGACTACGATGACGGGAGTAGAGCTTGCCGCGGTGTTGCTCTGCTGGTTCCACATCACGTGTCGTCGCGCGTTTTAACGCTGCGCACGAACCTGCAAGCCATCGCGGTGGAAATCTCTACAGGCCTAAGAATTACCATCTGTTCTATTTATTTGCCACCAAATGACACCGTTTTACAGAGAGATCTAGAAGATCTGATTGATCAATTACCTCCACCATTTTTTCTTCTTGGAGACTTCAATGCTCATAACATAATATGGGGTTCTAACAGCAACACCCCTCGTGGGGAAATGGTAGAACGGCTGTTAGAAGACATGGACCTCGCCATCATGAATGATGGCAGTTTCACTCATTTCCATGCCCCAAACAATAGTTTCACTGCAATAGATTTATCGTTATGTTCACCTTCACTCTTGCCGAACTGGTCCTGGTCGGTTGATCCGGACCTCCACGGGAGCAATCATTTTCCTCTAGTGGTTAAGTGCCTTGATCGAAGCCATAGCATACCTGAGGGTCCTCCTCGGTGGAAGCTTGTGGCCGCCCGATGGGCAGACTTCACGGTCAAGGCAGAAATCACGGAGGATATGGTTTCGCAACCCGACGTCGACCATTGTGTCGACCTTGTGACCAGTTGTATGATCTCAGCAGCCAATGAAACAATACCCAAAGTCTCCTCGAAACTTCCTAAATTTCCTAAACCTTGGTGGAACCACGAATGTAATCTTACTATTAAAGCACAAAAGAAAGCATGGAGTAGGTTCCGGCGGTATCCTACCCATGACAACAAGTTGGCATTTTTAAAAGCAAAGGCGATAGCGAGAAGAACCAGGCGCCAGGCTCAACGCGAGTCCTGGCGAAAGTTTACCACGGGAATCAATTCATCTACTTCATCTAAAGTCATTTGGGACCGGATCCGAAAAATCAATGGTCATTATCAGTCTCATCCACTTACCATTTTAAATGCCAATGGCACTATTATCAGCGATATGAGGGATATTGCGGATACCATCGCCGCCCATTTCGCCGCTGTCTCCAGTGATGCGAACTATCCCCCATCGTTTCATCCCATTAAATCATCAGCCGAACGTACATCGTACACCTTCCGGCCTTTTACACCGGAGGGGTACAATTCATTGTTCACCCTTCATGAACTGACGACGGCCTTGCAGCGAAGTCCTGACTCAGCTGTAGGGCCCGATGCCATTCATTATTCCATGATTCGGCATCTATCACCAGAATCACTGTCACATTTACTCATATTATTTAATCGGATCTGGGTCAGTCATTCATTTCCTGACACCTGGCGAACAGCCATTGTTCTTGCATTCCCGAAGCCTGGCAAAAATCCTCAGCAACCTAATAGTTACCGACCTATTGCTTTGACCAGTTGTCTATGTAAGCTCATGGAACGCATGGTCAACTATCGCCTTATGCACTACCTTGAGGTTAACAATATTTTATCTAAACATCAAAGCGGCTTTAGACGGTTCAGGTCCACAACTTGCAATATGTTACGCCTTGAGACATCAATAAGACAAGCATTTGTGAAGAGGGAGCATATGCTAGCCATATTTTTCGATATAGAAAAGGCCTACGATCGTACTTGGAGGCACGGAATTCTCTCCGACCTCTATAATTGCGGCTTGCGGGGCAACTTGCCCATTTTCATTAAGAACTTTCTTGCTCGCCGCATCTTCCAGGTACGGATCGGAAGCACATTATCAACTCCCCAAATTCAAGAACAAGGTGTACCTCAAGGTAGTATTTTAAGTGTGACACTTTTTATTTTGAGACTCAACGGGGTGTTGAACCAACTCCCGTTGTCAGTCACTGGCGCACTTTACGTGGATGATCTGTTAATATCATATCAATCAGTGAATATGAGGTCAGCCGAGAGACAATTACAAACTTCTCTCAACAAGATCAGCAAGTGGGCTCATGATAACGGTTTCTCTTTCTCCGCTGACAAAACCGTCGCTGTGCATTTTTGCCGGCGTCGTGAGCTTCATGATGACCCACAATTATTTTTAAATAATAGTCAAATACCTATTGTAGAGAATACAAAATTCCTCGGCATTTCATTTGACAAGAAACTTACATTTAAACCTCAAATTGCGCAATTAAGAGCTCGTTGCATGAAGACGATGAACCTCTTGAAGGTCATCTCTTCTACATCGTGGGGAGCTGACCGTAAGTCGCTCCTTCACTTATATAAAGCTTTAATAAGATCGAAGCTCGACTACGGCTCCATTGTATACGGGTCGGCACCTCGGAGCTATCTGAGTGTGCTCGACCCAGTCCACCATCTCGCCCTGCGGATTTGTTCTGGAGCATTCCGGACGTCTCCAATGGAGAGCCTGTATGTCGAATGCAACGAGCCATCACTGACATCAAGACGCCAACAACTTTCTTTGAAATATTATATCAAAATGAAGTCTTTACCAGGTCATCCACTTCATCGTGTCATTTTTAATCCCTCATTTCATAGACTATTTGCTGCTCGCCCTTCATGTGTTCCATCTTACGGTCTTCGTATGAGGGCACTTGTGGAAGAACTAGAATTAGACATCAGTCGTGTGGCCCCAGTTGCTTGGCAACTGGCACCATGGGAGCAGTCTCTGCCAGATGTCTCTCTTTCATTATCATTATACCCTAGAGCCACCACAGCAGATGTCATATATCGACAGATATTCTTTAGGCACAGGGGTAGGTACAATAGGTACTTCCCCATATATACCGACGGCTCCAAGAGCCCTGGGCATGTCGGTTGTGCCTACATCTGCTGTGAGGAGACATCTTTCAAACTTCACGACACATTCTCTATTTATTCGGCAGAACTGTACGCAATCCTTCAGGCTCTACGTCATATACGACGCAAACGCCACCGACGATGCATCATTTATAGTGACTCTCTCAGCGCGTTACAAGCACTGTGTTCCTGTACGTTTCACACTCATCCATTCATTCATGCCATTTTTCATGAACTGCATTACCTTATTCATCATGGTACCACAGTAAAATTATACTGGGTACCAGGTCATGTAGGAATACCGGGCAACGAAAAAGCAGACACCGCAGCTCGAACAACAACTAACATTGACAATAACCTTTTGGTACCTGCCAGTGACCACTTCTCAATCCTCCGGGAAGTGATGCATCACCGCTGGCAGGATCATTGGAACAATCAAGTTAATAATAAACTTCATGCCATCAAGCCCACACTTGGCCACTGGCGTTCGAGCTGCAGGACTAACCGAAAGGAGGAAGTTCTGCTTGCCCGGTTGCGCATAGGACACAGTCGCCTCACACAATCATATTTATTATTACGAGAGAGTCAACCAGAGTGCCCTCATTGTCAAAGTCCATTGACCATTGCTCATGCTTTTACTTGTTCACATCATCGTCATCATTTTACGACCGCTTTTGGTCATAGTCATCTTTCACTTCATGACATTTTAAATGACAATAGCGATGCATCTCGCATTTTTAAATTCATCAAAGCCATTGGTTTATACGACAAATTATAGTTTTTACAATTTATGTCATTGTTTTACGTTTCATGTTCCGTTTTATATGTTTTAGTTTTTTGACATGACAGAATGACATTTTTCTCATTTTTATGTCTTGCTTTGGCGCAGTTTGACCAAATTGGTCCTTGCGCCAATAAATTGAAAATCCAATCCAATCCTGTAATGAGTCCTCGAAGCATAATTTAGCATACTCTAAAATATAGTACGTCGAATTCGATCAGTTGTTTTCTGAGGCAGAAGAACTGTCAGAGAGTTCGGCGAGGTTGGTGGCCGGTGGTGCCGTCGAGGGTTCGGCATCTATAGGCTGCTTCTCGGCGTGGGCAATTCTTTCGGCTGGGGCTTTCGAGGAATTTTCTAAGTTTTGGCGGAACTCGGTAGAGTCGGTTTTTTCGTTGTGATGGTGATCCGATTTCTTCGTGGACTTGTATTTTTTTCCTGGATCGAGCGGAGGAGCGCTGAAGGCGGTTCCTTTCGATAGAGACACGGCAATTTTTTTCCTCGGTGTCGATTTAATGGGCGTAGTGATATCCCGATTCTTTTGGACACTGCGAGGCACGAAAGCTATGGTGGATTTTTCGGCTGTACGCGGTGTCACACTGGTTTTGACGGGTGCATCATCCTGCATTTTCGGGCGGTTTGCGTTCATTTTTTTGAGTTAAGCAATGTAAGCGCTGCATTTTTTATAACTAGCCGGGTGGCTGCCAGTTTTACAGTTCACGCAGGACGGTTGGTGAACTCCAAACACCTTAGAACACGGCTGTCCCGTATGCTTTTCTGTGCACTTTATACAGTGTTCAGCTTGATGGGTCCACCGTTGGCAGCGAGTGCATCTTTTCGGTGTAGAGCGTCGGAACGGTGAGAATTGGACTGCAATGAATTTTATGGAAGTTAACTCGAAAATGCTGCGGGACGTATGGTCACGGGGGAGCGTGACTTTCCACAGTGGGAGTTTTATGCGTCGGGCAGATATTTTCTTTGAGGACATCTGTGAGATGCTCAAGACTGAGAAACCAAGGCTTTTAAGTTCATTTTCGATGATAGAAGCAAGTGTAAATATACCAAGGCCTTTGAGTACGTAGCTCTGGGTTTCTTGGTTGGTCGCTGTTTGCTATTTGAGGAATTTCGACGTCGTTGTTGCGAAGAAATTTTTTAGCACTGTTGAGATCACTTTTGTTGTGGAACGAGATTTTGTAGAGTTCGTTTTCCAACTTTACATTGATGTCTTGTACACAAATTTTTCGGAGGGGTTCGGCTATCTGGAACCAGCGGTCATCTGCCGAGATGTACACGGCGAAGCTTTGCATGTTTCCCTTCGGTGGCTGTGATCTGTCACTCATGTTGGTGGGTGTTGTGACTTCTATCGGGACGCTTTTTGGTTGGTCCGTTTCATCCGGCTTCTGGTCATGACCGTGCTTGGCGGGGACCTGGGGACGGCTTATCGATGGGAAAAAAGACTGACCACCGTGGTGGACGGACGTACGGAAAGCGTATTAAGCCTTTTCTACAACGTGGCAGCTAAGCCTTTTTCGACAGCGTGACAGCGTGCTCTGGTGAATGCGCTTATCCACCGGGCGCAGTACAGAGCTACTCGCCCCTAGCCTAGCCTAGCGCTGGCTAGTAACTGAGGATTGCAGCTTAAATACACGGACGACGGAGGAATAATTCACAACATCTAAGGGCTATTTCTAAAAGGTTTTTACCCATTTCACTCGCGTGTTTGTCGCTTGGTCGCCATATCTTGTGTCTGGTGTACTTCAGCGGCAATGGGTAAGTCCCAAGATTAATATACCCGCTTTATTATTTCTCCGCGATCTGCGTAGTGCATTTCATGTCGCGAGTAGCCATGGCTCCCGTACGAGTCCGCGAATGTTATGTGCATACTAATATCATACACGAGGATAGTGTGGACCGATGGAACGCCGTCAAGTACGTGCTTGACGAGCATTTCGCTAAGACTCCAGAGGAGCAAATAGATGACCTCGAGAACGCCACGGCAGACGTGCTCGACATCGTGAAAACGTACTGCCCGAACATGAGTAGGGCCGTAGAGCTAATCAAAGAGGACAGCGTCCCGTGCGGACTAGACGTGCTGTTTATGAAGGTTCGAGGGCTGCACGACCGACAACGACCTGGGGGCCAGCCAGATCGAATTGATCGGGGCCCTCAGAGTAATGGTCGAAGATGACTTCACGAAATGTGGAAAATTTAGGAAGGAGGAGAAGGGCAAAGACCCCGCGAAGACCCGGGCCCCGAAAAAGAACCCCAAGAAGGGAGAGGGTAAAGAGAGGCCGAAAACGGTCGAAATCATTAGCGAGAAAATCGTTATTGATAAGGGTGACCCAACAGATAAGGGTAAGACACAAAGTGCCCCCACGACGGTCGCTCAGGAGACCTCACGCCCGTCAGGCTCAAGAGATGATGATGCGAGAGAAGGCGCAACAGCCAGCGCATGCGCAGAAGACACCTCCGAGAGAGCGGGTGTAAATAACAACAATGGCGCCGCTAGCGAGGGCGACAACACCCACCCCGGCGCAGACACGGTAGCCCCGGACACCCAGACCGATGACTTGGATCCCGACAACCCCAACGAGTGGCAGGAGGTCAGGCGATCCAAGGGTAAAATCCCGCCGCTGCACATCACGAAGTATGGCAACTGGCGGCAAATAAACGATATACTGAAGGGTATTTGCCCTTCAGTACGGGGCTTCCCGTACTTAAGCAGGACAGCTGGCAAAGAGCTGATCCTCAACCTACATAGCGAAAAGGACCACAAAGGCCTTTGAGGCTGCCGGGATCCGGTTCAGCACTTACACCTTGCCATCTGACAGGGTGATTAAGGTTGTCATAAAAGGCCTCGAATTGGAGGCGAAAAAAGAAGAGATCGAGGAGGGTCTCGCAGAGTTGGGCTTCGCCCCCATAGCGGTCTCTCAGCTTAAAAGCTGCAGAGGGTGCTATCCCAATAGGGAGCAAGTACTTTTGCCAATCTGGCTGATCGAACTGCCGAAGAACGCAAAAAGTAAAGAGATCTTTCAGATGGACAATCTGAACTTCTTGAAGGTGAAGATCGAGACCTACAGGAAGCGGCAGGGCGTGGTCCAATGTGGCGCCATGTCGCCAAAAATTTTTGGAATTTGGCGCGATGCGTCCGATGTACCGGGGAACACCACTCCTCGGAATGCGACAAAGAAAAGGGGGCGAGCAATGTACACAGTGGCGGATTACCGCGCAGGCGCATGAGGCCTCAGCAGAGCGGGGGGGCCTCCAAATAGTTGTGTGCTTCATCCTACATATGAATTTACATGCGCATCAACAAATCTCTTGAACTAAGTACAGTATCTGCTCTCCCCTTTTTTTTAACCGCAATTTTTTTTTATGTATACTGTACGTATAAGAGTTATGGAAGAAAAACGGGAACTGAAAGAAAAGAACAGTTTACAAGACGCAGCTCTCAAGGGCCAGTTCTTCCCCGACAAAGAAAGAAGAGACATTGTAAAGCGATCATTCAGGGAGGGTCATTTTCAAACAGTATTTCCCTAAGGGCACAAGCAGGAGGAGGGGTGAGAACAGCAGGTCCTAATGTCTGTCCGAAATGAAAATTGGAGTGAAGGCATAAACAGATGTCTCATTCCACAGTATTAAATGCTTTTATGGGCGCCGATAATACGACAGCTTTGGTGTAAGGTTTTGTATACAGTATAATGGATGGCAAGATGGCTATCGGCAAGCGGCGACATCGACAGGAAGACACACTCGTACTAATTAAAATGAATGTAGTAGAGCTGTTATTGTGATTTTGTCTCCCACTTGTTTGAATGAAATACTATAAGCTGGTTCAAACAACATATACATTTGCAATCTATGACTGGAACCATACGACCATATGACAAAAAAAAAAAGTGGGGTTTGAAATGAATGCTGAATGACATGCATTCTGAATCACGTGATTTTTCTGTTTCTCTTTTAACACTCCCTCCCCGGCTGAAAAAAATCAGGGGGTTTCCTTTCCTTCTTTCTAAAAAAAGAGCTACATTTTTGGATTGGTCAAGGAGGCTTGGGTAGACAACATCTTTGTGTCAGACCGAAAAGTGTTTATTGTTAATGTAATTGTAATGTGTGTTATTGTAATGAAAAAAATTTTCATGCCGATCCTCAAGATTTCCTTTAGGATTTAGATTGCAGAATCTCCAAAAATAACGGTAAGCAAAACTAAAAATATATAAATTATCTGATAAATTTTTATTCGAGCATTTCAATTCAACTACAGTAGTCTCTCGAGAATTCGGTCGTGCTCTAATCCAGCACGTCCAGTAGTCCAGGATATTTAGGTGGTGTGGTGTCACTTTTCTCCTGATGCCCTAACCCCTTAACACGTTCTAATATTTCTTAATTGCTGATCAAGTCCTGACTATGTCTTTGCACGAAATTTCATATATTATTTCAATAGGTTTCTTCAAAGTTAATCCAGCAATTTCGGTAAAATCTGGCACACCGTGGTCTAATACGTACCGGATTAGCGAGAGTCTACTGCAGGGGTCTTCAACCTTTGAGGCATAGCAGGCCATATTGAAACATTTTATAAAGTACGCGGGCCACAATGTTATACTGTGGCATTTTTCGTTATTAAACGAAACGGGGGGGGGCATAATATAGAAGATTTTTATTCACTCTGAATACAAATAATACAAAGGCAAAGGCCACAACAGGCAGAGTGCCCAACGAGGTGGCTGAAAGAGAAAATAATAATAATTAATATAATAATAGTAAAAATAAAATAGAATAAACAAATAAAAAATAATTTCTAAAAAAAATTTTTTTAATAATTTCTTTCATTGACAATAATTTTAATTCATTCTGAAATAATTTCTTTCATTGACAATAATTTTAATTCATTCTGAAATAATTTCTTTCATTAAATTTTATTCATTCTGAAATAATTTTTCATTAAATTTTATTCATTCTGAAATAATTTCTTTCATTAAATTTAATTCATTCTGAACTAATTTCTTCCATTAAAAATATAATTCTTATATTTACTCTAATATAATTTATTCCCTCTATTGAAGAAATGTTTTTCTATTAAATATTATCAGTATCTTTATATCAAATCAAATATATTATATTTGAGATATTATCAAATCTTTATTAATCAGTAATATTAAATTACTAAAACTATGACGGATCTCCATTTTTGCCGTGTGGCTGAAGGCACCAGGACGGACATCTTAGATTACTAAAAATATGATGCAGAATTTTACTGTGATTTTTTTTTAATGGGAGTGTGATTATTTTTCATCTAGTACCAGAGAATATCATTATATTTCCTTATCTTATTTTTGTGTTTATGGTTTTGGTGATGCAAAAATAAAAAAAAAAAGTTATGATTTTCATAATATTGTTCATTTTAGTGAACCATCTCGTTCTTATTAGGGCCAAAAGGGTGCAGTGGTGGATAAACGCAAACTTGTGGGTGAGGGCGGTGGTTGTGACCATGTGTTCAATTTTTCAGGACGGTTCTGATTTTTTTTGGAAAAAAATTCTGAATTTTCCCCCTTTTTTAAGCAAATTTATTTTCTTGGTTTGTTATTCAGTCAAAAACGTAGAAAACATTTTTTTTCCATTTAATTTTTCTGCTCTCGGGGGGGGGGGGGACAGCCCCTACCTTTAATCCGCCCCTGATAGGGGGCCTCCAGATCAGGTTGCGCCTGGGGCCTCTGCTATATATGTGTTATATTTATATGTATGACTTGGCAACAGCGCATAGCGCGAGCTTAAATGAGCGCGCGCCGTTCGATTGCTGTGGGATTCGAGTTCTAGCGGCCATGGCGGTCGGTTGTGTTTCTCCGTAGCTATTGTACTAATGTTGGAATAAAGCGTATTTATGCTATTGTGTAATTCTGAATGCTCCTTCAGTCTGACTCTTATAAATGTCTAGTGAGAGACATTTCAGTGGCGACGAGGATGGGATCTAACGTCAGTCTGCAGGAGTTGAAAATCATCGTTTCGGCAGGACGGGAACAAGATAGAAGCAAGCGCTAGCGAGGTAGGCTTAGTTTCTTCAAGCGATTTCCTCATACGCTCCGGATGGCAGGTTTCGGTACAATTGGTGAATTCGACCGCGCGAAAGAACCGTTTTCGGAGTATGCCGAGCGGTTGTATCAGTATTTTATTGCGAATGAAGTTACGGATGATGTCCGCAGACGTGCGATATTCCTATCGCTGGTGGGTGCGCCGACGTATGGCTTGATAAGGAGTCTGGTGTCCCCAGCCTTACCCACGGATCGAACGCTAGCAGAACTGATAGACGTTCTCAGGAATCATTTTGAACCGGCTCCGTCGGAGATCGTAGAGCGGTTCAAATTCAACTGTCGCTGTAGGAAGCCGGGAGAGTCTGTGCCAACCTTCATAGCCGAACTTCGAACTCTCGCCAGGTTTTGCAGTTTAGGGCGTACTTTAGCGGAAATGCTACGAGATCGGCTCGTATGTGGGATAAATGATGACGCTATTCAGAGAAGGCTGTTGGCGGAAAGAGATCTGTCTTTCGATCGGGCGTCAGAGATCGCGATGTCGATGGAAGCGGCCTCGAAAAACGCCTCTAACCTGCGTGGTGACAACACGTCTCCAGCGGCAGTGCTGTTTGTAAAGCAGACGCAAGCGAAGCAGCAACGGAAAAGTTCCAGAGGTCATCACCCGTCACAAGCCAAGGTTATGTTTTCCTGCTATGCTTGTGGTGCAAGTGGACACAAGTCCTCAACTTGCAAGTTTGCCAAGAGTACGTGCCATTCATGCGGGAAGACGGGACACTTAGCCAGAGTATGCAAGTCAGTGAAGAACAAATGGAGTGTTGGAGTCAAAGGCCAAGGACGTTGTGTGAACAGAGAGAATCAAGTCGACCAGCTGAATAACTCGTCTCGCTCGTTCGATGTGTTGACGTTGAACTCGATGTCTGATTTCCCACCACCTTGTACCGTGCAAGTCGTGATTGAAGGGCTACCTATGGTAATGCAGGTGGACATCGGAGCACCTTTTTCGGTGATGCCTTATTCGATGTTCAAGAAGCACCGATGTCGATTTCCACCTTTGAAAGACACTCGTATAAAGCTCAGATCTTTTACAAGGCATAGTCTGAAGATAGTGGGCACGATGGATGTTTCTGTGAAAAACGAATCCAAATGTGAAATGCTTCCGATCCTGGTGGTGGATCAGTGTTCCGTGATCTTGATGGGACGAAACTGGATCCGTGAACTAGGGGTGTTGAGCACTATTTATTCGGCTGGCTCTACAAACACGATCCAGGTTGACGTGAAATGTTCGTCACGGGACTTGCAGGCCATCTTGGATGAACATCAAGAACTATTTTCGGGGGGCCTCGGGAAGCTGAAAAATGTGAAGGTTCGTCTGAAAAGAAAAGACGTCGAAAAGCTCGTCCCGTGCCTTACGCTTATAAGAAGAAGGTAGAAGAAGAAATAAGTAGACTTTTGGATTTAGGAGTTTTGGAACGAGTGTCATCATCGGAATGGGCGACACTTGTAGTACCAGTCCTAAAGGCGAACGGTAGGATCCGACTGTGTGGTGACTTTAAGCTCACCGTCAACGTTGCTACAGATCTCGAGAGGTATCCGTTACCCAAAGTCGAGGATTTGTTCGCTCGTCTTTCAGGAGGAGTGACTTTTTCAAAGATCGACTTATCGGATGCGTACTGTCAATTGGAACTGGATGAAGCTTCCAGGGACTTATTGGTAATTAACACTCATAAAGGGTTGTTCAGGTACACGAGACTGCCTTTTGGGGCAGCGTCAGCTCCATCTATTTTTCAGAGAGAAATGGACAAGCTCTTGCAAGGGCATGAAAATGCGTTGTGCTACCTAGACGACTTGCTGATAACAGGCAGCTCTGTTTCGGATCATTTAAGGAATCTGAGCAAAGTGTTGTGTACTTTGCAGGAAGCTGGTATCAAGCTACATCCCTCGAAGTGCTCGTTCATGCAGACGTCAGTAGAATATCTGGGGCATAGAATCGATGCAGAAGGGCTACATCCAGTGCAAACGAAGTTGGAAGCCATTGAGAAAGCTCCTGAGCCAAAGAATGCGGATGAACTGAGGTCTTTCATAGGTTTGCTGACGTATTATGCAAAATTCCTTCCAAATATGTCCTCTATACTAGCACCATTGTATAAGTTGTTGAATAAGAATTCATGTTGGAAATGGACTGAGCAGGAGAGGAAGTCCTTCCAAGAAGCAAAGAGAAGATTGTCTACGTCTTCGTTGTTGGTTCACTTCGATGAAAGTAAGGAAGTGCGTCTCGAGTGTGACGCTAGTCCGTACGGAGTAGGAGCTGTGTTGTCTCATCCCTCAGTTGTGGGCGATCGTCCTATTGCTTTTGCGTCTAGATCCCTGACGAAAGCGCAAAGGAACTACAGCCAGATCGAAAGAGAAGCCTTGTCGTTGGTCTTCGGGGTTACACGGTATCGGAAATATCTTCTTGGAAGAACATTCACTTTGGTAACCGATCATCAGCCCCTAGTGAGCCCGTTTTCTGAGACTAAACCAGTGGCTCCAATGGCTGCTTCTCGCATTCAGCGATGGGCGCTTGTACTATCAGGGTACTCGTACAACATTGTGTATGGGAAAGGATCTTTTAATGCTAATGCTTTCAGTAGGCTACCTGTGCCGACAACTGTGACTGATTCTCCAACGCCTGCTGATGTAATATTATTGCTGGAATCTATGGATGATGGCGCGGTGACCAGATTTCATTTCCAGAAGGAGTTAGATGCTGATCCTGTTCTGTTGAAAGTGAAGAGATACATAGCACAAGGCTGGCCCAGGTGTGTAACGGCTGAAATTCGTCCTTTCTGGCTCTGCCGAACTGACTTGTCAGTGGAAAACGGTATTATTATACGTGCGAATAGAATATATGTGCCACCAAAGTACAGGAAGTACGTGCTGTCGGAGCTTCGTGGGGGTCACCAAGGTATGGGTGCTCTCAAAGCCTTGGCTAGACAGTCTGTGGGGTGGCCGAATATTGATAAGGACATTGAGGACTTGGTACGTTCGTGCATCGATTGTCAAGTCGAAGCTTCCGTTGCTCCATCAAATTTGGCACCATGGCCTTCCACAACGGAGCCTTGGAGCAGAATTCATATCGACCATGCAGGCCCGTTTGATAACCACATCGTTTTGTTAGTAGTGGATGCTGCCACTAAGTGGTTGGAAGCAATTCCGGTGTCTTCGACATCGTCAGCTGCTACGGTCGCTGCATTACGATTCCTCTTTGCGAGATTCGGACTGCCCAGGACAATCGTCAGTGATAACGCAACATCGTTCACTAGTCAGGAGTTCTCGGATTTCCTTCGTAGGAACGGAGTCATCCATGTCCGAGCTGCGCCGTATCACCCGCAGTCAAATGGGTTGGCTGAAAGAGCGGTGCGCTCCATGAAGGATGCTTTGAGGAAAATTAAGGGCGGCTCCTTCCAAGAAAGGCTTGACAGATTTCTGTTTCACTATCAAAGGACACCTGTCTCATCAACTGGTCAAGCTCCTGGTACGGCGATGTTCAACAGAGTCATGAGAAGCAGGTTGGACCTGTTGAAACCGGGTCAACATCTGGCGAAGGATCCCGATCTCAAACCCAAGTTTGCACCTGAGGATAAGGTATGGTGCAGAAACTACGCAAGTGGCCCAAGGTGGATGCCAGGAACAGTCTCCGCTTCAAGGGGTAGGGTCATGTCGGAAGTGAGTACTCCTTCGGGTCACGTGGTTCGGCATCGGGACCAATTGCGTCAACGCCGTTCGGTGTCACCTTCGCATTCAGCTGGTTCCGAGGTATCCCAGCAGCCCAATAAATCAGAGGGGCCCGATCAGACGGACAATACCGAGTCCATCAGAAATGAACCAACGAAGGCAAGGAATCCTCAAGCTGTTGATTCATCACCTCCTCATCTGAGGCGATCACCTGAAAGACTAGGTGTGTAGTGAGTTGCGTAACTGAACTCGTGCATTGTAGTGCAGACTTTCTTTTAGAAGGGAAGGTGTTATATATGTGTTATATTTATATGTATGACTTGGCAACAGCGCATAGCGCGAGCTTAAAAGAGCGCGCGCCGTTCGATTGCTGTGGGATTCGAGTTCTAGCGACCATGGTGGTCGGTTGTGTTTCTCCGTAGCTATTGTACTAATGTTGGAATAAAGCGTATTTATGCTATTGTGTAATTCTGAATGCTCCTTCAGTCTGACTCTTATAAATGTCTAATGAGAGACATTTCAGCCTCCCAAAATCATGATCCGCCACTGAATGTACAGTGCGTAAACTGTCTCTGCCCCCACCCCGCCTCCTACAGGGGCTGTAAGCAGTTCCCCAAAAACAATAGGGGCAGGGGAAAAAAGGACAGTGGTAATCAACCACGAAACACTAACGAGCCAGGCAGAACAGCGCCAAGAAATCCTGAAGGAGCAACCCTTGGCGATAAACAAACAGGAGGAAAGATCCGAGCCCCCGTGAGGGAAAGTGGAAGGAGAGCGGAGGAGAGAGAGAGGACCAGCGAAAAAGAGATAACGGAGTGCGAGGCGCACCAAACAATGGCTTCCCCTTGGCACTCCCAGAAGTGCCCGGCTGGGGTGCCTCCTGAGGGGGGGCTGCCTCAGAATCCATGGGTTCAGACAAGGAAGATTTAGTAATCTTGTAAGAAAAAGGAGGGAAGCTCTCATCTGTTGAAGAGTTTGGCGATGAAGTTGGGCCGGTGAGAGTCGAGGTGGCGACCTTTGTGGGTCTCTTTTTTTTTTATTTATCTTTCCTAATAAAGGAAGGGTCCTTCAAATTGATCACAGCCAGTTTTTGCCCCAGTGGGTAAGAAATATGGTCGGAATTCTCAAATTTTTCCGGGAGTTTTTATTATTTTTTTTCCGGTGCGAAACTGGGGTGAAACCCTCGTTATCATCTTCCCCGTTAGATGGCGGCAGGGGCGTGTTAAGATGGAGATCCGAGATCTGGGCTTGGGGGCGAGGAGCTGAATCAGCCCGGGGCAGGCTGGGGTGCCTCCTGAGGGGGGGCTATCTCAGAATCCAGAGGGTCAGTCGAGGAAGATTTAGTGATCTTGTAAGAGAAAGGCGGGAAGCTCTCATCTGTGGAAGAATTTGGCGATGGGTTTGGGCCAGTAGGAGTTGCGGGGGCGACCTTTGTGGGCCTCTTTCTTTTTTTCGATTTATCTTTCCTAATGAAGGAGGGGTCCTTCAGGTTGATCACAGCTTTTTTTTCTTTGCCTTGGGGGGTCGAGTCTATGGGAGCCAAGTCTTTAGTGAAGTTCAGGGCCGGTAGATGGCAGCATGAGAGATCATTGAGATTAGTTATCAGAGCTTTAGCTGCATCAATTAAGGTTTTTCTATCGACCCCCCCCCCCCGGCGCGCTCAGCTAGAACGGTTGCCTGGCAACCACTATCAACTGCCCAGTGAGTTGGAGCAGCGAGCAGACCGCCCCCCGCAGCTAGGAAGGAGAAAGAAATTGAGGTT
The DNA here is from genome assembly GCF_987345545.1 of Pholcus phalangioides. Classification (NCBI taxonomy): domain Eukaryota; kingdom Metazoa; phylum Arthropoda; class Arachnida; order Araneae; family Pholcidae; genus Pholcus; species Pholcus phalangioides. Next base: position 68,783,179 of record NW_028301610.1, read on the forward strand.
ACCTTCGTAACCTCCCCAAGCGACGAGGCCAGCGTCAGTAAACAAAGCGACGCCAGCGCCAAAACAGATGATTTCCCTATCGGGTCTCTTATGACCACGGTCTCAAATTGTCTGTTGAAGATTGCGCTCTCTAAGACGAAAGAAGAAAAAAATATCTTCTTCAATATTTTTCTAGTTGAAATTCAAAAAATCTTGTTCAATGGCCAGTAGAAGCGTTCAAAATTTTAAAAACTTAACGATAATGGCGTAAAACGCACGCAGCATAAAAGACGATATGGTCGAAGTTCGAGAGTCGATACAGCAATTCAACATTGATGTTCTATTAGTCAACGAGACTTGGCTTCACCATCAGAGTGGCAAACTGCGATGTGATCCGAAAAGACAGTGTCTCCGGTCACGGGGGAGGGGTCGCGATAATTATTAAACGGCACTTAGCCTATACATTAGTCGATCTCCCAGACTCTACTCACATCGAAACTCTTGCCGTGGACATCCACTGCAAGGACCGTAAGGTCATTAGATTAGGTGCAGTCTATAAGCCCCCACAAAATAACTTGGACTTTGTCCCACTCGACATTTTCTTCAACTGTAGCCACCCAGCCATAATGGCGGGTGACTACAACTGCAAGTTTTGGAACAGCAGAGGATACAATAAACACGGCAAGTTCCGCGAAAGATACTGCAGGAGTAAAAATGTACGCCCCTTTGGCACAGTCGCCCATACATTCCACCCAGATAATCACAATATGCATTCTGATTGGATTGGATTTTGAATTTTTTGGCGCAAGGACCAATTTGGCCAAACTGCGCCAAAACATGACACAAAAATAAGAAAAATGTCCTTTTGTCGTGTCAAAAAACTAAAACATATAAAAAAGAAAACAAACGTAAAACAATGACATGAATTGTAAAACTATGATTTGTTATAAAAACCAATGGCTTTGATGAATTTAAAAATGCGAAATGCATCGCTATTGTCATTTAAAATGTCATGATGTGAAAGATGACTCTAACCAAAAGCAGTCGTGAAATGATGACGATGATGTGAGCAAGTAAAAGCATGAGCAATGGTCAGTGGACTTTGACAATGTGGGCACTGTGGCCGACTCTCTCGTAATAACAAATATGATTGTGTGAGGGGACTGTGTCCTATGCGTAACCGGGCAAGCAGAACTTCCTCCTTTCGGTTAGTTCTGCAGCTCGAACGCCAAAGGCAAAGTGTAGGCTTGATGGCATGCAGTTTATTATTTCTTTGATTGTTCCAGTGCTCCTGCCAGCGGCGATGCATCACTTCCCGGAGGATTGAGAAGTGGTCACTGGCAGGTACCAAAAGGCTATTACCAATGTTGGTTGTTGTTCGAGCTGCGGTGTCTGCTTTTTCGTTGCCCGGTATTCCTACATGAATTGGTACCCAGTAAAATTTTACTGTGGTACCGTGATGAATGAGGTGATGCAGTTCTTGCAAAATGGCATGAATGAATGGATGAGTGTGAAAAGTGAAGGAACACAGTGCTTGCAATGCGCTGAGAGAGTCGCTATAGATGATGCATCGTCGGTGGCGTTTGCGTCGTATATGACGTAGAGCCTGAAGGATTGCGTTCAGTTCTGCCGAATAAATAGAGAATGTGTCGTGAAGTTTAAAAGATGTCTCCTCACAGCAGATGTAGGCACAACCGACATGGCCAGAGCTCTTGGAGCCGTCGGTATATATGGGGAAGTACCTGTTGTACCTACCCCTGTGCCTGAAGAATATCTGTCGATATATGACATCTGCTGTGGTGGCTCTAGGGTATAACGATAATGATAGAGAGACATCTGGCAGAGACTGCTCCCATGGTGCCAGTTGCCAAGCAACTGGGGCCACACGACTGATGTCTAATTCTAGTTCTTCCACAAGTGCCCTCATACGAAGACCGTAAGATGGAACACATGAAGGGCGAGCAGCAAATAGTCTATGAAATGAGGGATTAAAAATGACACGATGAAGTGGATGATCTGGAAAAGACTTCATCTTGATAAAATATTTCAAGGAAAGTTGCTGGCGTCTTGATGTCAGTGATGGCTCGTTGCATTCGACATACAGGCTCTCCATTGGAGACGTCCGGAAAGCTCCAGAACAAATCCGCAGGGCGAGATGGTGGACTGGGTCGAGCACACTCACATATCTCCGATGTGCCGACCCGTATACAATGGAGCCCTAGTCGAGCTTCGATCTTATTAAAGCTTTATATAAGTGAAGGAGCGACTCACGGTCAGCTCCCCACGATGTAGAAGAGATGACCTTCAAGAGGTTCATCGTCTTCATGCAACGAGCTCTTAACTGTGCAATATGAGGTTTAAAAGTGAGTTTCTTGTCGAATATGATGTCGAGGAATTTAGTGTTTTCTACGATAGGTATTAGATTGTTATTGAGAAACAATTGTGGGTCATCGTGTAGGTCTCGACGCCGGCAAAAATGCACAGCGACGGTTTTGTCGGCGGAGAAAGAGAAACCGTTATCATGAGCCCACTTGCTGATCTTGTTGAGTGCGGTTTGTAATTGTTTCTCGGCTGATCTCATATTCACTGATTGATACGATATCAACAGATCATCCACGTAGAATGCGCCAGTGACAGACAACGGGAGTTGGTTCACCACCCCGTTGAGTCTTAAAATGCTACCTTGAGGTACACCTTGTTCTTGAATTTCGGGAGCTGATAATGTGCTTCGGATCCGTACCTGGAAGATGCGGCGAGCAAGAAAGTTCTTAATGAAGATGGGCATGTTGCCCTGCAAGCCGCAATTATATAGGTCGGAAAGAATTCCGTGCCTCCAAGTACGGTCGTAGGCCTTTTCTATGTCAAAAAATATGGCTAGCATATGTTCCCTCTTTACGAATGCTTGTCTTATTGATGTCTCAAGGCGTAATAGATTGCATGTTGTGGACCTGAACCGTCTAAAGCCGCTTTGATGTTTCGATAAAATATTGTTAACCTCAAGGTAGTGCATAATGCGATAGTTGACCATGCGTTCCATGAGCTTACATAGACAACTGGTCAAAGCAATAGGTCTGTAACTGTTAGGTTTCTGAGGATTTTTACCAGGCTTCGGGAATGCAAAAACAATGGCTGCTCGCCAGGTGTCAAGAAATGAGTGACTGACCCAGATCCGATTAAATAATATGAGTAAATGTGAGAGTGATTCAGATGAAAGATGCCGAATCATGGAATAATGAATGGCATCGGGCCCTACAGCTGAGTCAGGACTTCGCTGCATGGCCGTCGTCAGTTCATGAAGGGTGAACAATGAGTTGTACCTGTACGATGTACGTTCGGCCGATGATTTAATGGGATGAAACGATGGGGGATAATTCGCATCACTGGAGACAGTGGCGAAATGGGCGGCGATGGTATCCGCAATATCCCTCACATCGCTGATGATAGTGCCATTGGTATTTAAAATGGTAAGTGGATGAGACTGATAATGACCATTGATTTTTCGGATCCGGTCCCAAATGACTTTAGATGAATTGATTCCCGTGGACTCGCCAAAAAACTTGTGCTAAACTTGTGCCAGGACTCGCGTTGAGCCTGGCGCCTGGTTCTTCTCGCTATCGCCTTTGCTTTTAAATATGCCAACTTGTTGTCATGGGTAGGATACCGCCGGAACCTACTCCATGCTTTCTTTTGTGCTTTAATCGTGAGACTACATTCATGGTTCCACCAAGGTTTAGGAAATTTAGGAAGTTTCAAGGAGACTTTGGGTATTGTTTCATTTGCTGCAGAGATGATACAACTGGTCACAACGTCGACACAATGGTCGACGTCGGGTTGCGAAACCATATCCTCCGTGATTTCTGCCCATCGGGCGGCCCCTCAGGTATGCTATGGCTTCGATCAAGGCACTTAACCAGTATAGGAAAATGATTGCTCCCGTGGAGGTACGGATCGACCGACCAGGACCAGTTTGGCAAGAGTGAGGGTGAGCATAAGGATAGATCTATTGCTGTGAAACTATTGTTTGGGGCATGGAAATGAGTGGAACAGCCATCATTCATGATGGCAAGGTCTATGTCGTCTAAAAGCCGTTCTATAATTTCCCCACGAGGGGTGTTGCTGTTAGAACCCCATATCATGTTATGAGCATTGAAGTCTCCAAGAAGAAAAAATGGTGGAGTTAATTGATCAATCAGATCTTCTAGATCTCTCTGTAAGATGGTGTCATTTGGTGGCAAGTAAATGGAACAGATGGTAATTCTTAGGCCTGTAGAGATTTCCACCGCGATGGCTTGCAGATTCGTGCGCAACGTTAGAACGCGCGACGACACGTGATGTGGAACCAGCAGAGCAACACCGCGGCAGGCTCTACTCCCGTCATCGTAATCAATACGGAACAGGGAATGTCGCCTGATGTTCCATGTCTCCGAGGGCTTCGTAAAAGTTTCCTGGAGTGCCACGCAAACAGGATGATATCGATTGATCAAATCCTTGAGATCTTCGTAATTGGATCTAAGACCACGAATGTTCCATTGAATTATGTTGGCCATAAATTTAAGTTTCAAATAGAAGTAGACGGTTCAAGGTCCTTAAATTTATTCCGGTCAATCTTACGGCGGGTAGTACCGGATTCTGTAGGACTGTCAAGATCCATGTCACCAATCGATGTGTCATCGATAAGTGACACATTTTTAACGGTGGGATGTGTCAAAGCTCTCTGTATGGCTTTTTTGGAATACCCCGTCTTGAAAGGTTTCTTTTTTGTTTTATTTCCAGAACTAATTTTCGGTTTGGTACCAGTAGATATTTTGAATGTGTTCGCTGTTGCTTTTCCCGCTTCTTCGAAGGTAGTGGACTCCCTCCGGAATCCAGCGGAGCAACAGCAGCCACAACTATTGCATGGTTGATTGGATGAAGTTTGAGTGGATGTGTTAGCAATTGGTTCGGTCTGAGTTGTAATAGAATCTTTTGTTACACTGTTAATCTTGTTAGTAGTCGGTGATTGTGAAGTCGTATTGGCGTATGATTTACCAACTATTGGAGCTTGGTTAGATGTTATGCGACGACGTGCTTCGTCGGGGTTAAGTATGTATGGGCGGATTTTGAGGCTATAATAGCCTATCTTAATATCTTTCGGCAATGTCGGTGATGAGAATGTCAGGATTATGTTACGTGATGGAGCTGGATTGCCATCTTTGCGGCTCATGATATGCTTGGCATATGTTACGCCTTGAGACGCCAGCTCCTCTGTTAGTAGTTCTTCATCCATATTAATCAAGTTAGTATCTGAAATCACACCACGTGAATAATTCAACGTGGGATGGATTTTGACTATTATTGGAATGTCTCCGAGAGATGTGAGCTTTTGAACGAGTTCGGATTGTTTAGGTGTGTTAGTTTCAATGAGAAGGTCTCCTGAACGAAGAGCCTTCACTGATTTTAATGTGCCTATTGCGCCATAGAGAGCTTTGTCTATTATGAATGGTGACACTTTGGCCAGCGGTTTATCAGTGTCAGTACAATGCAGGAAGAAAAATGAAACAGTAGGAGCAGGATCAGTGACAATAGTTTCGCTCATAGCAGTTCTTTGACGTTTTGGTGCATTTTGATTTTTCCCCATTTTGGAGATAATGTGTTCGGCCCCTACCGACCATGCCCACCATGGAGCCCTACAAGGGGACGCGCACACGTAACCGATGAAGGTTAGTAGCAACGTCAGGTTAGGTAGGAGCTATACACCACCGAAGCAGGCGAGCAGACGCGTTCAAGATCCAAGATCGCCGTGAAGCAGCACCAACAAACCTCAACGACGTCCGGCCCCCTCTACCTGCCCAGTAGTGTAACCCCTTCAGCCACCAGCTGATTGACCCAGACGGGGCTAATCCAGGCCTCCCGTTTCGGCTGAATCCGAGGCCAAAGCTAGCGCATCAGGCTAACCAGGATCCCCATCTCCAGCCTTACGGGTCTCCACGCACGGCAAACACGCAGGTAGACAGCGTCCCAGATAGGGCATACGCTAGAAGCAATGCCCCGTCTGAGACGACCCCTCTCCGCCTAAGCGGGGCCCACAATGAGGGGTTGGACACAAAAGACAAGGACATGTACAGGACAGACAGACGCAAGACAAGTATTGCAAGGTGTATGAAAATTAACATGTAATCTGGGCTATTGAAATGTGAATGATATGAGCACAAATATGCGAAGACAATGACGTGTGATAGATTTAGCGTGACCCAGGGTGCACCACGAGGAGGCCTATCACATTACATCCCAGGTTGATGTTTCACTGAATGATTGCCTCGTGTCCTCATTAAACAATACTTACGCTTATCGTTCAATAATTGTAATCACATTACACCCCATATGCATTCTGATACACTCGACATTGCCCTTACGAAAAATCTAAACGTCGAAATGTCGATCGAGGTTAAGGATATTTTGTCTTCGGATCATATCCCAATCTTCATGGAGATCGACTTCCTTTTGCCTGACGGCCATAAGCCCAAAAAACGCACAAACTGGGAGGTATACAAGCGCCACCTTGCGCTCTTCCCCGGGCCAGATTGTTGGTTCCGAACCCCCCCCAAGAACTTGACACAGCCGTGTACAGCATCACGGAAACTATCAAAAATGCCGTTAATAAAGCTTCGCTGACTCCCTCTCGGGCCGGAAACCCCTTAGCTTTGCCTCATTGGCTAAAACTCTTGATTAAAGAGAAAAACAGAAAAAGAAGAGCTTGGCAGAACGCCCGAACCAAGCAAAACCACAGAATCTATACGAACTTAAAGAAAGAAGTCACTAAAGAAATCCGCAACTTTGTTCAAGATAGATATCAAAACTTTATAGAGGAAGCAAACTGCGAAGATGGCTCATTCTATAAAGTATACAAAATATGTAAGCCCAGGGCTGAAACGGTGAGAGCAATTCACGGCCCCAACGGCCTTGTGGACTCTGCAAATACCTCGGCCCTGTTCTCGTCAGACTCCAATCCAAATTGTACAAAAAATAAACAGAAGTGTTGCCAGATTCTTCGCCTCGACCAACTTCGAGTACGGCACAGCGCTGTACCCCACGGACGAAGACGAAGTCAAAAATGTGATCAAGAAACTTAAAACCAAAAAAGCTCCCGGCTTCGACACAATCACGAACCGAGCAATTAAAGATCTACCACAGAACTTTGTGAACATTCTAGCTAGACTTTTCAACGAAATGATGCTCCATCAATATTATCCTACAGCCTGGAAATTCGCCATCATCAGGTTGATACCCAAAGCCGGCCAAGACCTAGTCTTCGCATCAAACTGGCGCCCGATATCTTTACTCAGTTGCCTGAGTAAGGTATTTGAAAGAATAATAATTAAAAGATATCAAAAATACAACGAAGACCATAACATCATCATTCCGGAGCAGCACGGCTTCAGGAGTGGACATTCAACCACGACGCAGCTCCTGAGGGTCATCGAATACCTTCAATGGGTCCGCATGCATCGAAAAACCGCAGCAATAGCCATGTTCGATTTATCCAAAAGTTTCGACAAGGTCTGGCATAACGGGCTATTGCATAAGCTAATTGGCATGAACATACCCCGCAGCTTAATTAATTTTACAAAAAATTATCTTGAAGGAAGAACCTTCAAAGTCCAAATTAATGACACCTATTCGTCCGAGCGACCATTAAGGGCATCTATAGCCCAAGGAAGCGTTCTCGGACCGACACTTCATAATTACCATATGAACGACTTCCCCGTAAGCCCCACGGGACTTACGGCTCTCTACGCTGATTCGCCCAGTGCCACTGAAACCCATTGAAGGCATTAGAAGCCCTTCAGGAAACGACAGTCGAAATAGAGAGATGGTGCACCAACAGCAGGGCAAAGCTGAACGCATCCAAGACCATCTTCTTATGGATCACCGGTGTGCGCCCAGAGAACCTACCACGAAGTGCAGTACTGACCGTTAGCGGCACACAGATCGAACCGTCCTTAAGGGCCAAATACCTCGGAATTGTCCTCGATAAGAACCTCAGGTTCACGAACCATTGTAGCGAGGCAATCAGAAGAGCCACTAGAACAATCTGTGACATGAACAAGATAGTCCGTCATAGAATTGCTCTGTCGACTAAGAACAAGATCATACTATACAAAATGGTTATACGGCCGGTAATGACCTACGGGTCGGTATGCTGGCTATATAACCGCGACTCAATAATAGTCAAAATAGATAGGGCTTTTCTGATAAATTTATTTTGTTCTCTAAGGGCCACTTGGTATGTAAGAAACCGCAACATCAGAGAAGATCTTAAATTAGAAACCATATTCGACTATAACCTTCGACTGGCCACAAGATTCTTTGAATCGCTAGAAAGCTCAGAGCACTGGCACCTAAACCAAATCTCAAACTATGATAGTGCGGAGTTCTTGGTCAGGAGACGACCAAAGAACATTCTGCACATGACGAGGCCTGAGCGACCAGGTCTCTGATAAAACAGACCACAGAAACAACTTCCCGAAAACGAAACCACTAGGAAGATTCCCCCCCCCCCCCAGTTCTCACTCCTCGGTGTGGGAGGAGAGGTAAAACAGCACTAACCCAACTCCGAAGAGAGAAGGGAAAGAAAGTAAAAGTGATAAAAGTTACCCCGAGACTCAATATCAGATAGCATCTATACAATAGGAGAAGATTGAAAGAGCAGCAGATAACAGGGAACCCTTCCCGAGGTGTTGGAGCCAGTTGTCCTTCCTTACCTTCAGGGCTTGCCCACAGCCATATTTCAACAGGATAATGCGCGACCACACGTGGCACGCATTGTCCAAAGGTTCTTCGTCAATCGCCAGATTGAATTGCTTCCCTGGCCAGCTCGCTCTCCGGATCTTTCACCGATAGAAAACATGTGGTCCATGGTTGCTCAACGATTGACCCAGATTACATCCCCAGCTGCCACACCAGATCAACTTTGGCAACGCGTGGAAGCTGCTTGGTCTGCTGTATCCCAAGAACACATCCAAAGTCTCTTTGAATCAATGCCGAGGCGTGTGGCAGCGGTGATCTCCAACAATGGCGGCTACTCTGTCTACTGATTTTGGCAGGAACCACACTTCACAGAAATCTATAAATTTAATCATTTGATGCTTGGTCAACATGTTATCTACAAAATAAATATTGTTGCGATATCTCTTGTCTTTCTTGGTGTTGCAATTTGGGTGGCCAGCAGTGTATATATATATCCTTAATTTCTGAATTTTGATCTACTTGAACCTTATATATTAGCACGCTAATTAACTGTAGTATAAGAACTGACCGATAAACCGAACATCAGACAGGTGACCAACACCTGCCTGGGCCCTTAGAAGAATCCATTTTGATAGAAAGTCACGACTTGGGCAAGTTACCCCCCCCTCCTCGCAACAAGCGACGGATGAGAAAGAGCAAATTAACGAGCACGATCGATCACGAACATGGTCCACACTATCCTCTCTGCACGATGAACGTAACATTCTGAACCCTGGTATCCCCCGAAAGGGGGCGCTAGTTCTCATAAGGAGAACAATCGAATATATAAATTAATCTGCATAAAAGCTATATCTACTCGCACTAATCGCTGCGCAGATGGCGAAGAAATGATGAAGGGGGTATGGACCACAGTGGCTTCCGGGACCCCAATCGACCTGTCATCTCAATCGATGTGAGTTGAAAGGATCGCTGACCACCGTAGTGAACGGACGTGTGAGAATTTCGCTCCCCGGACGACGAAAGTGGAACGCTAAGCCTTTTCGACAACGTGGTGACAACGTGACGAGCTCTGGTGAATGCGCTTATCCAACGGAGCTACTCGCCCCTAGCTTCACCTAGAGCAAGCTAGTAACGAGGAGATAACTGCAGATATATACTGACGACAGATCGCAATTCAAAGAAGAGCATTGTTTCTAAAAGGTTTTACCCTCTTAACTCGCGGGTTTGTCGCTTGGCCTAGGCCTACGTCTTGTCATTGTTTACCAATGGTAGAAGACCGATGTGACGCCGCGACCAGGGGTAGGTCCCGTTAACATAACCGCTTCTCTTTTTTCGCGACCTGCTATTATTTCATGCTCGCGTGAAGCCATGGCTCCCGCAAAGAGTCGTTCCTGTTATGTGCATACGCACATCATACATAGCGATAGCGTAGAACGCTGGAACGCAATTAAGTATGCGCTAGATGAGTATTCTACCAAGTCCTCGAAGAGTTAGAGGGGGCCACATTCGATTGTCTAGAGATAGTAAAAACATATTGCCCTAGCATATCCCGGGCAATGGACCTTATTAGAGAGGACAGTGTCCCGTGCGGGATAGACGTTCTTTTCAGGAAAGTACTGGAACTTATGCTAGCGGTGGAGGGATGCGTCTCAGACAATGAACTCGGGGCCAACCAAATTGAGCTCATCGAAGCTTTGAGACTGATGGTAGCCGACGATTTCACTGTCTGCGGCAAGTTCCGGAAGGAAGAAAAGGGCAAGGAACCAGGGCTAAGCCCAAAAAAGGCCTAACTAAGAAAGGGCCGGCAAAAGAGGGGAGAAAGGATGCAATCACGAGCTCCAAAGTAACAATCGATAGTGGTGACCCTGATATCGATAATAGCGAAAGAGGAGAATCCAACAGAGAACGGGGTGTAATGTGATAGGCCTCCTCGTGGTGCACCCTGGGTAATGCTAAATCTATCACACGTCATTGTCATCGCTTATTTGTGCTCATATCCTACACTTTCAATAGCCCAGATTACATGTTTTTTTCTACACATCTTGCAGTACTTGTCTTGCGTCTTGTTTTGTCCTGTACATGTTTATGTCTTGTGTCCAACCCCTCATTGTGGACCCCGCTTAGGCGGGGAGGGGTCCTCCCAGACGGGGCGTAGCTTCTAGCGTATGCTCTGTCTGGGACGCTGTCTACCTGCGTGTTTGCCGTGCGTGGAGACCCGTAAGGCTGGAGATGGGGATCCTGGTTAGCCTGATGCGCTAGCTTTGGCCTCGGATTCAGCCGAAACGGGAGGCTTGGATTAGCCCCGTCTAGGTCAATCGGCTGTGGTCGCCTCGGTGGCTGAAGGGGTTACACTACTGGGCAGGAAGAGGGGCCGGGCCTGCCGGACTTCGTGAGGTTTGTTGGTGCTGCTTCACGACGATCTTGGATCTTGAACGCGTCTGCTCGCCTGCTTTGGTGGTGTATAGCTCCCACCTAACCTGACGTTGCTACTAACCTTGACCGGTTACGTGTGCGCGTCCCCTCGTAGGGCTCCATGGTGGGTGGGAGTGGAACAATACCCATTCAAATATGGGAAAAACAAAAAATGCACCAAAACGTCAAAGAACTACTCTAAGTGAAACTATTGTCACAGAAACCACTTCTTCAAATATATCATCTGTCTCATTCTTCTTCTTGCATAGCTCGGATACCAATAAACAACTGTCAAAAGTATCACCATTCTTGATTGATAAAGCTCTCTATGGCGCAGTTGGAACTCTGAAATCAGTGAAGGCTCTGCGTTCAGGAGACCTTCTCGTCAAAACTAACACTCCCAAACAAGCCGAACTCATTCAAAAGCTCACATCTCTCGGGGACATACCCATAACAGTCAAAATCCACCCCACGCTGAATTATTCACGTGGCGTCATCTCAGACCCTAACTTAATTGACATGGATGAAGATGAACTAACCCAGGAGCTAGCGTCTCAAGGCGTAACATCTGCCAAACATATCATGAGCCGCAAAGATGGCAATCTAGCTCCATCACGTAATATAATCCTGACATTTTCATCCCCAACATTGCCGAAAGATATCAAAATAGGTTATTATAACCTCAAAATCCGGCCATACATTCCTAACCCTGTTCGATGCTTCAACTGCCAAAAATACGGTCACTCACGAACGGCGTGCCGCAGTCAACCCACCTGCGCAAAATGCGGTGAGAAGGACCACATTTCGGACAACTGCACTTCAACATCATTCAAGTGCATCAATTGCGGTGGCGACCACCCCGCATTTGACAGAAAGTGTCCGAAATGGAATGAAGAAAAAGAGATCCAGAAGATCAAGGTCCTAAATAACATCTCATATATTGAAGCACGTCGTCGTATAATCCCTAACCAAACTCCAATAGCTAGTAGATCATACTCTAATATGGTAACAAATCCATCAACAGCTAATACGACTAACAATGTCACCAAAGCATCCGTAACAACTCAGACTGAACCAATAGCTGATACATCAACTCAAACATCATCTAACCAATCGTGTAATAGTTGTGGCTGCTGTTGCTCTGCTGGATTACGGAAGGAGTCCACCACCTCCGAAGAAGCAGGAAAAGCAACAGCGAACACATTCAAAGTAACTACAGCTACTAAGCCAAAAATCAATAGTGGATATAAATCTAAAATTAAACTATTCAAGACCGGATATTCAAGAAAAGCCATTCAGAGAGCAAAGAAGCAGCCTACATTACAAAACATGATGACAAATCAATTGGTGACATGGATCTCGATAATCCTACAGATTCCGGTACTACTCGCCGGAAATTGGACCGAAATAAGTTCAAAGACCTTGAACCGTCTACATCTATTTGAAATTTATGGCCAACAAAATTCAATGGAACATTCGTGGTCTTAGATCCAATTACGAAGATCTCAAGGATTTGATCAATCACTATCATCCTGTTTGCGTAGCACTCCAGGAAACTTTTACGAAGCCCTCGGAGACATGGAACATCAGGCGACATTCCCTGTTCCGTATCAATTACGATGACGGGAGTAGAGCTTGCCGCGGTGTTGCTCTGCTGGTTCCACATCACGTGTCGTCGCGCGTTCTAACGCTGCGCACGAACCTGCAAGCCATCGCGGTGGAAATTTCTACTGGCCTAAGAATTACCATCTGTTCCATTTATTTGCTACCAAATAACACCATCTTACAGAGAGATCTAGAAGATCTGATTGATCAATTACCTCCACCATTTTTTCTTCTTGGAGACTTCAATGCTCATAACATGATATGGGGTTCTAACAGCAACACCCCTCGTGGGGAAATGGTTGAACGACTGTTAGAAGACATGGACCTTGCCATCATGAATGATGGCAGTTTCACTCATTTTCATGCCCCAAACAATAGTTTCACTGCAATAGATTTATCGTTATGCTCACCCTCACTCTTGCCCAGCTGGTCCTGGTCGGTTGATCCGGACCTCCACGGGAGCAATCATTTTCCTCTAGTGGTTAAGTGCCTTGATCGAAGCGATAGCATACCTGAGGGTCCTCCTCGGTGGAAGCTTGTGGCCGCCCGATGGGCAGACTTCACGGTCAAGGCAGAAATCACGGAGGATATGGTTTCGCAACCCGACGTTGACCACTGTGTCGACCTTGTCACCAGTTGTGTCATCTCTGCAGCAAATGAATCAATACCCAAAGTCTCCTCGAAACTTCCTAAATTTCCTAAACCTTGGTGGAACCACGAATGTAATCTTACTATTAAAGCACAAAAGAAAGCATGGAGTAGGTTCCGGCGGTATCCTACCCATGACAACAAGTTGGCATTTTTAAAAGCAAAGGCGATAGTGAGAAGAACCAGGCGCCAGGCTCAACGCGAGTCCTGGCAAAAGTTTACCACAGGAATCAATTCATCTACGACCGGATCCGAAAAATCAATGGTCATTATCAGTCTCATCCACTTACCATTTTAAATACCAATGGCACTATCATCAGCGATGTGAGGGATATTGCGGATACCATCGCCGCCCATTTCGCCGCTGTTTCCAGCGATGCGAACTATCCCCCATTGTTTCATCCCATTAAATCATCAGCCGAACGTACATCGTACACCTTCCGGCCTTTTACACCGGAGGGGTACAATTCATTGTTCACCCTTCATGAACTGACGACGGCCTTGCAACGAAGTCCTGACTCAGCTGTAGGGCCCGATGCCATTCATTATTCCATGTTTCGGCATCTCTCACCAGAATCACTCTCACATTTACTCATATTATTTAATCGGATCTGGGTCGGTCATTCATTTCCTGACACCTGGCGAGCAGCCATTGTTCTTGCATTCCCGAAGCCTGGCAAAAATCCTCAGCAACCTAACAGTTACAGACATATTGCTTTGACCAGTTGTTTGTGTAAGCTCATGGAACTCATGGTCAACTATCGCCTTATGCACTACCTTGAGGTTAACAATATTTTATCGAAACATCAAAGCGGCTTTAGACGGTTCAGGTCCACAACATGCAATCTATTACGCCTTGAGACATCAATAAGACAAGCATTTGTGAAGAGGGAGCATATGCTAGCCATATTTTTCGACATAGAAAAGGCCTACGACCGTACTTGGAGGCACGGAATTCTTTCCGACCTCTATAATTGCGGCTTGCGGGGCAACTTGCCTATTTTTATTAAGAACTTTCTCGCTCGACGCATCTTCCAGGTACGGATCGGAAGTACATTATCAGCTCCCCAAATCCAAGATGTACCTCAAGGTAGCATTTTAAGTGTTTCACTGTGTATTTTAAGACTCAACGGGGTGTTGAACCAACTCCCGTTGTCAGTCACTGGCGCACTCTACGTGGATGATCTGTTGATATCTTACCAATCAGTGAATATGAGGTCAGCCGAGAGACAATTACAAACCGCTCTCCACAAGATTAGCAAGTGGGCTCATGATAACGGCTTTTCATTCTCCGCTGACAAGACTGTTGCTATGCACTTTTGTCGGCGTCGAGACCTACATGATGACCCACAATTGTTTCTCAATAACAATCTAATACCTATTGTAGAAAATACTAAATTCCTCGGCATCACATTTGACAAGAAACTCACTTTCAAACCTCAAATTGCGCAATTAAGCGCTCGTTGCATGAAGACGATGAACCTCTTGAAGGTCATCTCTTCTACATCGTGGGGAGCTGACCGTAAGTCGCTCCTCCACTTATATAAAGCTTTAATAAGCTCGACTATGGCTCCATTGTATACGGGTCGGCACCTCGTCCTACGGATTTGTTCTGGAGCTTTCCGGACGTCTCCTATTGAGAGCCTGTATGTCGAATGCAACGAGCCATCACTGACATCAAGACGCCAGCAACTTTCCTTGAAATATTTTATCAAGATGAAGTCTTTTCCAGATCATCCACTTCATCGTGTCATTTTCAATCCCTCATTTCATAGACTATTTGCTGCTCGCCCTTCATGTGTTCCATCTTACGGTCTTCGTATGAGGGCACTTGTGGAAGAACTAGAATTAGACATCAGTCGTGTGGCTCCAGTTGCTTGGCAACTGGCACCATGGGAGCAGTCTCTGCCAGATGTCTCTCTTTCATTATCGTTATACCCTAGAGCCACCACAGCAGATGTCATATATCGACAGATATTCTTTAGGCACAGGGGTAGGTACAACAGGTACTTCCCCATATATACCGACGGCTCCAAGAGCCCTGGCCATGTCGGTTGTGCCTACATCTGCTGTGAGGAGACATCTTTCAAACTTCCAGACACATTCACTATATATTCGGCAGAACTGTACGCAATCCTTCAGGCTCTACGTCATATACGACGCAAACGCCACCGACGATGCATTATCTATAGCGACTCTCTCAGCGCATTACAAGCACTGTGTTCCTGTACGTTTCACACTCATCCATTCATTCATGGCATTTTTCATGAACTGCATTACCTCATTCATCATGGTACTACAGTAAAATTTTACTGGGTACCAGGTCATGTAGGAATACCGGGCAACGAAAAAGCAGACACCGCAGCTCGAACAACAACTAACATTGACAATAACCTTTTGGTACCTGCCAGTGACCACTTCTCAATCCTCCGGGAAGTGATGCATCACCGCTGGCAGGAGCACTGGAACAATCAAGTAAATAATAAACTGCATGCCATCAAGCCCACACTTGGCCATTGGCGTTCGAGCTGCAGATCTAACCGAAAGGAGGAAGTTCTGCTTGCCCGGTTACGCATAGGACACAGCCGTATCACACAATCATATCTTTTATTACGAGAGAGTCAGCCACAGTGCCCACATTGTCAACGTCCATTGACCATTGCTCATGCTTTTACTTGTTCATATCATCGTCATCATTTTACGACCGCTTTTGGTCAAAGTCATCTTTCACTTCATGACATTTTAAATTACCATAGCGATGCATCTCGCATTTTTAAATTCATCAAAGCCATTGGTTTTTATAAGAAATTATAGATTTTTACAATTCATGTCATTGTTTTATGCTTTATGTTGCTTTTTATCATGCATGATTTTAGTATTTTGACATGACAAAAGGATGATTTTTCTTATTTTTATAATTTGTTTTGGCGCAGTTTGACCAAATTGGTCCTTGCGCCAGAAAATTTAAAATCCAATCCAATCCAACAGAGAACAAACTCCTTCTACATCAACAGGTGGCGCTCTCTCCAGCGCCACAGCGGCGAAAGCTAGAAACACAGATGTCAACAAAGATAGAGTTGGCGAGAGCCAAGAAAACGAGTATGAGGACCCGGACCCAGAAAACCCGAACGAATGAATAGAGGTGCGAAAAAAGATCCGTATCCCTCCCCCCTTCATATTACGAACTATGGTTCATGGGGGCAAGTATCGGGGAAATTGAAGGAGATCTGCAAAGATCCCTTCTCCGCTAAGATATCCGGAAAGGACTTAATCTTGTACCTGCAGTCGGAAGATGATCACCGAGCAGTCACAAAGGCGTTCGAGGCGGAGCAAATTAGGTTCAGTACCTACACGCTCCCCTCGGACAAATGCATCAAGGTAGTTATCAAAGGCCTTGACCACGGAGCTGTAAAGGAGGAACTGGAAAGCGCCCTTAAGGAACTAGGGTTCGTCCCCAATAACATCTCTCAGCTGAAAAGCTTTAGAGGGCGGCACCCCAACAAGGAAGCGGTCTTATTACCGATTTGGCTCATTGAGCTGCCCAGGAACGCCAAAAGTAAAGAGATCTATAATTTAGAGCATATAAATTTTCTCAAAATTAAAGTCGAGTATTATAGGCGTCGCCAAGGGATCATCCAATGCCATGCGTGCCAGAATTGGCATCATGTCTCCAAGAATTGTTTCAACTTGGCGAGATGCGTGAAATGCATTGGATCACACCACACGTCCCAGTGTGACAAAGCAAAAGATGCAGACGTGCAATGCACAAATTGCCTTGAAAAGCACCTCGCCTCCTTTGGGGACTGCCGATTCTATCCAAAAAACAATAAAGGAAAAGGCAAAAACAATGGGCGTCAATTAGCCAGGAATGGCCAAGAGAAAAAAGCGCCAAACGGCGATATCGCCAAGGCAACTGGCGAAAACAGCCCTGAGACAGCTTCTCTTTCCCAGGAGGGAGAAAAGAGAGGCGAAACTGCCGGAGGCAAAAGAAAGCCGAATAAGATAAGCTCCCTCCCTCGAACAATAGGGGCTGAAGCGAGGAGGACGGGAACAATAGGAGCTGCCAAGGAAGACAATCCCCTTATCTCCTCCTCTTCTTCTTTCCCCGCTCTCCCTGCGACCGCTTCAAGTGCGCCGTTGTCATGGAAACAGCCCAGACGCGCTTCTCCCCCAGCCGTCCAATCAAAGGACAGCTCGGAAGATGCCTGCGAGAACACCAACGAGGGAGAAACCCACTCTGTTGACATAGATATTGAGAGAGGCAACGCCCACCTCAGAGCGAACAAGGACTCGGAGGAATATTTCCCCCTGGGAGAACTTATGTCAGTGGTCTCCGACTGCATGCATGAGATTGTCCTGGCCAAATCTAGGGAAGAAAAGATAAATATATTTTTCAATATATTTATGAAGCAGGTACAGAATATCTTAATAAATGGGCAGTAATCACATCACAAATATTAAAAACTTAAAGATCATATTTTGCATGGTTCGTACGGTCCTTGAAAAAAAAGTTCATTTTCAAGGCCTTGAAAGTACTTGAAAATCGATGAGAGTCCTTAAAAAAGAAATTTTTTTTAAGAATTCTGTGAGTCCTTGAAAAATTTGTTTTTCCCGAAATAGTTTTCGCCACTTTTTTTTTACTCCGTAAGTGACGTCCTAATAGCAGCCAATAACTCTGGATAATTGGATTTAAAGCACGTTTTTTCCCATTATTCTCAAGGGGACAAGGGACGTTCAACATAAAAATTCATATTTCATTAATATTTTCTGCTAATGTGTTTCAAAATGTCTTAAACATATACAATAAATGCATTCTTGTGTATCTAATCAAATTATTTGATAAAATTGTATGGTTAATGTATAATTTGTTGAAAAATAACCACAAAACTGAAATAAGCGATATTTGTTCCCTGCGTTTCCTATTTTGATGAAATCAACTCATTTTTTTCATGTTGCTCCCACAGACTCACATAAACATTTGTAAGCATGCATTTTAAGATATGTCTAATGGTACGTGAGAAAAAAAATAAAAACCTAAAAAAAAGTAGTGAAAAACGATAATTTTTAGGTGTTTTAAACAATCAAATCACTTTTTATGTAGTAAATATTGATTGATCAAAAAATGGATGCTTATATATCTTATATATGTTGTAAGAAACAAGTATACCAAATTTTGAGTGAATTGAATGAAATTGTATGCGCAAGGAACATTTTGAAAAAAAAATTTCGACGAAAAACAAACAGCAAGAAAATTAGAAACAAAGATATTTTTTCCCTTAAAATAACATACATGCCAAAATTTATTTCAAAATTCCCCAGCACCATAAGATACACCTTCTAACTTTATTTTGTTCTTCTCAGTTGCAGTTTTTTTCAGTTTTTTCCTGGCTTTTTCAGTTTTGAAACTTAACGAGGTTCGCTTGGCACCCTGTGATATCCTTCGCTCATCTCGACGCTTAGCTGAACCCAAAGAAACAGAGTTTGTATTAGGATTTGTCATGATCATTGATGACTCGCATCCCATGTAAAATTTTGAAATTGCTGAGATGACTGCCAATTCAACACGTTTTTTTTTAGACAAAAATTTCTTTAGGGCAATAGGACCATATGGCACTGTGGAGACTTTCGTTTGAATTTTGTGTTTTTCCCATAGAACACCTTTCAAGCAATTCATTACAAGCAAGTCTCTGATATACAGGCATTATTTTGCAAACAACTGCTTCAGATAATTTCATTTTCATTTTATCATGGGAGTCAGGCACCGAGTTGGTTGCAATCGCTCGATTGTAGAAGCACCATGAACTCGCTCCTTGAGGACATTTGCCATGCTGAGGTTTATCATCGGTTGACATACAATGATATAATGATGCAAATATTGAATTTTTTATTTTATGCACATCAGACACATTGTCTTTTACAGCTCTCCTGTAAAAATTGGTAAGTTTCACAATGTTTGCTTCAGTGAGATTTCCTTTTTTTCTCCCACCCAAACACACGCCATTCTTTCACCTTATTGCGAAGACTCGTGCCAAGTCTTTTGGCTACATGGTTCACACATTCTTCTTTCACTATACTAATACCATCATATGCTAAGAAGATTGAATGTTTTTGAATCGCCATCACACAATATCGTGGTGTATCGAGCATTACACACGTCTACGGAACGAGACCACAACATCTGTGCTATGTGCGACTCCATAGCATTAGCTGAGCCAGGAAAACTAAAGAAAATTCAAAATAATTAAAAAAAATTACTTCTGGTCCTGAAAAGGACCGTAGTTTTTCAAGATAAATGCAAAAAGATGAAGAAAAAATGAGGAAGAACACGCTGAAACAACAAACAAATTATGTAAACAACAGTGTTGAACGGCCGTGACTTCCTTCCAAAATTCCCTTCCGATTGCGATAAAGGAATCTTTATTTTTAAAAGATATGCTCTATATATATCCGAACATTTGTTTTATTCAATACTTTTGAATAAGGGCTCAAATACTTGAAAAAAATGAAGTTAAAACAAAGGTTTAGGTTGAAATCGACAGAGGACATTTAAATTCAGGGTCCCTTTAAATGACGGCAGGTGATGTAAACACTTGATTTTTGAATTATTAAAATCGAGATTAAAACAAACCGCATCAAAATCCATTCAGTAGTTTTTTTTTAAAATTATTTTACGAAGTTTCTTCTATTTTTTAATGTAAAAAAATAAAAATAGTTTTTTTTATGATATGAACGTCCCGTGTCCCCTTAAGCCGGATTTTCGTAGGAGCAGGTTCTCTGTGCCGCGTGCAAAGTGAATCGCCCAGCGTGACACGCCGTCTACTCACCAATAATACAAGTTCCACTGTTTTCCTAGAGAGCGCAACAAGCCTCACGGCAGTGTTTTACGTCGGGTGTGATTGGCCGACTGCTTCTGGAGGAGTCAAATGCGTTGTGCGCCACTCGTTTTACCGATCTTCTCTTCATTTTTGTTTTCTTTCACTTCCCTTCATCGAGCTCGATGCTTCCCTTCAAGCCTGAGTATGCAAATGACAGAGTAGCTGATGCGCCACGGTAGAAATACACAAACGCGTAGTGTGATTATGTAACACGTTTCTATCGACGCGAAATGATCCAGTTCGGTTCATGCGGTGCCAAAAACCTATGTTGGAATGTTTTTTCCCTTTTTATTCTCTGTGTACGTGGAACCGCTGGGCCCGACACAATATGTAAATCGCGGGCGGCGTGTTCTCACCTTCACAGGAGCTCGGCTTTATATTGTAGGCTGGTTTTTTTCCGCGATTGTTTTTTTTCTCCCTGAGATTGCCGGTTGTTATTTGTCGGCCGTTTTATTTATTTTTTTTATAATCGTAAATGATCTTGTTTTTTTCCTTGCAACTTTTATGGAATAAAAGCTAGTGTCCAAAATGAACTTCCGATCGTTGTTTTTTTTCTTCAGCTCAGTCGGCACGCTCTGGCCCCCAACAACCCACTTCTAGGAAAACCCGGCTTTATGGTAGCATGCATCCTGCGATCGTATGTAGACGTATTTGGAGTCGTTGGAAGTCATTAAACTTTTGTAGAGAAATCAATATCTTGGAAAAAAAAGTTTCCTAATTTTTGCCGAAATAATTTCAGCCTTTCGGTCCGTATGTGAGCGAAGCTTCCTCTGATTACTGTCAATCATAGGCGGAGATTGACTTGGAAGTCTGGGGGGGGCACGATGATGATGATGTCAATTCATATATGTATATATACATTAGATCAGTCAACTTCACATTGCACGGTAGCCCCCCCCCCCCGTATCTCCGCCCATGCTGCCAAGAAAATATTTATTTAGGAGTGATGTGAAGTGCTTGTACAAGGTTCTTTAAAGAAAGAAAACGAAAAATGAGTAGCAAGTGTGTGTACTTTTAATTACTTGTGGCTGAAAAATCCCTTCTATCAAGATTGGTTGCTGAGTGTGCCAGACAATTTTTGTATTTTCTTGCCGCTCCCACCAATTCGGAATTCGATAATTTTATAACGGTGTTCACTTAAAAATTGCCACCCGGGGCAGTTGCCCCCCCCCCCGAGCCCTGTAGTAGAACTCCTTAATACACGTTGATTTCGTCTTACCCTGTAGTACTGGTGCTGGTATGACGTCAGTGGCCTACATTATTCCTTGGAAGATCACGTGACGCGTTGAATGTCGGCGCATCTCCGTTATTTTCTAATGGCAACCATAGTTGTTTAAAACAATAAATGAAAGAAATAATTTCAGTATCGATGATATGATTCCAGAATTAATGAAAGAAAAAATTACAGAATTAATGAAAGATAATTACAAAATTAATGAGAGATAATTCCAAAATTGATAAAGCAATAATTCCAGAATTAATGAAATAATTTCAGCATTAGCGAAAGAAACAAATCCAGAATTGATGAAAGAAATAATTCCAGAATTGATGAAATAAATTCAGAATTAATGAAAGGAGTAATTTTTCTTTTTCTATCTTTAGAAGAGTTCTTTTTTTTTAGTCTTTAAAAGAAAATTAATTGCAATATTTAGAGACTAAACTACGTTTCAATGGGGAAATTGATAGGCACGAACTGTGTTATTCAATGTGTCATATGTTTTGTATGATATATATGTGTATGTGGCCTCCTTTATTCATTACGGATAATGTGAAATAAAGCAAATCACCATATAGAGCTAGGGAATGTCAGACTCGCCCCGAAGCCTCATATCAAATATCTAGGAGTGGTAATGGACAGGAAAATTAACTTCAAAGCTCACACTGAGCAAGTGAGAATGAAAGCCACGAAGAACTTAGGGATGCTAAATAAAATATTTTTCCCGAAGAGCGGTCTCTCCCTTAGAAATAAACTCCATCTATATAGGACAGTAATACGACCTATTATTTCTTATGCGTCGCCTGTATGGGCCTTTGCTACAAAGAAAAATATTCAGATAAAAATTTCAGAAAATTCACGGGTGCCAGTTGGTACATGAGGAACCTACATATGGACTCATTTTTCGAGCACATCAAAGGACTTGCGGAGACCCAGTACGAAACTACCAGACCAGACTTAAATTTTTCCTCCCGGGCCTGGCTCATGGGAGTCATCTGCGGGCTTAAAAATTGCAGCCACGGAGACTACGTATGAAGGGAAAGACAAGAGAGTATGTGTGAATTTAAAGTGCATGTGTTTTTAAGAAAGTTGTCGAAATCGGGTAAAATGAAACGGTCATGGTCTTGTTTAAATTAAATTTAAACGAATTTTGCAGGTAAAATGCTGGCAGCAACCTTCTTGTGTTAGTTCTATTACGATTATGTTCCGCTGTGAAGAAGACGGTGATGCGACAAGGTATCTGCTCGCACGGGATTGGCTCGTGCGATCTCGATCCCTGGTTGGCCGGATTGGATTGGATTGGATTTTGAATTTTTTGGCGCAAGGACCAATTTGGCCAAACTGCGCCAGAACATGACACAAAAATAAGGAAAATGTCCTTTTGTCGTGTCAAAAAACTAAAACATATAAAAAGGAAAACAAACGTAAAACAATGACATGAATTGTAAAACTATAATTTGTTATAAAAACCAATGGCTTTGATGAATTTAAAAATGCGAGATGCATCGCTGTGGTCATTTAAAATGTCATGAAGTGAAAGATGACTTTGACCAAAAGCGGTCGTAAAATGATGACGATGATATGAACAAGTAAAAGCATGAACAATGGTCAATGGACTTTGACAATGTGGGCACTGTGGCTGACTCTCTCGTAATAAAAGATATGATTGTGTGATACGACTGTGTCCTATGCGCAACCGGGCAAGCAGAACTTCCTCCTTTCGGTTAGTTCTGCAGCTCGAACGCCAATGGCCAAGTGTGGGCTTGATGGCATGTAATTTGTTATTAATTTGATTGTTCCAATGGTCCTGCCAGCGGTGATGCATCACTTCCCGGAGGATTGAGAAGTGGTCACTGGCAGGTACCAAAAGGTTATTGTCAATGTTAGTTGTTGTTCGAGCTGCAGTGTCTGCTTTTTCGTTGCCCGGTATTCCTACATGACCTGGTACCCAGTAAAATTTTACTGTGGTACCATGATGAATGAGGTAATGCAGTTCATGAAAAATGGAATGAATGAATGGATGAGTGTGAAACGTACATGAACACAGTGCTTGTAATGCGCTGAGAGAGTCACTATAGATAGTGCATCGTCGGTGGCGTTTGCGTCGTATATGACGTAGAGCCTGAAGGATTGCGTACAGTTCTGCCGAATAAATAGAGAATGTGTCAGGAAGTTTGAAAGATGTCTCCTCACAGCAGATGTAGGCACAACCGACATGGCCAGGGCTCTTGGAGCCGTCGGTATATATGGGGAAGTACCTGTTGTACCTACCCCTGTGCCTAAAGAATATCTGTCGATATATGACATCTGCTGTGGTAGCTCTAGGGTATAATGATAATGAAAGAGAGACATCTGGCAGAGACTGCTCCCATGGTGCCAGTTGCCAAGCAACTGGGGCCACACGACTGATGTCTAATTCTAGTTCTTCCACAAGTGCCCTCATACGAAGACCGTAAGATGGAACACATGAAGGGCGAGCAGCAAATAGTCTATGAAATGAGGGATTAAAAGTGACACGATGAAGTGGATGATCTGGAAAAGACTTCATCTTGATAAAATATTTCAAGGAAAGTTGTTGGCGTCTTGATGTCAGTGATGGCTCGTTGCATTCGACATACAGGCTCTCCATTGGAGACGTCCGGAAAGCTCCAGAACAAATCCGCAGGGCGAGATGGTGGACTGGGTCGAGCACACTTAGATAGCTCCGAGGTGCCGACCCGTATACAATGGAGCCGTAGTCGAGCTTCGATCTTATTAAAGCTTTGTATAAGTGGAGGAGCGACTTACGGTCAGCTCCCCACGATGTAGAAGAGATGACCTTCAAGAGGTTCATCGTCTTCATGCAACGAGCTCTTAATTGCGCAATTTGAGGTTTGAAAGTGAGTTTCTTGTCAAATGTGATGCCGAGGAATTTAGTATTTTCTACAATAGGTATTAGATTGTTATTGAGAAACAATTGTGGGTCATCATGTAGGTCTCGACGCCGACAAAAGTGCATAGCAACAGTCTTGTCAGCGGAGAATGAAAAGCCGTTATTATGAGCCCACTTGCTGATCTTGTTGAGAGCGGTTTGTAATTGTCTCTCGGCTGACCTCATATTCACTGATTGGTAAGATATCAACAGATCATCCACGTAGAGTGCGCCAGTGACAGACAACGGGAGTTGGTTCAACACCCCGTTGAGTCTTAAAATAAAAAGTGTTACACTTAAAATGCTACCTTGAGGTACACCTTGTTCTTGAATTTGGGGAGCTGATAACGTGCTTCCGATCCGTACCTGAAAGATGCGGCGAGCAAGAAAGTTCTTAATGAAAATGGGCAAGTTGCCCCGCAAGCCGCTATTATAGAGGTCGGAAAGAATTCCGTGCCTCCAAGTACGGTCGTAGGCCTTTTCTTTGTCGAAAAATATGGCTAGCATATGCTCCCTCTTCACAAATGCTTGTCTTATTGATGTCTCAAGGCGTAACAAATTGCATGTTGTGGACCCGAACCGTCCAAAGCCGCTTTGACGCTTCGATAAAACATTGCCAACCCCAAGGCAGTGCACAAGGCGACAGTTGACCATGCGTTCCATGAGCCCACATAGACAACTGGTCAAAGCAATAGGTCGGTAACTGTTAGGTTGCTGAGGATCCCTGCCAGGCTTCGGTAATGCAAGAACAATGGCCGCTCGCCAGGCGTCAGGAAATGAACGGCTGAACCAGATCCGACCGAATAAAATAAGTAAATGTGACAGTGATTCTGTTGAGAGATGCCGAATCATGGAACAATGAATGGCATCGGGCCCCACAGCTGAGTCAGGACCTCGCCGCAAGGCCGCCGCCAGTCCATGAAGGGCGAACAATGAATTGCACCCCTCCGGCGCAAAAGGCCGCAAGGTGCACGATGCACGTTCGGCCGACGATCCAATGGGACGAAACGATGGGGGACAATTCGCATCGCCGGAAACTGCGGCGAAATGGGCGGCGACGGTGTCCGCAACATCCCTCACATCGCCGACGACAGTGCCACTGGCATTCAAAATGGTAAGTGGATGAGACCGACAATGACCATTGATTCCTCGGATCCGGTCCCAAATGACCCTAGATGAAGTAGATGAACTGATTCCCGTGGCAAACTTTTGCCAGGACTCGCGCTGAGCCCGGCGCCCGGTTCCTCTCGCCATCGCCCCTGCTTCCAAAAATGCCAACCCGTTGTCATGGGTAGGACACCGCCGGAACCCACTCCATGCCCTCCTCTGTGCTCCAATAGCAAGACCACATTCGTGGTTCCACCAAGGTTCAGGAAACCTAGGAAGCCCCGAGGAGACCCCGGGCACTGATTCACTTGCCGCAGAGATGACACAACCGGCCACAAGGCCGACACAGCGGTCGACGTCGGGCCGCGAAACCACATCCTCCGCGATCCCCGCCCCGACCGCGAAGTCCGTCCACCGGGCGGCCACAAGCCCCCACCGAGGAGGACCCTCAGGCACGCCATGGCACCCAACCACCAGAGGAAAACGATTGCTCCCGTGGAGGTCCGGATCAACCGACCAGGACCAGCCGGGCAAGAGTGAAGGTGAGCACAACGACAAATCCATCGCAGCGAAACCACCGTTTGGGGCATGAAAATGAGCGAAACCGCCATCATTCACGATGGCAAGGTCCATGCCCTCCAACAGCCGCTCCACCACCCCCCCCACGAGGGGCGCCGCTGCCAGAACCCCACATCACGCCATGAGCACTGAAGTCTCCAAGAAGAAAAAATGGTGGAGGCAATTGATCAATCAGATCCCCCAGATCCCTCTGCAAGACGGTGCCACCTGGTGGCAAACAAATAGAACAGATGGCAATTCCTAGGCCCGCAGAGACCCCCACCGCGACGGCCCGCAGGCCCGTGCGCAGCGCCAGAGCGCGCGACGACACGCGATGCGGAACCAGCAGAGCAACACCGCGGCAAGCCCCACTCCCGTCATCGCAATCAACACGAAACAAGGAATGTCGCCCGATGCTCCACGCCTCCGAGGGCCCCGCAAAAGTTTCCCGGAGCGCCACGCAAACAGGACGACAACGATTGACCAAATCCCCGAGACCCCCGCAATTGGATCCAAGACCACGAACGCTCCATTGAACCATGTCGGCCACAAATTAGGTAGAAGTAGACGGCTCGAGGTCCCTAAACCCATTCCGGTCCAGCCCCCGGCGAGCACCACCAGACCCTGATAGACCATCAAGATCCATGCCACCAATTGACCTGTCATCAATTAGTGACACATTCTTGAGGGTGGGACATTTTATCGCTCTCTGTATTGCTTTTCTTGAATATCCGGTCTTTTTAGATTTATTTCCAGAATTAATCTTGGGTTTAGTAACAGTAGGTTCCTTGAATGTGTACACTGTTGCCTTTCCTGCCTCTTCTTCGGAGGTAGTGGACCCCCTCCGCAATCCAGCAGAGCAACAGCAGCCACAACCACTACACGGTTGGCCAGATGATGATGCCTGAGTTGATGTATCAGCTATTGGTTCAGTCCGAGTTGCTACGGATGCCCCGGTGACAACATTGTCAGTCACATCAGCCGATGAGGGACCCGTCACCACATCAGAATATGATCTACCACCTATTCTGGTTGGCCGGATCTGAAATCGAAATAGATTAGTAACAAGAAGAGAAAATTCAGAAAGATGGGTGAAAGGAAAAGTCTCATCCATCAACACTCAACACTCATTCGCGCCCCAGATTCTGAAGGGGACGGACGTGTTCTTGCTCGCTCCAACTAGGGAGCCATTTCTTTTTTCGTTACAGGTCCCGACGTGGCTAGGACTAAAAGGAAGCCGAGGCAAGCCGCAACCAAGCCAGCGCCTGCTACCGGGAAGAAACACCATTGCCTGCTGCATCACGAATCTTTGATAAGCATTCAATTGCATGGCGAAAATTCTTCACGGAAGTGGACTGTACTCGGCCCGACTACAAACTTCGCTCCAGAGAGGAGACAGCGAATGACCCTTATCTCCAGAGCCAGGCCGTGAGTCTTCTCATAGACCTCTCGATGGACATCAATTCCAGGATCATCAGCGAGATCCGATGTGAATTAGAGCGAGAATTCTTGGAAATTGTTAACACTCATCGAACCTCCACCTATGAGAGTGACGTCGTGGTCAGGCTAAAGGATCTCGAGGGAACTTCTTGTCTCCTCTACGAAGACGAGCCACCAAGCGAAATCCTCCCGGATCAGGCTTTGCCAAATCCGACCGAGGTCATTTCTTCTACTTTCAGATCTCGGGTGTTAATTCATTAGCACCCGAGGTAATCGCTGTCAACGAAACGACGCCTCTCCCGTACTCTGAATCCTCCATTCAACCCTTGGAGCTACGAGACAAGCCCGTCCCGTATGCTTCACCGGAAGGACGTATGGTATCAACCCCATCCGACAAAGACCCAACGATCTCGACTCAAGACACGCCCTGTCAACCTGAGCTCTCCGACTCATCTCCTATTGGTCCAACGGCCCCTGACAGCCGACCAGAGCAAGGCTCAGAGGCCTGGTCGATCATGATTGACAGTAAAGGAAATTGGTTTGGCATAGACGTTCAACTATCCAGAATTTGTGCCGACCATTTCTCTGCGACCATGATAGATCGTCAGATCAAAATTTCTTTTCAGGCAAAAAAGACTTCTTGGCGGCAAAAGACTGGCTACACAACGAAGGGCTCACGCCCAAGCCTAAAGAAAAAAGATCCAATTTTTTTTCAGTGCTTCTCAGAGGTCTCGAGAAAACTGCCAAAGCTACCGACATAAAGACGGCCCTTGAAACTCTAGGTTTCACGACAAAAAAAACTGAACTCTTTCGCAAAGCAAACCCAAACAAGCCGGGTGTTTGGAAAATCACGCTTCCCAAAACCGAAGAGAACAGGAAAATCCTACAATTGAAGAATATTCACCATCTAGACATCTCTGTGGAGCGTTACATCCGAAATTTCCAATCCTTCCAATGCCACCGGTGCCTCGGATTCTTGCATTTTGCTGCAGCATGCACACTTCCATATAGATGCGTTAAGTGCACGGCCTCCCACGAGCCGGGAAGATGCCTCAAGGTGCCGAGATCCGATCCACCGGAGTGCGCGCTGTGCTCCGGGCCGCATCCAGCCAATTTGAAAAAATGTCCCGTTTTTCTTGAAACTACGACGCAAAAAAAAAGGAGAAAACCAAGATCCAAGGAGGAAAAACCCTCATTCCCTCCCTTTCTTTTTCCAGGAGCAACCGGCATTCATCCAAGTCTGTGCTCCCGGCGAAAGTTCTGGACAAATATGAACTTTATTTGAAGGACAAAACGACACCTCCTCCAGCGGCCATTACCAGGGGACCCCCCGGCCTTAGGGGCCACCCTCGTCCAGTCCTCCGACATCTGACTCCAGTCGAACCGTCTCACTAGCCCGCCCGAGAAGAGAGTCGAGATCGCTTGAAAAAGTAATAACTGACTTTACCGCCATCGTTGGCAACATGGTTGCTGACAACATCATGGATGGACTTGCACTCGACGAACTTCGCTCGTTTTTCCAGCAAGCGGAGCGGCTGAAAAAAAGATGGACGCTGGAGATAACTTAGGCCTATTCTGAGTTATCTACCTTCCTTTATTTTCCTGGTATCCTCTTTCCAAAAATCCAAAAAATCTCTTCAAAAAAATTAATAATTTCAAAAAAAAAAAATTCTTTAGCTTTTCCCTTTTTAACTAACATTTTTTATTTTCCTAACAATTTTCCCTATCGTCTAGGAACTTTGCCTTCCAATTTTTTATCTTTTCAGATCCTGGATAGCAGAGAGGTCCAGCCAATCCCAGGGGTTGATCGCAGCGGTCCAATCACCGAGGTCCAGTCTCTCCGGCTTTCTTCCACAGCAATATTTCTTCACTAAAACGACTAACCTTTTGGGGTTGTGACGGCATTATTCAACTCCGGAATTAATTTTATCCGAGATCCAGATCCACTCTTCCAAATTCATCTCAGCGCATATTCCTGTCGCATTGTCTACTAAAGTTTCTCCCCCAGCACTATTGTGCACCACTGCTGCAAAAAATTACGAAAATTTTACTAGCGGATTCGACCCAATTTTGACCATGGCCCTTGGGTCAGGAAATTCATTTCTTGGCCCATTCCGCAAGGAAAAGTTGAGAAATTTCCTGAAATAAATATTTATGAGAGCTCATGATCTAGTCTTTCACCAAGATATTTCCTGCTTCGACTAGGAATTTATCAATGATGGCTCTCCTATCTTTTCGAGAATTCATTTTCATGATGTCCTCGAAGCAAGCTTTGGCAAATTCAAACATCTCAAAAGTCGAGTTGTTACTGTGTAACGAGTCCGAAGAATCCGCACAGTTGTCTGCGGAAGAGGCCGTGGGTGTCTCGGCGTGGTGCTCGGAAGCATTCGTGGGCATCGGGCTGCTCGAAGCTACTGGCATGCGAGAATTTTTGCCAAGTTTTTGCAGAAGTCCGTAGGGTGGGACTTCGGGTTGTTTCTCTTGAATTTTGTCAGAGTTTTTCACCGCTTGTTTTTCCACCAAGTCAGTAGAGAGTGGAGCGCTAAGGTCCGTAGAGTTGGACTTAGTTTTTTTCGGGCGGTCTCGATGTTGGCTTGCTCCAGGGTCTTTCCCGACGGATTTTTTCTGTTGGACTCTGCATTTTTGTCACTGGTGCTTGGATGACAGTTGTGAAATTTTTCCCAAACTGCACGGGGGAGGAACGTAGTGTTACCGTAATTTTTTGTAGATTTAGAAACGGTTAGATTTGGAATTTGATCCTTGGGCACATGTTTTCCGTGCCCTTGAGCTGAATTTTTGGCGTCAGCTTTTAATTTTTTGGCCGCTTCCTTGAAGGCAACACAGTTCCTAAAAGAGGCCGGGTGATTTTTTCCGCAATTAACACACACTGGCGGGTCTTTCCCGGACACACTTCCACACGGGCCGTTTGGGTGGGATTCCGTACACTTGATGCACCGCTGTGGGAAATTACATTCTTTCACCAGACCAGACTCAAAATTTACCGATGGTGACTGGCCCTTAAAGCGGGCCATTAGCCAACATAAGGGCTGGGGCCCCTTGGGGACCCCCGATGAAGGGACAGAGAAGAGAGTTATGTATGTGTAATGGTGTAAGTGCATGTAGAGGGGGGAAAGGGTTGGCCAATAGCTCTTTCAGAAGTCAAATTGCCGAAAGATAATTTTTTTTTTCCTCTTATAACAAATTATTTATAAGAGTGGTCGGTGGAGAAATTTAACAAATTTTGAACTGAACTGAATTAAGGTTGATTTGCTGGTCCCGCGGCACAATTTTTTATGGCCGTTCTACCAGACTTAAACGCGGGCCACGAAGTACGTGACCTATATTGGATAGTGTGCGTGAATGTGTGAAAAATGTGTGTAAATGTGGTGTGTGAAAATATTGTCAAATCCGGGGTTTTCAAGTTCAGTTTCGTAATTTTTGCTGGTAAAATGGCATTGCCGTGAGCTGTAAAAAGAGTCATGTTATGCACTCCAAAATAATGTCCAGGTTTAGAAAAAAAAAATTTTTAGAAGCAGGTCCGTGATGTTAAAAGGTGGAAAAAGAGGAAAAATTTCCTCTTTTTCCACCAAAAGAGGAAAAAAGAGGTGGAAAAGAGGAAAAAGGCCCAAACGGGGGCGGCGTAGGATATAACGGGTCTAATTACGGTTTTATACAAATGCATTTTATTCTTAAGTGAGAGACCACTATTTGGGAGGAAAATTTTATTTAGCATACCAAGTTGTTTGGTAGCCTTCATCCTGACGTGTTCTGTGTGGGCTTTGAAGTTTAGCTTTCTATCAAAAAATATGCCCAGGTATTTGATTTGTTGTTTCGGGGGCAGCCTCGCACGACCAAGTTCTATGTGATGATTAGGTCCCATATAAAGCTGCATTTGCTATGGTTGAGCGCTATATCTGAGTCGAGACAGTAGTCTTCGATGTCGTCGACCGTTTCTTGTAGATTTTCAAAGGCTTTAGTGGGGTCTCTACAATTTGTTGAAATTAACACGTCATCCGCGTATTGACTTATGAGGCCTCTCTGGGGGGCGGGGAAATCGTTTACATAGAGGGAGAACAATAGTGGGCCCAGTACACTTCCCTGAGGGACCGAGGCCCTAACAGGTCTTCTCGAAGAGAGGGCGTTGCCAATTCTTACTGAAAATTGTCTACTTTGAAGGTAATTCTTTACAAAATATATGAATTTACTGGGGAAGTTTAAGTTAATCAGTTTGAAGACAAGTGTGTCGTGGCTAGTTCTATCGAACGCTCGAGCGAAGTCGAGGGATAGAGAACAAACGTAATCTTTGTTGTTTACGGCGTCCATGAAGTATTCCGTTGTTCGGAGCAGCTGGGTGACGCACGAGTGCTCTTTTCTGAAACCGTGCTGTTCTATTCGAATTACAGAGTTCCTATCACAATAGCTGTGAAGGCGCTTGATATAGATTCGTTCGAATAATTTCCCAATATTTGATAATAAGCTGATTGGGCGATAATTCTGGGGGAAAAGGGGGTCAGCATTAGGTTTGGGGATGGGTTTGACAATTGCATCTTTCCAAACTGGGGGAAAGTAATTTATGGCAAGCATTGCATTAAATATATTGGCCAACGATGCCCTGATATTCGGGGGGAACGCCTTTATCGCCTGATTGGAGATGTTATCGCGACCTGGGGCTTTTCTCGTTGCAAGGTGTTTTATTATTTCGTCTAGTTCTTGTTTCGAAGTGGGCGGGACCTCGTTGTTTGTTGACTGGGGGGCGGGGTTGTGTTGAAGATAGCTTGCGATAGTGTCTCGTATATGCTGTCTAATGCCAGCGCTTTGGAGGCCGTTTGGAGCAAATTGCTGCTCGAATTGATCAGCGAAACTCTCCGCTATTTCTTCTGGAGTAAACACGACTCCACCATTATTCCCGTGAATGCTGTGTATGGTGTTCATTTTTGGCTTGCAAATTTTGAGAGCCTTCCAAATAGAACCGTCGGCGATGTTTACCTCGTTCATGAAAAAGTTAAATCTTTTGTGTTTGCAGGCAGACAAGAGAGGGTATTTGCTCGCAGCTGTCTCCTACGTTGTTGGGGGGCGGGGTCACCTCGATGTTTACATCTGTGATCTTCTCGTCGTCGTTTTCTATCTGGGGCGTGTTTAAGTTTTTCTCGACATTTAATAGGGTATCGTCGAGTAGAGAACGGATATCTTTGTTTGATTGCTCTTCGATTGCTTTTTCAAGCTCTCTTGCATAATCATGCTGTTTCACTGAGTTTTAATAAGGGGTGTTGCCCTTTCCTAGTATAATAATTAGCTACTTTGGTGAAAGCTGGGGAATTCGGTTTGTTTGTAAGGGGAGTGAACGAATTTCTCCTGGAAAGCGGTACTGGTGGGGATACGTCCATGGGCGTGTCCTCTACCTCTTCGTGGATGTCAGATGTGGTGGGCGTGCCTCTGATTATGTCAGCAAATGATCTGGTGCTGGCACTCCTGGTCCTATTATAGTGGATCATTGCGGATTACTGTTGGAAGGGAGGGGATAATAAGTCTGCCAGTTTCTTTCGCCTGTCGCTTTAGTTTAACAGGGCAACCTCCAAAGGTTGAGCAGTGTTTCCCGCCGCA
Source organism: Pholcus phalangioides (assembly GCF_987345545.1). Taxonomy (NCBI): domain Eukaryota; kingdom Metazoa; phylum Arthropoda; class Arachnida; order Araneae; family Pholcidae; genus Pholcus; species Pholcus phalangioides. The sequence goes on from NW_028301610.1 coordinate 68,816,258, forward strand.
GAGAAAACACTTTTTGAGATTGATATTGCCCTTGTGCGGGCAGTTCCTGCCGCTGTGTGCTTGTGAGCAAAAGGCGCATCTGGCTCTCTGTTGGCATGAGATGGAGGTGTGGCCGAGCTTTAAACAATTTCTACATTGGAGGGTGTTTCTATTGCCCTTATAGCGTTCAATTTGTACTGGAATGCTAGCAATCTCTGTTATATTAAAGAGGCCCTTATCCTTCAGGGCAAATTCTACGAGGTAGAGGGGGTACTCGAAGCCAGTTCTATAATTTTTCATTTTTGAGATTTTAATTACCTCAAAACCTTGGGAGAGGATGTCCTCGGCAATTTCGTCGGGGTCAACGCCCACGGGGAGACCTCTGATGACAATCTTTAGGTTTTTGTCACTTTCAAGCTGAAAGGTGTAAAATTTAAACCCCTTATCCGTGCAGTATCTGGTTGTCTTCCGGTAGTCATTTTCGGAATAAACTTTTATCGAGACAGAGGTAGGAGTGGACTTGGATTCTGGTGGGAACTCGCAAAGTTTACGTATCTCGGCGTAGTCTTTCAACCACCTGGGGCCCCATTCTGATAGCACAATTGGAGGAATATTTGTTTTCTTCTTTTTATATGTAACTGTTGTGAAGCCCTCTTCGTCTGGGTCTTCAGTGGGCGTATCCCCAATGTTGTTGTTTACGTTTGGGCTTATCTCCCGGGAGGAGGAGGGCAGTGGAGAAGCTTCCCTAAGCCCTGATTGGTTGGTGGGAGGGGAAGATGATGATGCGCTCTCCGGAGGAGCATTCCCCTGGTGCATTATGGGAGCAATGTTCGAGCTGGGAGAGAGAGGCTCGCAAGGGATTATGGGCGGAGCATTATTAAGGTGGATTGTGGGAAGATTATCAGAGCAGTGCAATGAGGGCTCGCTAGGAATTGTGGGACGAATTTCTTTTCGGGAGGCGCTGGGGATTATGGGATGAATACTCCTATTGGGAGCGTGCCTGCTATTGTTCTGGGGAGGGCTATGGTCGCCATCTTGGTCATTGAACGAGGTCGCGGAATCTTGCGAGCTGTCGTCAGATGCAATTGCAAATGATAAGGTTTTTTTCTCGGGGGAGAGACTCATTTCGTGAACTCTTCTTCTTTTCCTTGACCCAGCGAGCTTTTTGCTGATGTTTTCTGGGGAAATGTCAACTGATGGGGCTTTTCTGTAGTCTAACGCCAGAATATGGCAGCATGGGTTTTTACGGATTACGTCCATAAACTCACAGATCCCGTTGAAATACGGAAAAGAGATCTCTTCTTTGTCAGAATCTTCGCTATTGATATAATCACTATACAATCCGAGAAGCTCTGCGAACTTTTCGGACGTATAGCAGGACTGTTCTTCAAGGGGTCCCAGGGTTTCCTGTTTATCATGAAAGTACCCAAGCCATGGGTCTACTAGGTCAATGAGGGCATCAACATCGCGGTTAAATAATTCTACAAAATTAACGCGAATATTATCAAACATTTTAAGAGCATTGGGGGAATTGCCGCCATCTTCGGGGCGGATTGCGGGACAAACCCTGGCCATTATAAGAAGCGCATAAACATAAAGGACTCACCGGAGATGAACATCAGCTGGAGAGGTAAGAAAGCGGCCGAGCTTCTCAAGGCACTTCAGTTGCGGAAGGAAGGAAGAGCTCGGCTAATTTCTGAAAGAAAGACCAATGCTGTTGGTAAAACCTCTCACCAGCCGAGTTAATTGATCATCTCAGGTTAGGACGAGGTCCTCGGAAGTGTGGCGTTACGTCCCCGGTGTGAACTCGCCTTGTATCATACGGTATTGGTGTCTACTGAACGAGCTGTCTTTTCGAACGTCTGCACGTATTGGCGTCTCGTGCGCGAGAAATTGGTTTTCTTAACAAATTTTCGTAAATTTATGCGATGACAATGCGACAGGTGAGATGGCGGCACAACCTCACGTGTTAGTTAAAAGCGAAGCGAGATGTGAAGAGAAGTCCTGGTTGAAGCTGGAGAAGCAATGCGATTCGTTGATGGGCCTGCAAAGCAGGGATTGGTCGATGGTGAAGAGCGGGGGAGAGAAAGAGGAGAGTGGGAAAAGGTGTTAGTACGTGGTAAGGGGGGGAGAGAACGTGGAAAGAGAAGAAGACAAGGGAGAAACACGATTACGATAAAAACATTGCAAGTGGCCAGGCATAGGCCTCTCTCTCTCACGATCGTGTGGTGACGGTGGGGGGAAGCCAGTTGGCTCGCGGCCGTTGAAGCGAGCGGTTGTGCCTAGCGGAGCTCCGCAGAATTTTTTCGTTGTGCACTGTATTTACCGGTATTCATTCTGTTTCCAGTGATTTGACTTCACAATCGGGCTCACCATATAATACTGTGTAGGGGGGCAAAATTTTGTGAAATTATTCCACCAAGAAGTGAGTTAATTATCAACTTTTCAACATCAATCATCGGCGCTTGAATAACATGGATCCCAATGGGGAACATTGAACAGTGAGTACTTTAAAATGTGTCTCAATATTTAAATTTTGTGTGACATCGATAATTCATCCAGCGAGAAAATTGTCGGCAAGATTCCGGAGATTAACGGGAGGAAAAATCCGAAGCAAATTAACGGTATTTATATTTTTGTGAACCCTTGAAAGTATTGTAAAATATCAACATTTTCGAAATAACGATCCAATGCTATCTCTATGGTACGAATAACAGTCATTAGCATAATTATTTTTGTTTGTATGATTGTTTATATGATTATATAGATGGCCGGCCCGACTTGCAGAAAGTCTGATTATTTTTCTTGTTGTACATGCTGATAGTATAGATATGTGCGTTTAAAATTTCGAATTTCATGCCGCCATTATTGAAACAACGTGGCCGAAGCTCTCCCTTCAAACAGATTATACAGGTTCTCGAGACTTTGGTTTTAAAATGTACATTGTGAATAACTCTAATATCCCGTATATGTGACAGACCATATTCTAGATAAAAAATAGGGACGTCTCAGAATTGTTTGTAAACAAACACATGTAACCCAAATGTCCCGTATATGTGTCCCTTTTCATATTTTTTGTCAAAAAGCGGGACAGGTTTAAAATAGCCTATTCTTGCTTAATTTTGATTATTCATAAGTTTTTTTTCATGGCTTTGGGCAAATTTTTGTATTTTGAATATTTGAATTTTGTTTTGCATCTCATACTATTTTATTAATTGCATTGTGAAAGAAAACATTTTGCACTTGCCATAGATACTTTGCAAAATAGTGAATAATATTCGCAAATTCGGGACAAATTTCCCATACTTGTCAAACTGCTCAGTACCTAAATTGACACCCTCCATTTTGTCAAGCCCTGCTAAATGAAATAATGGACAGAGTACATAAGCCCATAACAGCATCCGGAAAAATGGAAAACTGCAGGAATAAGACTCAGAAACTACAGAAAGCAGCTAAAAAGAGGAGGAACAAACTGCTTAAAGACAAAGAGACAAAGGCTCATAGAGTGATCTGGACAGTAGGGTCAAGTGAAGAAGAAATGAGCAGAGATACATCCTGTATGCATGGAACGACAAACTCTTCAGAAAGTGGAGACACCATAAAAAGTGGGGATACAACAAAAAGCTGGGAATAACAGAAAAAACAGAAGTAACGGAAACTGCAAGAGATCCAGGAGAACATTTGACATGCCAAAAAGAAGTGGAAAAGGACATATGGAGTTACGTGGATAAAGACGGTGGAAACACAGAATCAACAATGTCGCTTAACCTCAAAATAGACTGGTCCACAATTACAGATATTAATGCAGGAAAAGAAACAGAAACGGAAAGCAAGGAAGAAAGTATTGCATGTCAAAGCAATGAAGGTCCATTCTCCATTGAATCAGCAAATATACTCAAGAATAATTACCGGAAAAACAGGACAAGGAAGCAAAAGAAAATATCGACTGCCACGAAAACGCCACGAACTTTTAAAAAAATTAATTGAAGAAATCATAGTACAAGCAAAAAACGAAGGATATTCAGAAGTACTGTCAAGTACACCGGCAGGAGGAAGAGACTGCTTTACACGGAAAACATTGAACTTCTCTAAATTTCCAGAAGTAACGGAAGAAAGAGATTGGGCAACACAAGAATTCGAGAATGACATGAACACACTGGAAACTGAGAATGAGGAAGAAACGGGGAACACCTCAATGGATGAAAGATTAAAAAACTCCAAAAAAGACTATACTAGAACCTCTAAAACCAGCACGGAGAAATATCTTTTATTAAACCTTCCCGCAATTTGGGGAACAAACGAAATGGAACTTATAGAAAAGATGGAACAAACAGAGAAAAACGAAAGAGAAAAAACCAAAATAAACGTGGCAATTCAGACAAGAATAGTACCAGAATATAAAAATCAGGGTACACAAACAGAAACAAAACAGCAATCACGAGGGAGCAATGGTACAGAATCAGAAAGGATCCCAGATTATGCTAATATAATCAAAAACAAGAGAATTGAGGACTACTTCGAAAGGGTAGAGAACAATGTCCAATGCTCAGAAATAGATACAGCAATTGTGCAAACAATAAATGGAGAAACCATTAAAATAGTAAAGGAAAGGAAACATTTTGATAAAAAAGGACAGAATGAATCAGAGAGAATGATCAGCACCCCAGCCGGGGAAAGTAAAAAGGCCACAGCGTGGGGAGAAATTGATATATTGGACACCCCAGCAACCCAAGAAGAGAGGGAGAAAAATCAACACGAGATAACAGGATCACAAAACGATCCCGAAAATGAGGAAGGAAAAGGGTACCCATTGATAAACAAGACACAGGGACACAAACTGAAACAGCTGTGGCCCAGGCCTGCCAGAGTATACAGACGACCAGGAATAACTTTTCAGAAGTGAGAGGATCGGACAACACAGACAAAAATATAATGAATGAAAGCCTGGAAAAGGAAAGATGGCAGAGAACTGGGGCCAGGCCCAAGAGAGGAAAAAAGGGAGGAGACGAAGAAACAGGACGAAAACAGAAGGAGAGCTCGGAGAAAGAACATGAAGACAGACAACGATCAGCGGAGAGAGGGAGAGCAGCAAGCAGCAATAGAACAGAATAAAGACCCCCCTCCCCAAACCTCAGAGAAGGAAGAAAATAGGAAGCCAGATAAGAGACAAGAACGAAAAGGAACGGACATATGACCAGGGAACTGGAAGTGATGGATCTGAAGAAGAGGTAGCAGCAAAAGAAAGTATGGAAAACAGGAGAGAAGAGGAAGCCGAGGAGGGGGAAATTCTGGATGAGAGTCAAGCTGTACGGCCTACCAACCAAACAGAACCGGGGAAAAACGGAACAAAAAGGGTTAGATGGGCAGAATTTCAGAAGAAAGAACAAAGGGTCACAGAGATCAACAAACCCAGGATGAGCGAGATACAGAGCAGATTATGGACAATGGCAATGCCCTCACTGCAATCCAAAGACAAGAGGGAAACGTACGCCTCGGCAATGACGAAGGGGGAAAAAATTCACACGGTGCTACTTTTTCCCAAGTACCAAATGGACCGGAAGTACCTATCAGAGCTATTTAGGGAAAACTCCTGGAAACTGGGACTAAAGGGGAAGATAATGAGGGTGAGAGAGACGCAGAGAGGATGCGCTGTCGACCTCAGCGAGGCAGACGACGCCAAAGAATTGCCAAAAAGAATAGAAGCGATAGAGGACTTGAATGAAAACATGTCGGCCAGACCCCCCAAACCCAGGAGGGAACTGATTATGATCAAAGGCAGGGAGAGTGACGAAGACATTACAGAAGTGATAAAGAACCTCACCAAGGCATGCCAGCTCAAGCCAGAGCAGGCTGAGTACAGGTTTCAGTTGTGGACCAGGATTGACAATAAAATCCACTTGGTGGTGGAAACAGAAGTGAATAAGACAGTCAACGAGGCGCTGAGAAGGGGAACAGTGAGACTGGGGGGAGAAATTGTCAAAATCAAGAAATTCGCAACCTCACCAAGATGCTTCCGATGTCAACCGATTTCACTCCGGAAAATGCAATAGCGTTGACCCCAGATGCGCGGAGAGGCATAGCACGGCCAGTTGCGAGAACGAGGTACGAAAGTGCATCAATTGCTTCCTCAGCAACCAGATGAAGAGCACGAGGTATGATGTTGGACACAGCGCTTCGGCTCTCATCTCTGTCCAGTTTACAAAGCAGCAGCAACAGGGCCAAAAAAGGCGTCATGGAAAAGCAAGACTGGAGACAGAGGGACCCGGAAGGACCACAGGAGGAATAGACAACAGACATTCTGCTCAAGGCAACAACAGGAGAGAGACGGGCCTGTCCACCCCAAATGGAAATGGAGGACGATCAACAAGGAGAGGGAATGGTATGGAACCACAAGACAGGGAGAAGACTCCGGAACTAGGGACCAACACGAGGGCTACCCCACTGGATCAACAAGAACGGTGATATGGAGGGGAGGCATCAAGGGTGGAACACCAACAGTCACAGTGACTCGGGTTGAGGGCGGTGGAGAAAGGACAAGCAAACACGTAAGGAGCTCAATCCGCACAGTCACCTACAGGAATAGCTATTGGAGGTAGTGACTCCAGACACAGAAAGGAAAGGCGCTAAAATCTTATCGCAAGCTTACAGCAAAGATGGAAACAACTGGCACTAAACAAGTGCCACAAAAATCTACAAAAAACACAGCAGGAAAAGTAGGAGGCAGGTCCAATCAACCGGGGGAAAAAGCCACAAGAATCCTTCAATTTAATAGCAATAAATGCAAGGAGACGACATATATGATGGTAAAATATATAGAGGAACAAAAAATAGACCTTATACTACTACAGGAGCCATGGTAATACAAAAAAGAACTGAAGGGAATCCCAAACAAATGGGCACAATGGAGCTCACTCAACAAGAAGGCGGCCATCATCATAATTAATGACCAGATACAGGGTGCTACCTTCTCGGTCCAAGAGAATAGCGTAACTGTAAAGATCGGCCTCCACAACGGCGAGTTCCTTCTCACGTCGGCATATTCTTCTCCGTACGACAGGCTTTAAATACAACGAAGGAACTATATACCATCATCAAAAGAGCGGAGAGAACACCTATGATCATTGGGGCAGATCTTAACGGACCGCACACATTGATGGGTTACAAGGTAACCAGACCAAGAGGCAGAAAGCTTCTAGATTTTATCAGGTCTCAGAACCTATCCGTGCTTAACAACGGAGAGACAACGTATCATCATGATGGCAAGGAAGGAAGCCCTGACATAACTCTTATAAGTGAGCATACCCCAGCAGATCTCAGCAGCAGGAAGAACAGCTCAGCGTCCACAAATGTCTTTTAATTACCATCTTGGATAACCCAAAAGCGGAATCAGTCATAAAATATTCAAACTCAAGAAGACGGGTCGATAACTTCCTCAACCTAATAAAACGAGATGTCCCATACCTCACTGAGAGATTTAATAAAGCATGCACAGAGGAAGAACTGGAACAAGCAGTAAAAAAGACATTTGACATACTCCAAGCTGCGGGAAACAGGACACTAAGGACAAAAAGGCAAACGAACCCAGACCTCACACCATGGTGAAATCAAGGCCTAGATATGATGAGGAAGAAATTTCGAGCGAAACGAAGGAGATATATGAAGGCAAACGAGGAAGAAAATCTCCAAGCAAAAATGGCATTTAGGGAATATAGAAAGCTCTATTACAAGGCCATCAATAAAACAAAACAAGATAGCTGGAGGAAGTTCTGTACGGAGGCAACGGATCCGTTCGGAGCAACGTACAGAGCGACGGTAAAAAGGAGGAAAAGAACTCCGCAGCTCATGATGGAGGAGGGGGAAAATTTAAATGTCCTGGAAGCAGCGCAACGACAACTAGAAAGGCTCTTCCCAGTAGAGGAGGCCATTGGAAGCCCGGAGGCAGATTTAACACCAGAAGATACACCAAGGGATCCAGAACGGGAGGAACCCCCAATAACGAATTCCGAGATTTCAAGAATAGTCAAGAACCTCAATGACAAAAAGGCACCGGGGCATGATGGAATCAACAACCAGCTGCTCAAAGCTATACGCAGAGCCTGTCCCCACTTTCTGAGAGCCATATACAACAGGTGCCTCCAACTCGGGATCTTCCCGCAGCACTTTAAGATAGGAAAAATTTTCCTCATCTTGAAGCCAAATAAAAATCCAGAGAACATTGAATCATACAGAGCTATCCATCTGCTCCCCACCATGGGAAAAGTCCTGGAGAAAATTATTGTGCAGAGGATAACATACCATACGGAGATAAGCGGATGGTGGAGCAACAACCAATACGGGTTTCGACAGGGACGATCAACTGAGCAGGCGCTGCTAATAATAAAAGAGGAGATCCACACTACAAAGAATGACACGCTACTGATATCGTTAGACATCAAGGGAGCGTTCGCTGCAATCAAACACCACATTATAAACGACCGGCTCAAGAACATGCCACTACCAGTCCAGCTATACAAAATAGCATGTCACTCTCTCAAGGGAAGAAAGGCGGCCATGCAAACGACGAATGGATTGGCAAGACACGATCTGACTAGAGGATGCCCGCAGGGATCCTGCTCCGGTCCGATTTTTTGGAATGCGGTAGTAGATGATCTGCTGATGATAAGGTGGCCAGGTGGCAGAGATGAAAGAATTAGGGTGCAAGCGTTCGCAGATGACATAGCCGTCTTGGTTACTTGCCAAACGGAAATAAGAGCAGAATCGCTGGCAAAGGAGGCACTTATCAAGATACACGACTGGATGGAGGCACACGGCTTGAAGGTGGTGGCTGATAAGACAAGATATATGTGGTTCTCACCAAAGACACCCCCAAGGCTCTACATTGATGGTTCACCAATAGAGCGGACTCAACTACTGAAGTACCTGGGGATATACTTCGACCCAAAGCTAACCTTTCTTGAACATGTCAAGCATCAGGCAGATAAGGCCAACATGATGCTTCCTCAGATGCTTAGATGTGCGGGAGGAAGATGGGGGATCAACAGCAACATGCGCCGAACTCTGTACATCTCGGTGATCCAGAGGATGATCACCTATGCTGCACCAGTGTGGGGATCGAAACTCACCATGGCCGTGAAGAAAAGACTTGACTCGGTCCAGAGAGGCTTCCTCCTATACATCACCAAGGCGTACTGCACGGCGCCGACAAACGCCCTTCAGGTGATTACGGGACTAGCCCCCTTAGGGCTCTGGATCGAGTACGAAGCAAAAGTAGCACTGCTAACAAGGCTCAATCGATATGTGTACATCAACAACAGAGTCATTGGGCCGGAAAAAATTCAAAAGAGGGAAACTGGGTGGACCACACACCCTGCCACAGCGGTGAAAGATGGGCAAATATGTCTATCTGAAGATCGAAATGCAACACCCACAACAATCTTTACGGATGGTTCCAAGATGACAGAGGGAACAGCGGCAGCATATGTTATAGCAGAGGTTGGAGACATCATCGAAAGATGGGCAAAGAAGCTGAACAGAGAGACATCGGTGTTCCAGGCGGAAACGCAAGCCCTGATGGAGGCTACAAAGAGGGCGGAACAAATAGGCCTTCCCATCAAGATCTATACAGACTCCCTTTCGTCACTACACTCAGTGGCCAACCCGCTTTCCAAGACAGGAGCCTCAAGGGTCATAAGAAACGTACTCCTCAGGAATCCGAGCATCTCCATATCCTGGGTCAAGGCTCATGGGGGAACGAGGAAGCGGACGCCCTCGCAAAAACAACGGCAAAGAAGACGGGGATTGACCAAAGAATTCCTTTCCCGAGATCATGGGTGAAGACCAAAGCCAAAAAAGACTTGGTGAAACAGTGGCAACGCCAATGGGACAAGGACATCAAGACCGGAAGGAAGGTACATCAGATCCTGCCGAGAGTTCAACTCCAAGACCAGAAGTGGACGAGAGGGATGGTCCTCTTCTTCACGGAGCACGGGCCATTCCCGTCGTACCTCAAGAGGTTCCACCTGAGGAGGACGGACGATTGCAGATGTGGTCAAGTGGGCAACCCACTGCATTATGCCACGGAATGTCCGCTGACCAAACATCTGCATTTTGGGACACCATCTGAAGAAAACCTGGCACTTTGGAGAAAAGAACTGTTGAAAAGAAAAGACCGTAAAGAAAGGATTGCAAAACTAATGGCACTCATTATGAAAGATGAAGACATATTCATTCCAAAGGGAGCGCAGCCACGGTCGAAACGGAGGAGACACTGCAGAGCATTATCAACAGAGGAGGAGTCCTCAGACCCCGAGGACTAGAAGGGTCATCGGGGATGAGGACAAAAACCCTCTCAAGATACGGCCAGAATCCACTTTCACAAAAACCGCGCCTAATGTGCCAAATGTCGTGAATGCGGTTGTGGGAAAGAAGCTAAATGTATGAAATTGTATAAATTTTCTTTGAAACAAATAAACAGTTTTGGGGGATTCTTGGGGTCGGGTCTGGGGAGCTTGGGTGGGGGCGCCCCGGGCTGCTGCTTGGGTCTGTGGGCTCCTCCCGGTGGTGGGGGGGGGGGCTGCCTGAGTGGAGAGATGCTGTCGCAGATAGCAGAACAACCTGAAGACCAAGCCTTGCGCTTGCAGCATTGGTATTAGATAGAGGATCGGGGGGGACGCCTTTCGGACATTCTCTGGAGGGCGTCTTGGCCCGGTGGCCCTGACTCTCCCCAGCGCGACCCAACCCGCAAGGGTAAAAGGTTTGTATCCCGGGAGGGACAGAGCCTGGGTCGTGACTGGTCTGTCGGTGGGGGGAAGCCGAAGTTCAGTGAAAGAGCAAGTATCGATTATTTTTCCTTGGGCGACGATGAATGGTGAAGACGGAGAAACGAAGTGCTGCAATCTGTGGGGAGCGGTTGGAGTTATAACCTCTCCCAGTCAAGGTTATTGATCTGCAGGGCTCGTCGGAACGTCCAGAGTTCTTCCGGGTCATAGCTAACTCTTTCCTGGATATGTTGGTGGTTCGAGGCAGCCATGCGTTCAAACTGGTTATTATTTAAACTTTTAATGTAGGTGAAAAGATGGGGGATTTTTTAATATCTGAGCGGATGTTGACGTTACGAACGTACCACGGTGCACGAAGAAGTCGTCGGAGAATTTTATTCTGAAGTTTCTGCAGAATGGCGATGTTGCCCTTACGGGCTGCAGTCCATACGGGCGAGGCGTATAACATGACGGGACGAAGTATGGATTTGTATAATATTGCTTTGTTGTTTACTGAGAGTTTGGCGTTAGGGAAAGTTATTTTATTAAGCATACCTAAAATGCCGTTCGTTTTATTTCTGGTGATGGTGATGTGTTCCCGGAACAGAAGCTTCTTGTCCAGGGTGCATCCGAGGTATTTAACAGTGGTGGCTGGGTTTAGATCTCGGTTACCAAAGCGGAGGGGATGGGGGGCAGCTTTTTTCTATGTGTGAACCACATAAAATTACATTTGGAGAAATTCATAACTATGTCAGATTCGGTGCACCATTCTTCAATATTCGCTGCGGCATCTTGCAGGTTCCAAAGAGCATACAATGGGTTTCTCGCCCCACAGAGGGCGACAGCGTCGTCTGTGAACAGTGCAAGTTTCCCATTTCTGGGCGTTGGAAAATCATTGATGAAGAACAAAAAGAGTTGCGGGCCAAGGACGCTGCCCTGAGGGACGAAGGCTCGAATATTTCTGGTGGTAGAAAGGGTTTTATTCTGACGAACTTGGAATGTGCGCTGTGTTAAGTAACGAAAGAAGAATACGATGAAATGGGGGGGGGGAAGCGGAGGTCGATCATTTTAGAAAGAAGCGTGGCGTAATTACACTTGTCGAACGCCTTCGAGATGTCACAGAAGAGGGCTGCGACTGAGTCCTCGTAATTGAAGGCGTTCGTGATGTAATCCGTTACCCTGAGGAGCTGGGTGACACAGGAATGTTCCGGACGGAACCCGTGTTGCTCGGGCCTAAGAATGTCGTGTTCGGCGGTGAAGCTGTTAAGCCTAAGGGCTACCACCTTTTCAAAAAGTTTACTGATCCCGGGGAGAAGGGGGTCGGTACCACTTTTGGGAGTCGCCTTAATAATGGCGTGCTTCCACGGCTTTGGAAAATAGTTTGTGGAGAGACAGCAATTAAACATGTTTTTCAATGAGTGGATAATGGGGGGGGGGGGAAGGTTACTTGAGGGCTCTGTTTCCAATGTCGTCGTAGCCCGGGGCTTTTTTGGGCTCAAGTTTTCGAATGAAGTCGGCGATTTCAAAAATATTGGGGGGGGGGCGTATGGTCTGGGGTATTCTGAAGATAATGGTGGATGAAGGAGGCGCATCTACGACGATTGTTTCGTGACGTAGTAAGTGGTTGCACCCGATTGGGTGAAAATTGAATTTCAAAAGCGTCGGCGAAGGTTTCAGCAATGACGTCATCGTCGAAAATAAGGGTATCATCTTTTTTGAGTTTGGTTACCCTGGGCTGACAGATCCGCCAAGCCTTCCAGAGGTTACTATTTTCGGCGGTAGCAGTGCTGATAAATTCTGTGAATCTTGTGTTGACGAAATCATCGATATCTTTTTTGAGTTGCTTCTGTAATCGATTGAGGAGAAGCTTATCGGATCGGCGGCGTCGTATTTGCCAGTTTTTCCTGATTTTATTTTTTCAAGAATATCCCGGGGGAGCCCGTAGCGAAGGTCATTACTAGGTAATTCAGTGGTGGCCTCATGAAGGGCGTGCTGAATTCGGGCAGTTAGTTTGTCGACGGCGTCGTCAATGGCGGTAGGAAGTGGGGGCGAGGGATCGATGGGTGCGTCGTCTCTGAGAATTTCTTGGAAGTGTTCCCAGTTTGTTTGTTGATGATGCGACGTGCCCTGGGGACGTGGAGGTCAATTTCGAAGAAGACCGGGTTATGCGGGGGCGAAAGAAGCGGTTTCGTGTACGTAGTGATGTGAAAGAGAAAGTTTTTTGAGATGCCGAAGTCAAGGACGTCCGGGGAGTGACGGGGGTGGGAGGGAAAGTGAGTCTCGGTGGGGGTGGAATGGACGTCAAGAAATTTATTTAGGCAGAAGCGACGAAGTTGGGTTCCCGCGGCGTTCCTTTTTTTGCTAAACCAGAGGTGACTCTTGGCGTTCCAGTCGCCCCCAGCAAGGACTGGAGTGGGACGGTCAAAGAGTGTATCGAGGAAGGCTTCATCGATTGGTTGATTCGGTGGTTTGTACACGGCGCAAAGGATTATGGGTTGCTTGTTGACGTGCACCGTAATGGCGGTAGCTTCGATGTGAGGGGAGGAAGGAAGGGGAAGAGGGTGACTGGGAAAGCAGTTGCGGAGAAAAATGGCGGTTCCCCCTCCACGATTATGGAGGCGATCGTTACGGACAATGGAGTAACCGGGGAACTTAATTTTTTTTTTTTGCTCGGGAGGAGCCAAGTTTCGGTGAGCAGGATGGCATTCACTTAGTGGCGAGTTACTTCGGAGTGGAGTTCTCTAATGCGGTCTTTAATACTGTTGCAATTCCAGGCCATTACAATAAATGGCTGGATCGTGGGAGGGGGGGGGGGAACTCAGCGGGTGCGGTTGGGTTATCGGAGGTGTCATGGGCGGTAGAGTCGATGTCGCTTACGCCACTGATGTTGAGTCGCGGCGTCTGGTAGATTACCTCATAGACACAGAGTGCGTATTTTCTACGGGTTTCTAGAATTTCGATTTTTTCTTTCATTTCTTCCAGTGAAAGGGTGGGTTTCCCCTTCGCCTGGGGGGGGGGGCGCCAGGGTAAATTGTGGCATGGAGTTCGGTTTGTTTTCTAAGCAGTTCAGCCTCGTTTAGCGGGGGCAGCACAGAATTAGGGGGAGGCTGGCTTGCGGCGACTGTGTGAGAAGGGCGAATTTCGATGGGTGCGACTCCATGCTCGTATGTGTCGTCATCGAAGTTGATGAGTGGGGCCGCGCTGGGAAGGGGGGGGGGAAAGGGCTGGGGGGAGCTTGGGGAGAATCGTTCGACTGTTGCTGTTAAGGGCTGCGGGACATCCAGGAAACGTGGCAGTGTGTTTTCCGTGGCAGAAAAAGCACTTCAAAAAATTATTGTTGCCCTTAAGGGTGCATCGGGCTGTTTCGTGCCGGCCCGCACAGAAGGCACATACGGGCAGGTTACGGCAAAAGTGGGCTGAGTGCCCGGGGGCCATGCACCGCCTACATTGTATGGGCGAGGAGCCCGGAAGCGTTCTACCTCAATGGCGGCGCCCTCGATCTCCGTGACGTTAGCGAAATGTTTATTCTCGACAGAGACTTCGACTAAGAAGAGTGGGAAAAAGCGTCCAGTGGTGTAATTACGCATATTGGTAATCTTGATGGTTTGGATGCCTTGGGTCTTAAGGGCTTCCTCGATTTCTGTTGGCTTTACGTTAGCGGGTAGCCCCCGGATAACGAATTTCAACGACTTGTCATTTTGAAGTTGATACGTATGGTAAGAAAATTTTTTGGAGTCAAAAAATTTTGTAGATGTGCGGTGATCATTTTCGGGTAGTATACAATAGTATTCTGGGTGGGCTTGGCTTCTGGGGGGTGCTCACACATTCTACGTACAGTGGCGAAATCACGAAGCCATGTTTCGCCCCAGCTTGAGAGAATAATTGACGGAATTTTGAGTTTTTCCCGATTGGGAGCGGCTGTTGCATTACGATTGGGGGCGACGTTGGTGCTGGGAGCGGGGGGAGGCGAAGCCGGGCGGGGCGATGCCTCCTTCTTGTCCTTCTTGTAGGACACCACGGTGAAGCCCTCGTTGTCATCGTGCTCGTTTTCCGGGGGGAGTGGGAGCAGTCGGCGGGGGCGAGAAGGGGCAACGTGAAGGGAGGGGGGAGCAGTGTCAGCAGATGTGCTTGCGCCGAGGTTTATAGGGGGAGGGCGAGGGGGATCAGCGACTGGGCTTTCAGCAGAAACGTGGGGTGGGGAGGGGGGAATTTCAGCGTTTAACCCTGGGGGCGAGTTTGGAAGGGAGGGGGGTTCGTCGCTGCTGGTTGCAGAAATATTGTGTATGCTATTCGCGACTGCTGCTTGGATATCAGAGGGGCGTTCGTCGGTTGATGAAGAGGTACTGGAATCCTCTGAGCAAGAATTTGAATGTTATGTTACGCCACTGGACGATTGTGACGAGCTAGTTTCAGGCGACTGAGCACTATTACTGATGCCGGTTGAATTCTCTGTGAGTGAGAGATGAAGAGTGAAGTCGTTCGTCTCGTCAACACCGCTGGAGGACTCTTCTCCTGAGGGAGGGGGCAAACTATTTTGGGGGCGACTTTTTTTTTCTTCCCCCCCCCTTTTTTTGGGGGGTTTCGGTTAATGAAGGGTGGTTTACTTCAGTTACGATTGGGGTAGAAGAGAAGCCCAGTTTGAACGCTCTGGCCGCTTTGTGACAGCAAGAAGCATCTTGAAATTTGTCCAGGAAGACGCGGGCTTCAGAAATAAATTTTTCAATTTGAATTTTTTCAATTTCATTGACGTCTTCGTCAAAAGTGACGATGCGATTGTTGGGGTGTAGGCGACTGGTTAGTTCTGTATAGCTTGTAGCTAATGATTCGATGGCTGCGTCTAACTTGCAGCTTTTATGCGATTGGAAGGGGGTCTCATTTAAGGAGTCCTCCTTACTTTTGGCCCAGGTGAGCAAAAGTTTAGCAAAGTCGATTCTTTGCTCTTTGGCTCTTACTCACGTGAAGAATTTTGGTTAGGTTGGGTAGCTATTGCTCCTTGTTATTTTGGCAAATTTTTCATCTTTGAAATCTTTAAAATTATAAAAACGGTCCTTCCAAGGGCCAACTAAAATTCTCTACATACCTTGTTATTATATTTATTGAATATGTCAGCGTGTCCGCAGTTTTATTGCAGATTTGATGGGTGCAAAATGCACACGATGACAGGTGTTCACATGTATAGATTTCCAAAAGACAGCGACAGGTAAGTGGAAAATCTTTTATTTCCTATTTTATATTGGGTAATTGCTATTTTATATGGGTAATAATAATGTGATGCAAAAATGTAAAGGTAAAAAAAAAGGTAAAATAGCCGAACATGGAAGTATTGGTAATATTAATGTGATGTAAAATTAATTAATTTCACTGGCGAATTCAATTTCACATGTACATAAAATTGTAATATTTTAATTTTTACGGACGTTGAGTGGTACACATGTCAGGGCAGCTAAGTATGGTACTAACTATCACAACTAGGTATAATAAGGTACAGTCGCTTAGTATTAAAAAATGTTTTTAATCATTTCAATGCATTGATGTTTTTCCCAATTCAAAACGCGAATTAATTTGGTCCAAAAACATTGCTTGAAGTTGTTCATTAAGCAAAAATTATGGCGGAAGCAAAGCCATGAAGAAATATCTTGATTAACCTGTGAATGATAGGCATGTCATGTTATGATAGCCTCAGTGAAAATTATGCTGTGTAACCTCAAAATTCTACTTTACTTTTTCTTCATAAATGTACTTTTATGCGAGTACAGTTATAGTTTGTCAGTTAAGTCCTGAATTACAAAAATATGTAGGCCACATTAATTTTTAGAATCAATTTTTGTATCCTGAAAACCAGGTCCGATAACAATGTTTCTTTGAACTTTTCCAAGACATAACGAGCCCACCTGTTGATAGATAATCTAATATAAATTCCAAAAAATCTGTGGTTCCCAATTCCTCAGCCACTTCATCTGATCAGACAAAAACAACTGTTTCCAAAGGTAAAATAATTGTATGAAATGTTTCACATTTTTAAAGTTAATTGTGATTTTTGGAAATTGTTGTATTAAAAATGTTCAAAATAAATGTTTTATATTCTTTATAAAACTGTTATAAATTGCTATAATGATAGAACTTAGTCAATCAAACTAAATTTTTCAAAACATTTCTAGTTTCTTGGCTTGCATAAAAAGATTATCAAGGAATGACATTAGTGTAATACTATTTTGCAGGGTACAATGATTAAAATTATGATTTAAGCAAATTTTCTGTGATTTAAACAGAAATTTTATTTTTTCTTCTCGAACCTTCAAATCATTTACGTAAAAATAACATAGTCTGGTATCTATAATTTTGTCACCCGTCATGCCAACAGCATGACTACCTAGTTCAAAGCTGCATTAAGTAGGAAAAAATGTGGGGATGACATTTTTGATCGTTTGTGTATTCTTATAGAATTTATTACTCTAAGAATTTATTTTCCTAAAGTGTTTTGTCGTGTTTCTATTGTATACACATTCACATTTGAGTTTTGCCTGAAATGCAAATGTAATTTGATAGCAAAAGAAGGCACACTTGAGGGTAAAAAAATGGAAATGTGGACATTGGTTCTTCTGGCATGCGGAAAAATATGTGGTATCGATCTGGCCATATCAGAAATTTTATAATTGAAAATATGCAGATGTAGTAAATTGAGAATGATATAGAAAAAATCTTTAATTAGTTAAATTTGAATAAGATGATTGTTTTCCTTGGTAAACAATCAGTTAAATTAATTTTTGTAAATTAAAAATCAAATCATAATACCATTTAAATTTGAAAAAAAAAATTCATCCCCTGCTATTGTAATCAAAAATTTTCAATTTCTTCATTTTTTGATTTTATTCATTCTTTCGTTATTAAAAAATACACATTTCTCATGTACAATTTCTTTTTGTTTTGTTTTTTGCAGGTGTCAAAAATGGGTCGCTGCCTGCAACAACCCAAAACTCATTGGGATTCCTGCGGAAAAACTGTACGCCAATGCTCGTCTTTATGAGAGGCATTTTCAGGATTGGTGTTTTATGAATGTCACATTAAAAAATAAGTTAGTTAGAAATGCCATACCAAATGCTCCGAAGCCCCGTCATGAGTCTCATTCATCAAATGTGACGGACAGCAGTAAAGGTCATGCACCCTTTCATAATTTTGCCAGTAGTTCGTTGAGTATTTCTAAGCTCCCAAATGCACCAAACTGTCCAAGCCCTGCAATCGTCAGCACCACGACTGTTGAAAATCCATCTTGTTCAACGCTGCCCGTGTGTGCATCTACTCCTATACCCTCAACTTCCTACTTTTTCCCACCTAATACAGTGCACAATTCCCTTTCTTATGAAACATGTTGCACTCCTGTTTCAAGGAAAAGGTACACTCCACGCAAAGTGAAGTTGGCTCACAAACTGAAACAGCAGAGAGATAGTTCCAGAAAGTTAAAAGCACGATTCTGTGCTTTTAGAAAACAATTTAAGACAAAACAGTCACTTAAGCAAACTCTTGCGGCACAGGGTGTAGATGAAAACTTCTCTTCATTCATTTCTCGTCAAGTCGAACTGAGTATGCAGAAAGCCAATGGGAAGCGATACACTCAGGTTGACAAAGTGCATTCTTATTGGGTCTATAGTTATACTTCATCTTTGTTCTTTACATACATCCTGAAACTATGCACTCGTGCAGCAAAACACCTTCATGGAAAGCAAGCATAATACAACATCCCCTCTTTCACGAATTCTGTTGTGTAGTATACTTTTTAGTATAGAATAGACTGATATTTTCAGTAGAGAATGGGCTGTTATCAGAGGATGGCCTGATATTTTCAGTAGAGAATAGACATATCTTTCAGTACACAGAATGGTGTGGTATACTTTGCAGTAGAGAATGGACTGATATCTTTCAGTACAGAATGGTGATATACTTTTCAGTAGAGAATGGACTGATATTTTCCAGTTGAGAATGGGCTGTTATCAGAGGATGGTCTGATATTTTCAGCAGGGGATGGTTCAGTGGTGAATGGTGTGGTATATTTTTCAGTAGAGAATGGACTGATATTTTTCAGTTGAGAATGGGCTGTTATCAGAGGATGGCCTGATATTTTCAGTAGAGAATAGACATATCTTTCAGTACACAGAATGGTGTGGTATATTTTTCAGTAGAGAATGGACTGATATCTTTCAGTACAGAATGGTGATATACTTTTCAGTAGAGAATGGACTGATATTTTCCAGTTGAGAATAGGCTGTTATCAGAGGATGGTCTGATATTTTCAGCAGGGGATGGTTCAGTGGTGAATGGACTGATATCTTTCAGTACACAGAATGGTGTGGCATACTTTTCCGTAGAGAATGGACTGATATTTTTCAGTTGAGAATGGGCTGTTATCAGAGGATGGCCTGATATTTTACAGTTGAGAATGGGCTGTTATCAGAGGATGGCCTGATATTTTACAGTTGAGAATGGGCTGTTATCAGAGGATGGCCTGATATTTTCAGCAGGGAATGGTTCAGTGGAGAATGGACTGATATCTTTCAGTAGAGAATGAGCTGTTATTTGAGGATGGCCTCTGATAACAGCCGAGAATGGTGTGGTATACTTTTTTGTGGTGTGGAAAAATTTTGTGATGAATAGGATGGATTGTTAATTCCGAAAAACTACTGTATAGAAATGAATTTGTTTTCAGAAGACTAAAAAAATTTTCTTTCAGAGAAATATGAAAAATGACCTACAAAATTTGTTTTATGTCCGGTAGCATGAATTACAGCTTACGTTACATTAAAAGTTATAGCATCTTCATACATTTGTGTACACAGTGACATACAAATACCTAAGATATGCAAAGTAAAAAAAATCCTGCCTAAGTAAGCATGCTGTGATCTGCCTGGATTTTTGAGATTTTACACTGAAATATTTGCTAATGTATATCGTATGTTTGATAAGTGCTTAATCTGATTTTAAGCATTTGCTGTTGCTTTCTTAATGATGCGAAAATAAAAGTTTTGGTTTCTTGAAAATTGTTTTTGTCAATGAATTTGGACGTTTTACATGCGTTAAAAAAATATTTTCCCCCTAATTTGGTCTAGCAGCGTGAAATGTAAGTTGATCGGGTGAAGATCATGAACTGAGATTCTTATTCCTTGATTACATCAACAGTAATTGCGCAATAGCTGAATTGAATCATTGGAAATTTAGCTGACAATAACATTGTTTACAGAGTTATCAATATTTTTATGCATAAGTACGTCGCCCATGAAGTAAAAATTGTACGCTTTCTTGGGAATTAATATTTTCCGCTTCGTAGCAATACAAAAATAAATGTGGACTGGAAAGATAAATCGTGGTTGAAAACCAAAGCTGCTTGAAATCGGAATAACGCGGTCAGACAAAGGAGGCCACGCCCATCGATCGGCGAGTTTTACCCATCAAACTTCAGATGGCGCTGCTATCAATTCCGCGGCCTCTCTTTAACATTGAGTGGATACGCTTAACTTTCAAGCGGCTTTGCTCTGGACCTTCTCGGGTCGGCTGACCGTGGCCGTCTGGCTCATCGCTTCTTGTGGGCGGAGCTCGCTGCTGGTGGCGCGCGATTGGTCCATCGGTATCGGTGAATCCGGCGAATCAGAAATTGTCGTGGCTGGTCGATTGTCCAAGTTTTGTGCTGCGGCCTTTTTCCGGAGCGTGCTTTTTCTGCAGTTTTCCGGGACTGTTCCGCCTCTTGGGCCCTCGTTCTTGGTTCGGGTTTCTTGACTGGCATCAGCTGCACTTTTAGAGCTGGTTTGCTTGGGTTTGATTCTTCTGTCAGAAAAATCATAAAACTGGATTTTAATCCAGTTTGTGCTCATGCTCTTCAGCTGATCGGTGATTCTTTGTGAGAAGGCTTCTCCTTTCTCTGTGTTTACCTGCAGGCTAAAGTAGCAGATTTCGGCATTTGTCAGAACTTTCTTGACGTTTTGCCGCAGGTTCAGTTTCAGCTGAATGGCTTTCGCCCCTTCCGGTTGTGCCTGGATTTCTCTGTAGAGTGCAAAGATTTCTTGGAGTAACTTGTCTCCCACGCAGCAGAACTGCTCGTCTAAGTTGAACTTCCCGACCAGGTAGCCTTGGCACCACAAATTATAGTAGCGGCTGGTTCGGCTCAAGAAGCTGAGTGAAGCGCTGACTTGTGCAGCGCGGTTGGCCTTCTTGTCTCGGAAGACTTCGGACAGCTTGGCCAAGTCGTCATTTCCTTCAACGAGCACCTCTCCGTGGAGAAAGCAGGCTGGTTGCGCTTTGATGGTAGACATTGTTAGTTACAAAAAGTTTTAAGTTAGCACTATTACATCATTATATTATAATCCGACTGAGTACGGATATACCAGAACCAGAATAAAAATTTTAAGGGGATGCCTGGCCCTTATGCGGGCCATATATTCCCCATACAGGCTGGAGGCCCGTCGCGTCCCCCTGATGAAGAAAAAAAGACAAGGGAGTAATGTTTGTGTGAATGTACGAGGGGGGAAAGGTTGAGAGAAATTCCTCTTTTGAAAAAGTTTCTTAATGGTTCACTGGTTTCCAATTTAAATTTAGACGATGTAAAATCCCACCACTTCCTTACGATGTTAGTATTATTATGATTATGCTTCGCTTGTGAAGAAGCCCGGTCTGGCAACGCTTTGATGTTGACCTGCGCGTCTATGATTGGTTTAGGCGCTTCCTCGATTCCGTATTGGCTGGAACCTGTGGGAAAGAAACATGAAATGCAAAAGTTGTTAGCGGCAAGAAATGGGAAAAAAAGAGAGATAGTGTTAGTACGAGAAAATTACACGAAATTTAAAATTTACAACACGAGGCGAAATTTAAAATTTACAACACGGTAAAAACAAAACGAATGCTAGCCGCCGTCACGGACGGTCGCAGGAAATAAGCTTCTGACACGGTATATGGTCAACGAGGGTACGTGCCCCTGCGAGTTCATCCGGGAGTAGCGGTGCCACACTACCGAATACCCGAAGGGAGACAGCGTGGAGTAGGACGAAGAAGGGCCACGGGTTGGATCTCGACTGGTTGAGGTTTTACCTGAATGCATTGATTTCTCTTTCAGAAGATAAGTCGAGAGCCTCCTTCCGACGCTTCTGGAACGAGATACAGCAAAGGTTACGGTGGCATTCTACGGCGAACTTCGACGACCTGACCTGACCCCCTGCCCAAAATCTTTTTCCCCTACGCTAGTTGCGTTCCCCATAGTGCTCTTTTATTTTTTGTGCTCATGCTGAAATTGGTGCCTTGACGACAACTTGTCTGCAAAGGGTAAGTGCTTTTTGCTTGCCGCTTATCTTTGATTATGACGAGATTTTGTCCGCTAATTGGCTCCACCGCAGGAGGCCAACTTCATAGGATTAAAGCGCAAATTGATCTTTTTGACGATGATTCTGATACAGTAGAGTATTTCTGTTTGCTTAAACCATGGTTAGGGGAATATTCGGATAGACAGACAAGTCTAAGCAGTATAGGTGACGAAAATTGCACCACTGCAGCGGAGTTCGATAAGGTTCTAGAATTATTTGGCGAATATATATGTTGTGATGAGGACGATGGTGTAGAACTAATAGACAGTATTGTGCATGCAACGGTAAAATTTTTCTCCGAAATAGAGAGGAACCCATGTCCACATGCTGTAGCGAAAGCCTTTATGAAAGATGAAAAAGAAAACATTCTGAATATTCAGTATAAAAGTAATGACAAAGAGCCCTATAGAAATAAGCTCAGAAGTAGTTCTAAAACAGCTCCCGAGGGGGAGACGAGCACTGATGCTAAAAACAAGAAAAAGAAAAAGGTGCATAATATTAGTCTTAGCCCTGGGAAAGATAACGAACACGTTGTTGACATGGTGTCCTTCTCTGTTTCGGACTTTAGAAGCGAAGTGGTCCCATCGCCCAACGAAGGAAATAATCCAAACAGCCCAGAGGATAATGTAGACTTAGGCCCGCCCCCAAATGCCGAGGGCCAGACATCCAATCAGGAAGAAGCAGACCTCCTCCCATTTCAAAATAGCAATGACGATAACGAGGATGATGATGATGGATTTCAGGAGGTATCCTACCAGCGGAAAAAGAAGAAATATAATATTCCCCCCATTGTTTTGTCCTCTTGGGGAACCAGATGGCTCTCCAATTTTGGGGAAATGAGAAAGCTATGTGAGTTTCCCCCCCGAATCGAAAACAGCGGTAAACACGATCTCGATTAGAGTTTTCTCAGAAAACGATTATCGATCGGTCACCAGATACTGTAAGGAAAAAGGCTTCAACTTTTACTCTTTCGAATTGAAAGCAGACCGCCACTTAAAGGTGGTAATTAGAGGACTTCTCCCGGGGATAGAGGTAGACGAAATAGCAGAGGACATACTTAGCCAAGGGTTTGAAGTGGTGAAAGTCTCAAATATGAAAAATTATCGAACAGGGCAGAATTATCCCCTTTACTTGGTAGAATTCTCTCTAAAAAATAAGGGGATTTTTAATCTAACCAAAATCGCAGAAATTCCCGTTCACATAGAGCGGTATAAAGGAAATAGGAACACCTTGCAATGCAGGTTCTGCTTGCGCCTAGGGCACAGCTCTGTAACGTGCCACGACAAACCGTCCTGTTCGTTTTGTGGCGAAAACCATATCACTGGGAAATGCCCAAATAAAGGGGACCGAAACAAGCGAAAGTGCACCCTCTGCGGGTCAGACAAGCACACGGCATTTTTCGGGGGATGCCCCAAAAAGATACAAAGGCAGAGAGCAGAAAATAATGGCAGAGTATTTATTCCCTCCCTGCCATCGATTCTGCAGAAAGACCCCAACTTTGAGCATCGCTCTAGAAAGGAAAATAGAATTCTGGCCGGAGGTCTAACATTCGCCGATATTCTAGCTGGCAAGCAGCCACAGGACCAAAATATGGACGGCCCTGACCTAGAGTCAAATAATAGCTTCACTTCATCCGGACGGCCTTGACCGAGAGTCTAGCTGCGCCGAGAGGGTAATAACAAAGAGTGTCCCGTTCAAACCGGAGCAGACCAAACGTCCCCCCAGTCATGTGAGAGGGAATAAGCTGGGGATAGGGAAACACGCCTTAGATAAGGGAAATTCGCTACCTGAAAGTGATTACGCCAGCGCACTAGAGAGGGCGCTAGGGGAAAAAATTCGGCACGAAACCAGAGAAGTGTTAGATGACACCATCAACCAAGTAGAGAATATCTGCAAGCTAGCATCATCATCATCACCATCGAACGAAAAGGTAACCATTCTGGTTGCCGCCTCTCTTTTCCCCGCGGGGGAGGGAACCAATAAGGACGGTGCAATAGAAAGCCAGGGGGTCTATTACGCTCACGTCGTTATACAACGAGGTCGTTAGTGACGTCACGCCCTTAACGCAAATTCTCAACGAGCCTCATAACGCAAATCTCAGCGACCATCCTCAAAAACTTGATTTTTCTCAGCAACCCGCGGTATGTCATTATCTATTTTACGAAAAACTCCCTGGTCCGAGAGTTGCGTTAGCTCCGAAAGGGATGGACCAATCGGATAATTTTTTCCGCTGCTGATAATCATCATCACTATCAACGAGTGCTGCAGCACGTGCGTTATTATTATTTTATTTACTCGTGCGCGTTGGTTGTCCCTAATTTTCTAAGCAACATTTTTTTTTTCAATCCATCCGGATTATTTTTATTTTCATCAAATATTTGAGAAAAAGGCAGGCTATGCACGCACATGATACTGGCGCGCGGGGAAATTTTCTAAATTATTACGTTTAAAAAAATGATTTTCTATTGAAGTTCAATGATGTTATGAATTTGCAAAACGACTATCAAAAATATCATCATCATATATTACCATGTTTTTAACACATTTAATCTACCGTCTTGATATTAAGTCAAAATCAAGAACAAGTAACTTTTTATAACGAGACAATTGGTTTCCTTGTTTCACACACATGAAAATGAAGTGCCACCAAATTTACACTGTTGTTGACATCTTTTTTATACTCCGATCAGAAAATGCACTCAAGGATTAGAAAAAATTTTTGTTGATTA
This sequence comes from Pholcus phalangioides, assembly GCF_987345545.1. NCBI lineage: Eukaryota > Metazoa > Arthropoda > Arachnida > Araneae > Pholcidae > Pholcus > Pholcus phalangioides. The sequence continues at coordinate 68,841,059 of NW_028301610.1, forward strand.
ATAAAATTTACTTTGATTTTTTATAGTGTACTTAGTGCGCAGAGTATAGTGTGTGTGTAATGGTGTTTACTGCATTACACGTCTGTGTACTGCACAGAAAGTAGCAATACTTAATTGATATTACAAAATATCAATGTTATTAAACGAATTAAGAAGGGGAAAATCTGGAGACGTTTAAATATATATTGACGTCGATTTTGAACGAGGTGTAAAAAAAAAATATTGAGCGAATTTTAAAATGTCTTGAAAACATCGCGATAGAGAGGTTTACCAGTTAAATAATATTCTTATATTGAGATGAGTTTAAGATTAGAATAAAGGCATTTCCATGCAAGATTTAAAAAAAAAAAACGTTTTGTAGAGTGATTTATCTTTTTACCGAGTATAATTTATAACGATTTACCACTATGAATAATTTTTTCCAATTAGTATGTGTACAGATAACATTTTAAACGATAATGCTGTCTCTAAATCATGTTACTAAATTAAGTAACGTAATTCAGAGAATTATTATTCATTATAATGAACAATTTGATAAATTAATAACGAATGAATAATTTCCAATTCTAACTAATTTGTCTCCGTTGCTCTCACCTTCATCGAAAAATGTACGCGCGAGCGGCCATGTTTATTTCCGTAACGCGAACATAACGAGTGGTCTCCGATTCTCGTTAGTTAACGTTTTACGTAGCGATGTCGATAACGAATATCGCTAGTAACGATGTGAGAAAAATCAACCTTTAGCGATGGTGACGTAAATCTATCCCACAATGCACCGCAAACCCCAAACACGTTTGAAACGCGGGCATAACGACATGAGCGTAATAGACCCCCAGGTTTTTTCTCCCAGGGAAATAAACATTGACGACGAATTTGAAAATCTTATACACGCAACATGCAATATTACGTCAGTGTTAAAACATGATGACGAGATCAGCCAAAAAATTGTTGCCCTATTAAGCGGCCTTAAGGAAGTCATCAATTTATTAAAGAGCAAACAATAGGTACAAACGTTAACAATCTTGGCCTACCCAGGCCCTTAACAATTCTTTCGTGGAATGCAGACAGTATCAAACATAAAATTAGGGAACTCACCGAAACACTTTTCGAGCTCGATATCCATGTTGCCCTCATACAGGAAACTTGGCTCTTGCCCAGCGATAAACTGAAAATCAATCGCTACAATTGTGTACGAATAGATAGAACTCACAATCGTGGAGGAGGGGTATGTGTTTTAATCAGGAATAATATTCCTTTTAAAAAACTAGATATTCCCCAATCCAACACGATGGAAACAATTGTAGTTACAGTCAAAATTAACAACATGGATATAAATATTGTTTCTCTGTACAAGCCACCACGAAATGCAGTAGATTTAAATCACCTCAGGAATATATTTGACCTCAATACACCCACAATTATAGCAGGGGATTTCAATGTCAAGCATGCCAGTTGGCACTCCAACTATAACTGCTCTAGGGGCGTTGCCCTCAACAGATTCTGTCTAAATAATGGAGTAAACATTCACGCCACAGATTATCCAACACACTACCCGGACTACCCATTTCACAGGCCAGATATAATTGATTTTGCAATTAGCAAGAACATTGATGCATCAATTTCTATCCATTCCCCAGCACTCCTGAGGTCTGATCACAACCCCCTCGTAATCAGGATTGACTTCCTATTTGCACTTAGCGTACCCACCATTAGAAAAACCAACTGGGAACTATTTACCCAGCTACTTGAAAACAGCCCAACGCTTTAGCTCTCATCCCGCTCGATCGAGGAAATCGAAACTAGTGTTGCCCGTATCACAGACGTCATACAAACTGCACTGGACAGTGCCACTGAGAGAATCAAAACAAACGAACACCAATACGGCCTGTCTAGATTATTACTCAAGAAAATTAGGGAAAAGAATAAGATCAGGAAAAGGTGGCAAAGGCACAGACAGCCACGGGACGAAATGAAACTAAATCAAATGGAAAGGGAAATTCAAGAGGAGATCAGAGCCTTCACGAACGAACGTTTCACCTCATTTCTAGAATCACTCGAGATCCAGGATGGCTCCCTCTGGAAAGCCCTGAAAATTTGCAAAAGCAAAAGGGAAATAATTACGAAATTACATAGTGCAAGCAATGGTGTGGTCTTCACCCCTCAGGACATCGCCAATGCTTTTGGCGAAACCCTGGAAGAGCAGTTCTTGCCAAATGGCATCCAGGATATGGCCACTAAGATGGCAATTCGGCAGAAAATTCAAAATTATTTCACACACAATCCACCGGTCACCATGGAAACCGATGACCTCCCTCTAACAACAATAAGTGAACTCAACGAGGTGATTAATAATCTTAAAATTAAAAAAGCACCCGGGCACGATAACATCTCAAACCAGGCCCTTAAAACTCTTCCTACTAACATTCGCCTGTCTCTGCTTAATATCTTGAACAGCATGATCCAACTTAACTATTTTCCCAGTTTCTGGAAAAATGCAATAATAAAACCTATCCATAAACCTAACTCTGACCCTCTCTTTCCCCAAAATTTTTGTCCAATATCACTTCTTTCTAACATGAGTAAACTGTTTGAGCGAATCTATGCTTCTCGATTTCTTTACTACCTTCACACTAACAATATTATCCGCCCCGAGCAACACGGTTTCCGGGGGGGCCATTCATGCACTACCCAGCTGCTCAGGACCACTGAATTTATCATGGATGCCTTGAACCATAGAGAATATGTTTGTGCCGTCAGCCTCGATGTGGCAAAGGCATTTGACAAAACAAATCACGAAACGTTGCTTGCCAAACTTATGGATTTAAATTTTCCCAGCAAATTCATATACTTCTTCAAGAGCTACATTGAAAACAGAACTTTTCAAGTAAAAATTGGGGATAAACTCTCTTCTCCTAGACAGATTAGAGCCTCTGTGCCTCAGGGAAGCGTGTTGGGCCCACATTTATTTAACATCTATGTCAACGTCTTCCCCGGACCACAGCGTGGGATTATAAGTCAGTATGCAGATGACGTCTTTTTACTAACACACTGTACTGACGTAAACAAAGCATACGAAAATCTCCAAGAGACAATGGAGGACGTCGAAGACTATTGTCAAGAATCGGACATCAAACTAAACAACAACAAATGCAACTTCATGTGGTACTACAGAAGGAAAAAGCCTCCGGACGGGCCAAACCACCATCTTGAAATAGGTAGCGTAAAATTAAGACCTAAACCTCACCTAAAATATCTTGGGGTAATATTTGATAGCAAAATGAACTTCAAAGCACATGTAGAAGCAGTAAAAGCACAGGCAGCCAAAAAACAGGGCATGTTAAATAGGATCTACTTCCCAGGAAGCAAACTGTCCCTCAGAAATAAGATGCTACTTTATAATTCGGTTATATGCCCAACAATTACCTATGCAGCCCCGGTTTGGGCATTTAAGACTAAAAAGAATATCTTGGACCTTCAAATATTTGAAAATAAGAGCTTTCGTAGATTTACGGGCGCTAGATGGTATATGAGGAACGAAGATTTACGCTGCGATCTAAAAATCAACACATTTATAGACCAAGCACGAAAACTAGCCAAAAGTTGCTATGATACGATAAAAGATTCGGAATACGAACACCTCAGAGAAATCCTAAGCTACGATTCCGAAACCATCATAAAACATGGCAGGCCTATGAACATTCTCCACCGTCCCTGGTAGGAGTTTTGTAAAAAGCTGTATATAGTGTAAAAATGTAAATATTTTGACCCTCTTCTTTTATTGTCATAATTTTAGTATAACGTATTTGTGTAAAAATGCACTCCTAGTCAGGGAAACTGCGGAATGTCCAATTGGTTGCTAATTGAGAAGCTAACCGATAGATGGCGCCATGAAGGAGAAGGGCCGCGAGCTCTCTCTTAGAAATGCAGGAAAACGAAACCGAATTTATAAGCAAATGAGATTGTTGAAACCAAATGCAAGCAGGTTATCTCGAATACTCAAATCAGAATCTCGTCTCAGAAATACTAAGTATTTCTTATGGCTCAATGATAAAGGTGCCAGGGGGTTTTTTTTTTTTTTAGCCGTTAATAAGATCAAACGGCCTTTTTCCCTGACTTCTCCACCCACCCTTGGATGAACTGGTGTAATAATTTCTACAAAACCAAAATCTCGTCATATGTACTAAGTGGTAAAGCATTAAGCACGATCAAATGTGGGCAGCAGCCATGAAATATTGACAAAATCCCCGATTGTGACATACATACCATTCTACACACACCAGCACACACACACACACTCACACGGACATAATTCTAAATACCCCCCCTCCCCTTATTTTCTTGAACTCTATAGGCCACCCCATTGGCCCGCTTGTTAAGTGCGGTAGAACGGCGAACGTGCCGCGGAACCGCCAAAAAACGTTTTATTCAGGTCAGGTCAGGTAGTGTTAGTACGATTATTTCAAAGTCAAGAAAGATAAATTTTCTCTTCTAATCGAAAAAACCTAAGTCACGTTTTTTTTTTTTTTCACACAAAATTTTTCAGTTTTTTTGAAGGGATTTTTTTTTTGAGAAAAGATGGGTAAAGGGGAAAGAAGAAGAAAAGAAATACGATTAAATAAGGAAAATTCGAAGAATTTTCAAATTTCGAAAAAGACTTGAGATTTGACGATGATGCTGCCTGCTTCAGAGATGAATTTGTCGAAGACAGCACGTTTATCTTTCTTCGATTTGAACTTTAAAATTTCCTCGAAACAGAGCTTGGCATATTCGAACATGTAGAGAGTAGAGTTCGGGCAGTCCGATTCAGCGTCGGATGTGTCACTGATGTACTCGGCTCGGGTGTGGGCCGGTGCTGCCGTGGGAGGTTCGGCTTTTTTCGGAGCAGTCTCGGCTGTTCGATGAATTCTGGCCTCGAGAAAATTTAGAGTTTTTCTGCAAGTCCGTAGAGCGGGCGCTCGTAGCAAAGTCCGTAGTGGATGAACTTGCGTTACTATTGGCTGTCGGACTTCAAAATTTTTTCGGGTTTTTTTGAAGGTTTTTCGACGGGACGGTGCGTTGAAGCAATTTTTCCTGGAGTCGAAACGGGAAAATTTTTTCTGGGGGAGACTTCGATACAGATTTTTTTTGATGGAGTGCGATTAAGTTGGACGATGCGGGGGAGAAAAATCACTTTTGCTGGTTTCTTGGTATTTGCAGCACTTTGCGAAACTGAGTTATTGCCTTGTCCCGTTTTTTCCTGCGGTGTGGTGCCGGATTTGAGCTTCAGTAGTTCAGCTCTATATACACTACAATTCCTGTAGCTGGCGGGGTGGCTTTTTAAACAGTTGACGCATTCTGGAGTGTCCTTTCCTTTGATCTTGGAACATGGTCGTCCGATGTGGGAATTAGTGCACTTGATGCAGCGCTCCTCGAAGTTGCATTCCGCGGCTAGATGAGACCAGCGCTGGCATTTTGTACACCGCTTTGGGACTTGCGGCTGGGGTATCGCTTGAAGAAGTCGACTTTAATTGCCAGAAACTTGATTTCGCGAAGAAAGAGAAGATTTCGCGATGCGGGGGAGCCCAACCTTCCAGAGCGGAAGTTTTAGCTTTTTCCGTCGGTTTCTGGTGGATGAAAGTTGAGAGATATCGAGAATTTCGAATCCGAGATTGCAAAGTTCGTTTTTGATTTCGCTTGTGGGAGTCAAATGGTCAGGCCCCTTGAGAATGAAGCGATAGGATTCCTGAATTTGAACAGAACAGTGTTCGATGGTGAAGTTGTTTTCACGAAGGAAAGTGAGAGCATTTTGTTGATCACTTGCATTTGCGAAGAGAATGCGGTAGTGGTCCTTCGTGAACTTAACTTCGAATTTCTCCTTGCACAAGTTCCTGATGGGATTTGCTATTTGCAACCAGCGGCCGTCGCCGTGGAAGGAAACGGCATGGCGAGACTGTGTTGTCGCCGTGCTAGGCAAAGTGTCAGTCACCGGAGTGGGCGGTGCTTGTTCAGGGTACCTGTGTTACGATTGGTCGGTTTGGCAAGGATGGGCGGGGAGAACGACGATCGTCTTGGCAGCTTCCCGGATGGGTTCATCGCTGGATTTCCTGGAAAAAAATGCCGGCCAACTTTATCCAAGTCCTGGTCAGAATTTTTAATGAGCTCTTGCGCCACAAGTACTTTCCAAAAATATGGAAATTTGCGGTGATAAGGCTCATTCCAAAGGCTGGTCAGGACTTGATATTCGCCTCCAATTGGCGCCCTATCTCCTTGCTGAGCTCTCTTGGTAAACTATTCGAAAGAGTGGTCGTAAAACGAATTCATGACTACAATGACTACCACATGGTACTCATTCCAGAAAAGCATGGTTTCAGAAATGGCCACTCAACAACAACTCAACTCCTGAGGGTAATCGAATACTTGCAATGGGCTAGAGCAAAACGCGTGACAGTAGCAATGGCCCTATACGATTTATCCAAAAGTTTCGACAAGGTCTGGCATAACGGGCTATTGCACAAGCTAATTAGCATGAACCTGCCACATAATTTTTGATAAAATTTATCAAGCTATCTCGAGGGTAGATCCTTTCGAGTATTAATAAACGACACACTGTCCTCCGAGCGACCATTAAGGGCTTCAATAGCCCAAGGAAGCGTTCTCGGACCGGCACTACATAACTATCACATGAACGACTTCCCCGTGAGCCAGAGAGGACTCACGGCTCTATACGCTGATGGGGGTGAGACCTGCAAACCTCCCTCCCCAAGCCTACCTAGAGGTAGGGGGAGCGAGAATCGAGCCAAAAGACAGAGCCAAATACCTCGGCGTTATCCTCGATAAGCGCCTCACGTTTACTGCTCACAGCAAAGAAGCAATGAGGAGAATGTGTATCGCAGCCAACAACATGAAAAAGTTATGTCAATATAGAACTTCTCTATCGGCAAAAAACAAGATAATTCTGTACAAGATGGTACTTAGACCAACATTAACCTACGGAGCCGTCACCTGGTTCTATAGCAGAGATACAATAATTACCAAGCTCGAAAGAGAGCAGAATAAATACATTAGGAAAGTGCTCAGAGCACCATGGTTTATTCGGAACCGCCACCTTAGGCAGGACACGAATACAGAGACACTTTTCGATTTTGTACAAAAAATAGCCTGAAAATTCTACGAGAGACTAGAGGAATCAGAACACGAGCACCTCAGAAATATATCCAACTACGATAGCGACAACTTCATCTGTCGTAGAAGGCCTAAGAACCTTCTCCAACTGCAGAGACCCAACGTACCGGGCCTCTAGACACCCACACAAAATCACAAACAGAAAAAACACACCAATATACACACACTACACCATCCAGCCAAGTAAACACCACTCGAGCAACAAAACGAAACTAAACACAAAACGCACACTCAGGACGTCACCAGCACGAAAGTGCTCGAAAAGAAGGAAAAGAAAAGACACGACGTCAAAGAGAATACAATAGGAGCAGGAGAACCTCTCCCCTCCCCTCCAAAACAATAGGAGAAAAAGAGCGATAGCCTCTCTCCTCCTCAAACAATGGAGGAGCGATAAGGGAAAAGAGAGAAAGAGACGACCCTCAGTTACCAAGGCAACAGGGATAAACAAAAAGAGATGGCAACAGAGGAGAAAGACTGGTTGCCTAGAAGCTCTCCCCCCCCCCCCCAGCGCGATGGAAATAAACCACAGCTGATAAGGGAGTGTAAACACTGTAAATAAATTCACCTTTTCCCTCCCCCCCCTTTTTTCCTTTTCTTCTTTTATATTGGTGGAGGTATATATATATAGATTACCCGCAAATAAGTGTTGTAAATATTAATGTATATAGATAAAATTCCTTCTCAAATTTTTTGTAAGAATGTGGAATAATTATAAAACATCGCATATGATATCAGTATTATCAAAATAAAAATACTGACGGCCCTTAGACGACTCCGTTTTTAAACGACCCACTCAACTTCACGCCCTGGGCTCGTTTCCCCCCCCCCCCCTCATTCCTAGCAGCGGCCCCCGGGCATTAGATAAGAAATGAAAAGAGTTCAAACCCAACGCAAAGATTCTTCGGGCAGTAGGCTGTCATCACTAGCTAGACATTAAGAAAAGAGAGAACGAAGCGGAAAGAGTGAGACGGCATCTCAATTTTATCTAACCATTCAAGTATTTAAAAATCCCACATAGGGTGCCAGCTCTTACAAGAAGAGTAAAACAATTTGAAAAATCTGCACATAAGCTATGGCTTCACGCACACACGCTAAGCAGGTGGCGAAGAGAGACGAAGGGGGTATGGGCCGCTATCACAGCGGCGATTGGGACCCCGGCCCACCAAATATGGTCATGGTAATAAGACAACCATAAGTATTCTTTATGGGCATTGTATAATATTTTATCATGTGTATATATTGTTTGTAATTTGTGTTATTGCATTTTTAATTGGGTTGCTGTATTTTTGAAACATATGACAACCATATTTTTATGGGCATCTTTTTATCAGCCACCTCGTTGGGCATTTTGCCTGTTGTGGCGTTGTATTTGTATTTGTATTTGTATAAAAATCAGAGATGGGATCGGGGAGAACACAGAAGATTCGTCCGTAAAGGATTTTTCCGGAGACGTCGGAGGGTTCAGGGAGCAAGACGGGAGATCAAAGCTGATAGCCGGTGGTGCAACTTTTTTCGTGAACCTTGCATCGGCTTGACGATCCCGGGTGGGTGGGACCGCGGCTTCATCTTTTGTCGGCGATGATGTTGGCATTTTCCATTTCTTCCATCTTTTTCTGGATTTCCCTTCGTCTCATGTGGGCGAGTCCCGGGTAGTCCTCAAAGTAGCACGGGTAGGGATAATTTATGAGATATTTTATCGCACCGTCGGCCAGGTTCTGGATGCGTTGTATCTCGTTTCTATCCGTGATTTTCCGGATTTTGCGAAAGTCGGAGTATGCAGTCTGGAACGTGAAGCCATTCTTGCAAAGTTTCGCTGCCTTGTTGTCGGCGCGTAGAAGGCTGTCGTATGGTTCTTCAATGGTGGTGAAGAATTCCTGCATGCTGTTGACATGTTCCTCCGTAATAGATGATCTCAGGAATTCCTCGGTTAGTTTCTGCCAGCCACGGTTGTTGGGCTGTGCCACTATTTCGTGGAAGAAACAGACGGGAACCTCTTCGATGCTATTTCGGGCGGACATCCTGGAAAATGTCGTTAATCAAGAACACATTAATTAATTAATTATTTGAGTTATTTTAAACCCAACTGAGTACGGGTTGTGAAAGGCTAGAAGGGGCCTTATGGTTATAAATCTCAAAGATATGGGCTCCGACTGAGTACGGGCAGTGAAGTTAAGTTTTGGGGAACATTGGGAGCATAGAAATTTTGCGACCGTCCCCTACGGAGGCTGGGGCGTCTATGTGTAAATTTATGAAATTTTTGTGTACGGATATGTAGTTAAGTTATTACTATGGAAAAGATCGCTGACCACCGGACAGTAAGGACGTGTGGAAATTCGCTCCTCGGATAGCTAAGCCTTTTTCGACAACGTGACTGCGTGCTAAGCCTTTTCTCGACAACGTGAGCTCTGGTGAATGCGCAGATCCAACGGGCGCAGTACGGAGCTACTCGCCCCTAGCTTTGCCTAGCGCAAGCTAGTAACGTGGAGACAGCTGCAAAAATACACTAACGACGGGACGAAATCAAGGGAAGAGCATTGTGTTTGTGTTTTTTTTTTTTTTTTTTTTTTTTTTTTTTTTTTTTTTTTATTGAACAAACAGCACAATTGACAAAACAGACAAAAAAAAAAAATTAAACAAACACTTTTCGACCCAAAGGGATATAAGAAACCTTCCATGGGTCGTATTGATACATTACATAAAGAATTTCTGGCAACATACATAGATATATTTTACTACAATTGCTGCATTCAAGTCACACCAACTATATTACCTTAAAAGTTAAACTATAGTCTGATATGTCGAAATACAGATATATTTTCTTACACAACAAAAATATAAACAAATTTTACTCCTTATATCATTTGCAATTGCATTAACTATCGAACGAAACGAACCGCTCCATATCTGCTATTTCCAGTATACGATCCTTTATAGTCTTTTTAAACATATAAAATGATTGCTGTTGTCTAATAATATCATCAAATTCTCTACATATTCTTGGAGCAAGAAAACATATTGATTTTTTGAAAATTGTTTTTTTAGGTAATGGTATTTGATATAAATATTGTGATCTCATAGTGCTTCTTTGTATATTCGCTCTGGGATACCAATCAGGATTCTTATAGATGAATACTAAAACTTTATACAGATAAAGTTGCCGTGTATTAAATTGGATTAATGATATTTTATTTTGTGAAGAACTGTTAGTTTGTATAATGTCACGTCGCAAACAGCATAAAGATTATCTATAGATTGAATTTTTATATGTCCCCCCCCCAAACTTGTAGTCCATATAAAATATGTGGGAACACCCATGCAAAAAACACTTCTTTCAAACTTTGGTGTGAGATGATAGCCTTTAATTTACACGTCATTGCTGTAACTGCTCGTAATTTATTAAAAACTTGATCAGTATGATCTTTCTATTTTAGGTTAGATGAAATAATGATTCCAAGATATTTATAATGCTGTACTCTTTCAATGTATGAACAGTTACATATAGTATTTGAAAGAAAGTCGTTACATTCATGAAATTTCATTAAATCTGTCTGTGTGCTTAAGTTAGTTAAATTAAAAAGAACCCATTTAGTTTTGCTAGCATTTAGCCTAAGTCGAAGGTTTCGAATTCTTTTATTTATTGCATGAATGTCTTTTTCCAAATTTTTTATCAGTTCTTCAGTTGTTTCAGCGGAGGAAACTAGAACTGTATCATCTGCGAATGAAACAAGTTGACCGGAAATATTGATATTATGAATTTCATTAATGTAAATAGAAAAAAGTATTGGGCCAAGAACCGATCCCTGAGGTACGCCTGTATCTATTGCCTTTACCTGACTTATCGCATTGCCTACTTTAACTGTCTGTTTCCTATTTGTTATAAAAGATCTGAACCAATCGAGTGGGAGCCCTCTTACTCCAATATTTTTTAGTTTTTCCAATAAGATATCCCAGTTTACTGTATCAAACGCTTTACTGATATCTATAAATACAGCTGCTACTTTTTTGTTATTATTAATTTTATTTTGTATATAATCCATTAATCTAATCATAGCCATTTCAGTATTCCTTTTTTCCCTGAAACCAAATTGATGATGTGAGTAGTAGGCAATGGCGTGTAAATAACTATTAAGTTGTCGTTTTACCCATTTCTCTAATAATTTTGACATAATAGGTAAAATCGAAATTGGTCTGTAATTGTTCATGTCATCTTTATTACCTTTCTTGTATATGGGCGTAACAATCGACTTTTTTAGTTCATTATAAAATATTCCAGTATCTAGAGATTTATTAATCAGATGGGTTATTAGTGATGGGTGGTGACGATAGATAATTTTAATCATTCTTGGTGTCAGACCATCACTTCCTGCTGGCTTATTAATATTAATTGAGTTAACCAAGCTTTCAGTTTGTGGCAAGTCAATTTCGTGAAGAACAATTGAATTGAGTTGAGAACTTTCGTTGTTTACAAAGTCATTTGTTTGATTGTTTACTTCAGTGTCCCTTACTCGATTTATAAAGTTATCATTAAAATCGTTAGCTAGTTTATTTTGATCATCACAATTGGGTAATTTCCTAATTTTTTTGTTGTTTACAAAATGGTTTATAAATTTCCACTGACTTCTTTTATTTGATCCCAAATTGATAAACTTTTCCCTAAAATAATTATCTTTCTGTTTTTTGATTGCTTTCTTTAAATTAGTATTATATTGTTTATATTTGATTTCATAATCATGTCTGAATGGATTTTTACGATGCTTCATATATAGTTTCTCCTTAATATTTATCATTTTAATTAGGTCATCCGTAATCCATTCATTAAGCTTTGCCCTATTTCTATCTTTAACATATTTTTTTTTTATAAATAAGCTTGAATTCAATCTAAGGATGTCAATAAAACGTATATAAGCCTGATTTGTATCGATTTCATCAAACACCCGCGTGAAATCAACACCCCTAATAAATCGTTCAAATAATTCATAATTTATCCAAGTTTTTTCTATATAATTTGAATTGTTATCGCTATTATATGGTGAACATTTTCTTATGTAACCAATTAGTAGATGATGATCAGTGATTCCCGCATCATATACGCCCATTTTACACTGAAAATTATTTTTTAGCGAACGGTAAAACACATGGTCAACATCAGTTGAATCAGTAAATCCGATTCTTGTAACACATTTTTCAAATGAAGAAAAACCATTTAAACAGAATAAATTCAAATAGTCATTAATATTTATGTCATTATCATTGAATAGGTTCACATTCATGTCACCCATAATTACCATATCCGAGTTTTTAAATTTGTTCAAATATATTCTAAGTTCATTATTAAATTGTTCAATGGTATAATTATGAGATCTATAAAATAGCGAAAATATAATATTGAAATCACAAATTTTTAATGTTAAAATTTCTGCTGTCTGAAATTGACTAGAGATTGAATTGACTTTTATACCTTCTCTAATGTATATGTAAACCCCTCCTGATTTATTATATTCACGACAATTATAAAAACTATAATAACCTGGGATTGTGTACATATTCACTTCACATTCCTTAATCCAGATTTCAGTTAGACATATCACATCAAAATCTTCATTAGTATATTTTAAAAATACCATAAAATTATCAAAGTTTTTCCTCATACTCCTCACATTACAGACAATATATTTCAGTGTCGTATTACAAGCTGTTTCATCGGTATTTAGAAACTCTTTTATAGAAGGAAATAGGAAGGAAGGAAATTATTTAAAAGGTTTTACCCCTATTTACTCGCGGGTTTGTCGCTTGGCCTAGGCCTACGTCGTGTCATTTGTCTTTCGATGGTAAGAGACCGATGTGACGCCGCGACCAGGGGTAAGTCCCATTAAAATATCCGCTTCTCTTTTTTCGCGGCCTGTTATTTATTGTGTTCGCGTGAAGCCATGGCTCCCGCCAAGAGTAGATCTTGTTATGTGCATACGCATATTATTCACAGTAAACACCACTCGAGCAACAAAACGAAACTAAACATAAAAAGCACACACAGGACGTCACCAGCACGAAAGTGCGCGAAAGGAAAGAAAAGAAAAGACACGACGTCGAAGAGAACATAGGAGCAGGAGAACCTCTCCCCCCCCCCTATTACAAAATAATAATTTTGAAGAGAAGAATTAATTTAGAAAAGAGCGATAGCCTCTCTCCTCCTCCTCAAACAATGGAGGAGCGATAAGGGAAAGGAGAAAAAAGAGACGACCCTAAGTCACCATGGCAACAGGGATATACAAAAGAGATGGCAACAGAGGAAAAGACTAGTTGCCCAGAAGCTGTCTCTCTCCCCCCCCCCCCAGCGTGATGGTAAAAAACCACAGCTGATAAGGGAGTGTATATACTGTAAATAATCTCACCTTTTCCCTCCCCCCCCCCATTTTTCCTTTTCTTCTTTTACTGGTGGAGGTATATATATATATAGATAACCCGCAAATAAATGTATATAGATATAATTACTTCTCAAAATATTGAAAGAATATAGAATAAATGTAAAACTTTGCATATGATATCAGTATTATCAAAAAATACTGACGCCCCTTAGAAGACCCCGTTTTAAATAACCCGCTCAACTTCACGCCCTGGGCTCGTTCCCCCCCCCCCATCCCTAGCAGCGGCCCCCCCAGGCATTAGATAAGTAACGAAAAGAAAAAGCGAAAAGAGGTCAAAACCCAACAAAGATTACAAAGATTCTTCGGGCAGTAGGCCGTCATCACTAGCCAGACATAAAGAAAAGAGAGAACGAAGCGGAAAGAGTGAGACGGAAACTCAAATTTTATCTAACCATTTAAGTATTTAAAAACCCACATAGGGTGCCAGCTCTTACAAGAAGAGTGAAATAATTTGAGAAAATCTCCACAAACGCTATGGCTTCACGCACACACGCCAAGCAGGTGGCGAAGAGAGACGAAGGGGGTATGGGCCGCTATCACAGCGGCGATTGGGACCCCGGCCCACCAAATATGGTCATGGTCATGGTTATTACTATCTGGCTATTCCAGCATTGGGTTGCTATAGTACGGCAATCTCAGGAGCTCGAGAGATGCGTGCTCTATCTCTCGCTGTCACATCGAGAGTGGAAATTGAATTTGATGTGACATTGACATTGAGATAACTGGTCAATTGGGGTCCCGGAAGCCACTGTGGTAGTGGTCCAGACCCCCTTCGTCATTTCCTCGCCATCTGCGTAGCAATTAGAGCGGGTAGCCATAGCGAAAAGTGCAGATTAAATATATAAATATATTTGTTCTCCTTGTGAGAACTGGCGCCCCCCTACGGGGGATGCAAGGGTTCAGAGTGTTGCGTTCATCGTGCTGAATGGATAGTGTAGACCGTGGATCGATCGATCGTGCTCGCTGTTTTTTCTCAATCTCTTCCGACGTCTATTGCGGGGGGGGGGGGGACTTGCGCAAGTCGTGTTTTTCCTTATCAAAAAACGGGTTCTCCTAAGGGCCCAGGCAGGTGTCTGACACCTGTCTGTTTTTGGATTATTGGTCCATTTACGTGTTTTGCAAAATATGGTGCTAATATTAATATTAGGATAAAGTAAATTACGATTCATATTTTAATGATATATAGACTACTTATTTATACTAACTAGGTATCTATATATATGTATTATAGTAATGATCCCACCACCAAAAGGTAAATATATACAGCATATACTAATCAAGGGTACAAAATTCATGTTTAATTAAAATTATCGCGACTCCTCCCCCGTGACCGGAGACTCTGTCTTTACGAATTACGTCGCAGTTTGCGACTCTGATGGTATCGTGGGGGCGAAGCCAGGTCTCGTTTACTAATAGGACATCAATGTTGAATTGCTCTATCGACTCTCGAACTTCGACCATATCGTCTTTAATACTGCGTGCATTCCACGCCATTATCGTTAAATTTTTAAAATTTTGGACACTTCTACTGGCCATTGAACAAGATCTTCTGAATCTCGACTAGAAAAATATTAAAGAAGATGTTAATTTTATCTTCTTTTGTCTTGGCAAGTGCAATCTTTAACAAACAATTAGATACCGTGGTCATTAGGGACCCGATAGGGAAATCGTCGGTGTTGGTGCTAGCGTCGCTTTGTTTATTAGCGCTGGCCTCTTCGCTTGGGGGAGTTACCATGGTAACTTCTGTTTCCTTCTCTTTCCTCGCTGCGGGGGGCAGCCCATTCGCTGCTCCTACTCCCTGGGCGATTGGTATCGGTTGCCACGCAACCGTTCCAGCTGAGCGCGCCGGGGGGGGGGAGGAGGAGAAGAAGCAGAGGTAGAGGGGAGAGGAGAAGCCATTGTTTGGTGTGCTTCGCACTCCGTTATCGCTTTTTCGCTTGTCCTCTCTCTCGCCTCCGCTCTCCTTTCCCTCTCCCTCGCGGGGGCTCTTATCTTCGCTCCTGTGTTCTTGTCGCCAAGGGTTGCTCCTTCTGGGTTTCTTGGCGATGGTCTGCTTTGCTCGTTAGAGCTTCGTGGTTTATTACCATTGTTCTTATTTCCCCTGCCCCTATTGTTCTTGGGGAATTGCCTGCAGCCCCTATAGGAGGCGGGTTGGGGGCCGAGACAGTTTACGCACTGTACGTTGCTCGCCCCCTTTTCCTTGTCGCATTCTGAGGAGTGGTGTTCCCCGATGTTAAGTATTTTGATGTTTCCGTTTATGTTTTATAGCATCTGTGCTTTCTTGCGCTGTGATGGTTTTGGATATATATATGCTTGACGTTTGGGAAATGATTGATGGTACTTTTTATCGATAACGTTGGAATGTCTGTAGAGGTAAGTGTTTTTATTCTTAAATATTTTCGAAAATGTTTATTTTTGCGATATTTGATTGACTGCTTGAGTCTGTATCGTCCGGATACTTATTCCTATCTATCAAAATTAGTGAAGCATTGTTTGTTTATTTTATTTGTGTCTCAGGATTGTTGAATTTGTATTGTATTGTGCCTCTTGGAACATTAGAATTCCTTTATGAATCTGTATGTTAAGAAATTTCGTGGCCTGGGGGCTCTTAAGTGCTCGTTCTCGTTGTAGTTAGCTATTTCTCTTAGTTCTTCAAATTCTGAGTCTTCCATTCTCTCGTGGAGTTTCCGTGTTAGGTCTTTTAAGTGTTTAAACATGGATGGTACCTTTAGTTCCTTGTGTAAATCTTTTATTCTGAAGAACCTGGGTGCACCAGTGAATCTTCTGAGCATTTTATTTTGGAATACTTGTAATCTGTAAATATTTTGTTTATTAGCGAATGCCCACGCAGGAGCTCCATATGTCAGTATTGGTCGAATTATTTGAGTATACATGAGCATTTTGTTTTTTAGGCTCAGTGCCGACTTGGGGTAACAAAATCTCATTAAACTTTCTGTGGCTATTTGTACTTTGTGCATTTGTTGTGTTGTGTGTGAGTGAAAATTTAGTTGCGTGTCTATTATGACTCCTAGATATTTTGTTTGTTGTACTGGGGTGAGTTCTTGATCATTAATCATTACATATGAGTCATCAGGTATTTTTCTGTTTGTAAGCCAGATCATAACACATTTTTCAACGTTTAGTAATGCTCTGTTTTTTTGATTCCAGAAATCAATGTAGTCTATTAGTTCTTGTAAGTTATCTAAGGCTTTTTGGGCTTTTCTGTTAGTTGAAATTACAATTACGTCGTCTGCGTACTTCCCTAGTATACCTACTGGTACTTCTGGAAAATCCGACATGAAAATATTGTGTATGGTAGGGCCTAAATTGGAGCCTTGATTGATACCCGATCTGATACGTCTTTTTTGAGAGGTTTTGTCATTAATTTTAACTTGGTATGTTCGATTACTTAGGTAAGATTTTAAGAATTTAATCATTGCTGTGGGGTATCCTCTTTGAATCATTTTGTGTAATATGCCTTCATGCCATATTTTATCGAATGCTTTACTGTAGTCTAGTAGTGTTGCAACTGAGTAGTCTTGGTGTGTTCTACCTTCCTGAAGATGTTTAACTATTCTTACAAGTTGATGTATGGTGCCGTGTCCTCTTTTAAATCCGAACTGTTCCTTTCTGTCCAAGTTGTTTTCATGTGTGAATTTGTTTAGCCTGTTTGAGAAAATTTTTTCGAATATTTTAGAGATATGTGGTAGGAGTGCTATTGGTCTGTACCCTGTTGTGAATTCTGGTGATTTTCCAGCCTTGGGTATCATTTTAATAATCGCATTTTTCCACATGCTTGGGAAGTATGATATTTTCAGAAGAAGATTGAATATATTGACTAGTGATTTTATGACGTTAGGCGTCATTATTTTTATGGCGTGAGATGTTATTCCGTCCTGGCCTGGAGCTTTTCTTCTTTTTAATTTTTTGATTAGAGTGTTTATTTCCTCCTCATCTGTTGGTTCTAATTCTTCAAAGTCAAGGTTAGGTGCGTTTAGAAAGTCGTTTACTTCTCTTGTGATTTGTGTCGTGTTGCTGTGTGTTGTGCTAGGGTTAGGTGTGAATTGATTTTCAAGGTCTTTTGAGAATTCCTCTGCTGTTTCGTCGTCTTCGAATATTAGCCCGCTATGTTGGCTGTGTATTACAGGAATGCCTCTGTTAGTTATTTTCATTTTCTTGTATATCCCATATAGCGTACCGTCTCTCTTTTAACCAAGTCGAGAATCTATCATTTTGAAATTTTTTAATTTTCTCTCTTGTAATTTTGTTTTGTTGATTATATTGCCTTTTAAATTCGGGGTCCCTTGTGTTTTGCCATAATTTTCTTAATTTATTTTTCCTTTTTATTAACTCTTTGATCCATAATGGGAGCTTTAATGGGTTGATATTTCGAGGCTTTTCTGTTGTTGCTTGTTCTAAAGCCTTTTGTATGTTATTGGTTAGTATTTTGGTTAGAACATCTGCTTCTGTTTGAGTGTTGTATTTAGTTTCAATTATTGGCAGTTCCCTGAGCTTTTGTTTGTAAGTTTCCCAGTTAATAGCCTTTAGTGGTTGAGCTAACGTTTCAACATACATGTCCAATGTGACTTCTATTGGAAGGTGATCGGAACTTAACAGATCTAGAATCGTTGTGGTTAATTCTCTTAGTAAGTGTTATGTAGAGTACATCGGCTCTATGATTTTCATTTTTGGGATGATGTGTATATTTTTTAGTGCCTATTATCTGAATTTGATTTTTGTCACAGAAATTTTTTAACAGTTTACCATTTCTGTTAGTTAACCTAGAGTGCCAGTATTTATGTTTAGAGTTTAAGTCAGCCATGAGTATGCATGGTGTAGGTGTATCAAAAATTTTCTTTAGTGTTTCGAAGTCATGCTGAGCATTTGGTGGTTTGTACGCAACTACCACTCTAATTATTAGTGATCTTGGGAAGGCGACATCTATTGCCAGAAATTCCAGCTGATGGTTGGATTCAGGTAGTTGAACTATATTATATTTAAGGTTGTTTTTGATATAGACTGCTACACCACCTTTAGCTGCAGTTACACGGTCTTTCCTTATACATGTGTAATTAGCAATTTTAGCATTCTTACCTGGTTTTAAAAACGTTTCGCTGATAAGTCCTATGTCAATTTTTCTATCAATGAGAGTTTCTCTTAATTCTGGCAAGTCATTTGTTATTCCATCTGCGTTCCAGTGGAATATTGTTATTTGTTTTGTGTTGTCCATTGTCCAAGTGAATTTATTATTATTATTTTATTTTATTTATTTATTATTATTATTTTTTTTATTTATTTATTTATTTTTTTTTTTTTTGTTGTATTGTTTGAGAGTATTTACTGATGTGTTATGATTAATTGAAAGTTCCCGTTAGGACCGTTATTTAATTATTGTTTACTTATTGTTTGAGAATTTGTATTATATTAAGCAATGCTTCTTTAAGCGCGTCAATTTTTGTTTCTAATGATGTGTTTGAGTGAATTTCCAGTAAACAATTCCCTGCTATCTTGATAATTTCTTCTTTATCTCCAGTTATATCCTTTTTATTTTGTTCCTTAGATTTATTGGTTTCATTCAGTGTGTCTGTCGTTTCGGAGGTCCCTGGTTGTTGTTCATGTTGGTTATTTATGTTTTCTGTTTCGTTGTGAAAATTACTCGGTGCTCTTTCATTCTGCACAAGTCTATTTTGTATGCCTATTTGAGGTTGTGCTTGTCTGAGATTATTGTTTCTAGCATTATTTCCAACATCATTGTCATATTTTGACATAGGTCTATTAGTTCTAAATTTTAATGTGTTCTTGTTCCTTGGGTGGGCTGGACAGCCTACGTAACTGGCAATGTGAGGTCCGAGGCAGTTGGCACATGTTGCTGGGCCATCTTCTTTGGTTCTCTTGCACGTGTACGTGAGGTGTGGCAATGAACATTTTAGGCATCTTGGTGTATTGAAGCATCGTGATTGCCCATGGTACCATCTCTGGCAGCGAAAACACTGTATAGTTTGTCCCCTTCTTCTGAAGGTCTCAACAGTTACCTCAATGTTAAGCAGTCTGTCAAGTTGAAAGATTTTTTCATTAGTCTCATTTTTGGGAGTCTCCACTATGAACATTGGAAGTGGTTTTTTATTCTTGAAGCTGGTCATTCGTGCGGCAGATATTATTTCTATGTTATGCTCTTCTAATTTTTCTTGAATTAATTCCGTTTTACAAGATGCATGTAAGTTTTTTATTACCACTTTAAAGGTTTCTCTAGGCGCGTCGTTAAAAGTGTGATAGTCAATTTCATTGTTTTTGAAGTATCTTGTGACTGCTACCCAGTCATCTCTGCAATTAAGTTGCAGTCTGAAATTTGGTCCAGCGTTTTTTCCTGAGTATTCTTGCTGACATATGCCAGCAAGTGCTTCGTTTAGAGTCCCCCAGTCAGTGACATTTGTCAGAACCAGCGGGGGAATACCTCTAAATTTGTTGAGTAAGGATTTAGTTTTTTTTGTGACAACTGTATTAAAATCGTTATCGCTGTTATTGTCATTTTCATCCGACTCAC
This sequence comes from Pholcus phalangioides, assembly GCF_987345545.1. Taxonomy (NCBI): domain Eukaryota; kingdom Metazoa; phylum Arthropoda; class Arachnida; order Araneae; family Pholcidae; genus Pholcus; species Pholcus phalangioides. The sequence goes on from NW_028301610.1 coordinate 68,861,183, forward strand.
TGATATTTAGTTCTTGATTTAATTCCATTAGTATTTTTTCTTTTTTGTCTTTTTCATTATTTTTTTGATTTATTTTAGTCGTTTGTGGTGGTGTTGTTGGGAACTCTAGGCGTTCTTCGGTGAGAGCGGTATCATAACCATCCTCTTCTGCGCTAGTTTCAGAGAGTTCAAAGTTAGAGTTATTTTTATTTTGTTTTGTTATCTTTTTTGGGGTTTTCCCTTTCCTGCTCTTTTTTACATTATCCTTACCGCCATTTGCAGTGTGGTTGCATTCTGACCTGAAGAATGCTAAGCCTTTTTTAGTCATTAAGTCCCTTTTCTCTAGAGTCAGTTCTTCGGGGTGCTCATTGCAAAAATAGGTGTAATCTTTATACAACTGGTGAAATGTTAATGCATTTGGACATTTGGGGAAGAAGAGGGGTATTCCTTCCGGATGCATTATTTCAGCCGCTGTGATTGCCTCTTGCAATGTTTCCCAGAAGTGGGTCAAACCATTTGGAGTCTTTTCATTAATTACTGTGGCCATCATTCTGGCATGTTGCCAACTCATCACAGCAGTCTTGGGTCTTTTGGGGCCAAGTATACATTTGATTTCTATTAAGGCAGCCATTGTCAATTACCCCCAAAATAATGGAGAAACATGCAGTCAAAAGACTTACCACCAGCTTCCTATCAGCGTCCTCTGGTAAAGGTTACGTATTCACAAAAGAACTTTTGCTTTCTATTATGATACTCGCGATGCGACAAAAACGCGTTTCAAGTGGGTAAAACCTTTTACCAGTATCAGCCGAGCCGGTGAATTATCGTGAGACCGCCATCGTCATTTCTCCGAAGATTCAACTACGCGAACCTTTACAGGTTCCTACGTGGAGTGACCAGTAGAGCTGCAGGCGAGGGGGGGACGTAAGCTTTTCCACCTGCTACCACACCAACATCCAGATTTGTGCAGTTTTCGTCTTTGAAGAGTATTGCCCGGATCAGTCAATAATTGCGACCTTCGCCTAAGTCAGCTTGGGGAGGAAAAAAAATGAGCCGCGCTTCGTCCGCGCACATTTAGTGAAGTCGTCCTCTACCATGACTTTGAGGGCTTCGATCAATTCGATCTGGCTGGCCCCCAGGTCATTATCCGTCGTGCAGCCCTCGACCACGATCATTAGTTCGAGGACTTTTCGAAATAATACGTCGAGTCCACATGGGACACTATCCTCCTTTATCAATTCCACGGCCCTGCTCATATTCGGGCAATACGTCTTGACGATATCAAGCACGTCTGCCGTGGCATTCTCCAAGTCATCAATCTGCTCCTCTGGAGACTTTGCGAAATGCTCGTCAAGCACGTACTTGACGGCGTTCCAACAATCTACACTATCTTCATGTATGATATGCGTGTGAACGTAACACTCGCGGACTCTTACGGGAGCCATGGCTACTCGCGACATAAAATGCAATGCTACACAGATCGCGGAGAAATAAAGAAGCGGGTACTTAAATTTGGGACTTACCCATTGCCGCTGAAGTACACCAGACACTAGAAATGGCGACCAAGCGACAACCACGCGAGTGAAATTGGGTAAAACCTTTTAAATTGCCCTTCGGTGTTATGGATTATTACTCCGTCATCCGTATATATATGCTGCAGTCCTCAGTTACTAGCCAGCTCTAGGCTAGGCTAGGGGCGAGTAGCTCTGTACTGCGCCCGGTGGATGAGCGCATTCACCAGAGCACGCTGTCACGTCGTCGCAAAAAGGCTTAGCACGTTTTTTCGTCGTCCGGAGAGCTAAAATTTCATGCGTCCGTCCACCACGGTGGTCAGTCTTTTTTTCTGAATTTGATGTTTTTTCGACAGAAAGCCAAGACGGCATCATGATCGTCAGCAGTTTGCAAGAGAATCTTGTAGCTGTGTTTTTGTTGTTTTACGTCGAACTCTTCTTTGCAAACCCTCTCAATAGATGGCGCTAACCGGAACCAGTCGCCATCATTTCGGATTTCCACTGGGAAAGTTTTCGCCGTGCGTCCGAGGCTGGGAGTGAGATCTCGCCGGGGCATCCATGACGCGATAGGTCGGTTTGAATCTCCGGGGCGGGTCTTTCCTGAGTTTCCTCGTACTCGTCCCGCTGCCGCAGCGATTTTCCCCGGTCCTCTTTACGTGTGACCGCCGCCTGGCTGGGCTCGTTCCTCTCGTCCGGGGTGGGCGGAGCTTCGGCGTTGCAACTCTGATTTGATTGGTTGCTTGTTTGCATCGTCAGGGAGGGTGCGATACTCTTCTGAGAACTTTTTGGCTGTTCTCCTGTTTTCCCGGGGGGCTCCTTAGTGTCCTTGTTTTCCGGAAGTTTTGTTCCCGGTCTCTTTTCCTGGACTATCAGGATCTGTTGGCATACTAGTGTGTCAGCATGGCTAATGAGAGATTTTTCGTTGCGAAGGTTACAGCCACCAACCTCTAGAAATTGCTGGAACTGATTCCAAAGTGCCGAGTCGACTTGGCTTGGGTGAGAGACAATAAGTTTCCGCTTCTGGTTCACCAAGATGTTCCGAAGGATCACTTCGCCTCGACAGGTCTGGTGGAGTTTGGAACCTTTCTTCATATTTTGAAAGTTGAAGAATAGCTGCTTAGAGAATTTAAGCAGTTCTCTGACTGCGTCAGCAAGCCTGGCATCATCAGAGTTCCCCTTGGTTAGCAGGGTTATGTCGTGCCATCTCCAGTTTTTAGCGTCCTTCATGACATCGTGCAGATAGCATCGGAATATTGGGTTAGGTTTAGACATTTTAAGTGAAGCTATTGACTATTATTTAAACTATTGACTATTACATTGCAAGATTAGATTATTGTGAACAGGCTTGGCACCGACTGAGTACGGGCCGTTGTGCTAAGGTTAGGCTAGCATTTTTGGGAGCAAAGGAATCATGCGTCCGTTCCCCACGGAGTCTGGGGGTTGTATAAAAACTTGCAGTACGAAACTCTGAGAAACTCAGAAAGTGCCCAACTTGCTGAATTAGTAGATTACGATCCAGCGGTCATTTTCAGGTATGGACGGCCGCAGAATCTTCTGCATAGACCCTGGCAATTGTAAAGTTGTAAATAGAATATTTGTATATATACTGTAAATAATTTTCCCCTTAATCTCTCTTTAATTGTCTTTGTATAAATGTGAATTTACATGCATGTAAGCCAGGCAGAGGATTTTGCACCCCCGTATCAGGGATGATCACTCTTAAAGTTGGCAATAGATGGCACTCCGACAATCAAGGGCATTAGTACTTATGAGAAAACGAAACCAGAAGAGAACTAGACCTCACCTCCGGAATTTTACATCAAGTCGAACATCACATTGGAAGCCCCAGACCTCGTAGCGGACGGTCGCAAAACTTTTTGCTCTCAGATGCTTCTCATAATTTAATAGCTTCTACAGCCCGTACTCAGTCGGTGCTACAATAACTTAACATTCAAGTTAATAATTACCCCAATGAAAAAATATATAACAGTCTAAGCCCGTGAAGTAAAAATTTTCCAATGATGTCTGATTTCACCAGTCCAAACAAAATACCCGTATGTCTTTTTCACGACTTTGTCAATCAGCCCACCAACAAGTGCAGGCGTGAACTGACAGCGGTGTATCAACGGAAGGCAGATCGTGACACCAAGGTGAAAGCGCTACTTCTGCTTCTCAAAGATATTATCACAAATCGCAACCAATACATCGAGGCAATTTCCACTTCGGACAAAGCCTGCAAAAGTGGACGCACTTTTCGAACAGCCCTGCTGGACTTCAAAAAAATCCAGACTCTACAGGACCACGCAGAGATCACTCGAATTTCGTCGAAGGAGCCATCAAGTATCTCCTCAAATATCCCGATCCCTGTTACTACGAGGACTACCCAGGGCTGGCCAAAATGAAACGCGAAGAAGTGATAAGGAACCTCGAGCAGCTGAACGGAACTGAACTGAATTAAGGTTGGGTTCGCTGGTGCCACGACACAATTTTTAATGGCCGTTCTGCCAGACTTATCCGCGGGCCACGAAGTACGTGACCTATATTGGATCGTGTGTGTAAGATGTGGTGTAAGGACAAAATCGAGATTTTAAGTTCTAGTTCCAGCCGTTAAGAATTTCTCGCTAGGTAAAATGCCGCCGAGTCCAACCAGCACCTAGAAGAAAAAAAAGAAAAAATTTTCCCAAGTCCAGCAGCGTAACGCTATTGGCCAAGGGCTCGCCTGCTCAGGATTGGCTGTTGACCTGTAGGGAGAGAGATTGTGGAAAAGAAATAGTCCAGTGGTGAAAAGGAAAGAGAAGAAATAGAGACATTTTTTCTTTTTCAAAATTTTTTGATTTTTTTTTTTGGGGTTTTTGATTTTTTAACTAGAAGAGAATAAAATAAAGAAAAATATGACATATAGAAAGGGGACGCTACAAAAAGAGAAAGAGGGAAGAAAAAAAAAGGGGGGGGGTCCGGCCGGAAACAAGTTGTAAGGAATTAGGCGTCGGAGTCCGTCGACACCTTTTTGGTTTAGGCGTTTTTCTCGAGAACGCCGATGAGCTTCGGCCATCTTTTCCTTTGCGCCGGGCATTGAGAGTATCGCTGTCACGTACTCCTGAGTGGTGAAGAGCGCCAGTTGTACTTCGTTGATGACTTCATTTCTGGATTTGCCTTCTTTTTCGACCATCTGGACCATGACATCCTGGAAGGCCAACCTAAGCTTGTCCATGGGTTCGACCTCGGATTCATCCAGGCTAGTGTCTGGAGAATAAGACGTAGAAACTTCAGCTGTGGTCGGGTTTTCCGCAGCAGGAGTCGACGTCGCTTCTCTCTGACCACCCTTAGCGGGTTTGGGGTGTCTCGTCTTCTCCTTCTGCTTGAAGTCCTTGCTATAGGGAGAGAAACTGCAGTTTTTGTAATTTGTTTGTTTGAAACAAACAAAACCAGTATGGAATTTTCTGCAGTTTACGCACTGGGGTTTATCGACCCCGCGTACGTTCGTGCATAGCTTTGTGGCATGAGCCTTGATGCATTTGACGCACCGCTCGGGCGCGGAGCATCCAGAAGAGTGGTGGCCCCATCTCTGACATCTAAAACACATGATGTGTTTGGCTGCTCCACGAGGCCGGAATTTCTCAACCTTGATTCGGAGATGGTCAAGCGTCGTCAGGTTCAGGATCGCCTCGGAGTTCTGAGATTTGGGCATATCTACCCTCCAGATGGAGAGAATAATGTCCTCGTCCGAGGGATCTAGGCCCTTAATGACATATCTGAGAGGAGTGTCAGTCTGTAGGGTGAACGAGTGATACTCGACCCCCTTTTCCGTGAGGTACCTAGTGACGGTACGATGATCATCCTCTGTAGTTGGGAAGACCAGGACCTTCCCATTCTGAATCTTGGCATCAAATGAGTGACTGCAGATAAGATCCAGTTCTGCTGCCAGAGTTCTCCACATCCCATTCGCCGAGACGTAGACAGGAGGGATTTTGCGCCTTTTACGCATTTGGTTCGACGTGGTTGGTCCGCTCGGGTCTGGAGGCGGAGCTTCTGTGTCTCCCTCAGGGGACGGCTTCTCTATTGGCTGCGCAAGGCTGGTGGGCGGAGTCAGGGTTTCATCTGAAGAAGCCGCGCTTTCCTCGAGCAACGTCGAATTCCCCGAACGCAGGAAGGGGACCGGAGAGAAGATCGGGGCACCGGCATCTTCTGGAGGACTATCCAGGGCCTTTTTCTTGTTGGATTTGGCTCGCTTCCTGACGACTTCGCAATGGGTCGCGTCCGCGATAACAGTCATAAGATAGAAGTTATCTATCAGCTCCGTCCTTGTATTGATTTTCTCTGCCTCAGATGTCAGCTTTTTGGACTTCTTGAAGAGTTCGTAAGTCGACCTAAAAAGAGAGAAAGTTTTGCAGGAGCGTTTGGTGGTAGTTGTGTCCAGGATTTCCGCTACCTGTTCCTTACTCAGCCCAAACATGAGCTGAGCAATTGCCTCAACTACTTCGGTGACTCTTTCGTTCGGCTTTTTGTCTTCGACATATTTTCTGGAGATGTCTCCAGAGGGCCTCCTTCTCCGGGACCAATCTAGCATGTAAGAGGCAGCATTGTAGCACGCCGCTCTTCGTTACCCCGGTTTGGACAGGCTGCTTGGCACGTACGGGTCCGTGTACCTGAAAAGAATAATAATAGGAAAATGCGGAGCAAAAAAATATGCGACCGCACTCCACGAGATGTACCTTTTGCAGCTGAACGGAAGGCATCCCGTCCACACTTCAACGGGAAAAGACCCTCCGGCAACGGTCAACCAAGTCTGCACAATTACCGCCGACACGAAAACCAAGGAAAACCCAGCCTTGATGAACCTGAGCCTACTTTCAGCGTCGACAGATGGCCCCCCCCCAGTGGATGCCCATATCTCCACCATTATCTTCGAAAGAAAAATCGATAACGAAAGAAATCCCCCATCGAAATCGAACTTTCCACAGACCACCAAGAGTGATCGTCACCCAACGGACCAACCAAAACGATTCCCAGAGGAAAACACCACGCCCTCAGCTATGAGTGACAGCTCGCCTACTCCAACGGCAGCTGAAAACAGCCACGCCGTCACCTTCGTCGGTGGCGGCCGCTGGTTCCGGATCGCTCGGTCCATCAGTGACATCTGCGCACAACAGTTCGAAATTAAACTAAAAAAAAGACTGTTACACGATTCTCCTACAAAAGGAAGTCCTGAAATTTCTACGCGAAGAAGGATTTGAAATAATCCACTACGCTACACAAGCAAGCGAGTCAACGGCCGTTCTGCTAAAAGGCCTAGACCCCCAGACACCCACAGGGGAGATCAAGGACGAGCTCGCAAAACTTGGATATAAAATTCTGGACATTCAACAACTCACTTCTCAAAAAAGGAGACCAAAAAAACGCAAACTGCCCCTCTGGAAAATTGTGACTCCTCGTGACGAGAAATCAAGAACCATTCTTCAACTGCACCAACTTAACTTCGTGCCTATCCGAGTCGAGATCTTTAGACGACACCCAAGCCGCATACTTCCCAGGCGCTGTGTAAAATGTCAAAGATGGACGCACACAGCCAAAGAATGCAATTTCGCCGAAAGATGCATCAAATGCACAGAAAGCCACATCGGCCACCCGTGCTAAAAAATCAGAGGGACACATCTACCGGAATGCGTTAACTGCAAGGAAAAAGGCCACCCAGCGAGCTACAAAAAATGTAGCTCTTACATAGCTGAACTCCAACGGCTAAAATCCGGGAACTGGTTACCCGTAAAAAAGGGACGCCCCATCCAAGCAGTCGACGAAAATTCACCAAAACCGAAGGAATGCCCAACGTTTCTCCCGAGATCTGTATGGAAAAATATAAACGTTTCTCGTAACACCGAAAAAATAGACATAACATCTAAAGCCGCGTATACACTAGCGCGCGGATCGTGCAATGCAAGCATTCGCAAGCGCTCGCAATGCATTCAGTGGGTACGATTTCCGAAACGAATCATCATCATCAACGATGGCTCCATCCGAGAGCTGTTTTAACGCCATCTGTAGGTTGTGAGCGGCGGTAACAACTATTGAGGAACTAGTGAGTAGTTTTTGTCATAAAAAAAAATGTCTCGTGAGGAAAACTTGGCTTTAGTTGTAATGAGTAGTGCGGTCATATTAATGGCTGGGCTAAATAAAAAAGAGAGAAAACCTCGACGTTGGTGGAGGACGGAGCTGTATAAAAAACGGTCTGGCGCGGAATTAATGTTGGACTTAAAGGCTCAGAGTATGAGTGGGCAATACAAAAATTTCTCAAGGATGTCTCCTTCCGATTTCGAGGATCTTCTCAAGAGAATAGGACCTTTAATTTCGAAGACGGAAACTCGTATGCGTTCTCCTATCTCCGCTCAAGACAGGTAAGCTTATATTGTTCATACGTTTTGCTTGGATTCCCCCCTTCCCTTCTTTTTCAATTTTAAAAAGAAAATCAAATCATTGCAGACACAAATTCCTTTTGGAGTTTTATAATTGTCATGTTTAATTCTTTTGTTACATTTATTAGTCAAATTAGTTGCTTATAATTGTGCATATCTTATCAGCTATAAGCAGCACATTTTAAAAAATGTGTAGTTCTTATAGAGCGATTTAGACAAGTTTTGGCGTGAATTTGATAGTAATTGTAGTTGCTGAATAGAAAATAAGCAATACGAAGTCAGCCAATGCATAATGCGAGTATAAATTTATACAGGTTGGCTGTAACGCTGCGATACCTCGCAACTGGAGATTCGTATACCAGTCTGCAGTATCTCTTCAGAATTTCAAAGCAATCAATTGGACGAATAATTCCAGAGGTTTGTGCAGCACTTATCCAAGAATTGAAAGGATACGTTAAGGTAATTTAAAAAAATTTAGCTTGTTCGATATTTTTTATTGGTTTCTTGTGGCTTCCGACTTCCCATTTGAAAAACAGTAAGCATCAGACCCACAACATATATATAACTTCATTACACGTTAATACGGATAATCTCACCACTGGATTTATCACATTGCGGAGATATCTTTCAGCCCAGCTTCGTGGCAAAGTTGAACACATTATGATGTGGTTGACTGCACTACACACATAACTCGCCTCTTCCATAGGAAATGGTAGTAAATTGCAGTATGGACAGTTTAAAAAAATTACTCAAAAATGTTTTCTCAAAAATTTCAGTTTAAATATATTTATTGACAAAAGAAAAAAAAATTACACATAATCATCGAAATCATCATGTGACTGTTGGCTCATTGTTGAAGTCGATGGTGACTCCATCGAGACAGGCCTTGAAGGGCGCGGTGATGAACTTACCGCAGAAAGATGAGAGATGTGTGGCCTAGATGGCCTATATGTTGTCAAGGCACTTTCACGGGGCCAATCGTACAACCCTTGATCGGCTTTCATCAAAATTTCAAATACTGCGCATTGAACCGCTCTCTGTGCATCTGGAGAAAAGTTTTTTGTTTTCGCAGCGGCATAATTGAAGAAAGATGAAATCTCATCATTCTCTGCTGGCATTTTCTTCAGGTTCGAAGAAGCACTCTTCAGAATAGAAAATGCGCTTGAAAACATTTCTGCGTTGGAATCTTTGTCTTTACTTTTCCGTTTAAGAGGTCTCTGAGGAGTGCCCATTTCCTCTGGTGGAGCATCTTCATCTCCTGCCACAATATATTCCACCTCCAGTTCTTCTTCTCCAACAGCATCCAAATTTTCCTGAAAATACATATAGTGAGAAACCATGAGTTCAATACAATGAACAAATTATTTCATGTTCTTGAAGCAGAGAAAAACCATTCTTAACCACAGCATGTATTTTTTTTTGTGTTAGAAAGAAATTTCTCTACTTATGAAGATTAAAAATGATTTATTTCATTTAATAAAATTTAATATGTTCAATGATTAGTCAATGATTTTTGCTTTAGGAAATTATATTGTTTTATTTTATTTCAGCGTCCCAGCACACCCACTGATTGGAAGGAAATCGCTACAGCCTTTGAAAAAATTTGGAATCTGCCTCACTGTGTAGGTACCCTCGATGGCAAACATGTAACCCTACAAGCCCCCATAAAATCTGGCAGTGACTATTTCAATTACAAATCTTTCTTCAGTGTGGTCCTGTTAGCATTGGTGGATGCAGAGTACAATTTCATTTTTGCTGACGCAGGGTGTCAAGGCAGAATATCGGATGGGGGGGTTTTCAAAACATGTAAACTGTACAATATGCTCACAGAAAATACAATGGGATTGCCATTAGCAGAAGAACTTCCTGGACGCAGTATGAAAGTTCCATACTTCGTTGTAGGTGACAGTGCATTTCCTCTAAGTGAAAACATCATGAAGCCCTATTCGGGAGAGCATCCAAAAGGTTCAGTCAAGAGGGTTTTCAACTACAGACTGAGTAGAGCTCGCCGAGTTGTGGAAAATGCTTTCGGAATATCAAGCTCAGTATTTCGGGTACTGAGAAAACCAATGCTTCTGGAGCCGGAGAAGGCAGAGTTGATAATAATGTGCATCATCATGTTACATAATTATTTAAGGGCCAATTCAAAGAATTTATACACACCACCTGGCTCACTAGATCATGAAGAGAATGGTGTTTTAACTATAGGGTCGTGGAGGAACACCGAAGACATGACCTCTATGGTACCGCTGAAAAATACACCTAGAAGATCTTCAGCCTACTTCCACAAAATAAGAGATGAATTAGCTGACTATTGCATGAAAGAAGGGGCTCTGTCCTGGCAGAATTTATATTCATGAACATGGTCAAATCTTGACAAATATGGTAATAAAAATTATTAAACGAATGTGAAGGAATTATTTTGATGCAATTGTATGTCATTACACCAGCGGTTCTCAAATGGTGTTCGGTGGATCCCTTGGGGCTCTGTGTTGACTCCCAGGGACCCCTCGGCCACTCAAGAAAAATAAAAACCAAGTAAGTTTGAAAAAAATATTTTTAAAAATAAACACAAATCAGTATAAAATGGGCCCGAGGCAGGGTAGGGAATCATGTCTTTGAACACTCTTCGGTACAGTAGGGGAATATTTAATCAACCTATATTATTGTCCCTACTTGTATTTTAATGAAGTTTGGAACATATAAGTAAAGCTTTATTTTACTCACTGTATCTATTCTACTCCTCGGAGTATCCCTATCCTGTAAAAATCGGAACGCTTCATAAGCAAACCATCTGCTGACAAAAACGTCCGTGGTTCCTAGAAAAAAAATATATTCATGCAACATTTCAATGCCAGTTTATGTAAAAAAATATATTTGGGTGTGTACTCATTAATGTGTGCTGATCGGTTTAACAATCAACAGGTTCAATATTACATCATTTCAATGTTTTTTGCAATCAATTTTGTTCAATCAACACACATTAATCGAGATAACAAAATAATTAAGGGTAAACGTTAAGAAATATTATCGAGAGACCATGTTTTACTTCAAGTTAGAACTATAGATAAATATATAGAAATTCTCAATACAAAAAAACCACCTACCTTTTCCTGTTCCTTTACTATTTTTTTCTCTGGCTTTTTCTCTACGGTAGGATGCCAGCAGGCTAATTATTTTCGACTTGCACTCATCTGCTGGTCGGCCCATGGTGCAGCTAATCTCTCGCCACGCATCCTCCTTCAAATTCTTGCGGAAATGATGTACATGGCGAGGATCCCATAATAATGTTTGGGATTTATACATTTCAATCAGCTGAAAACAATCTTCTTCGGTCCACGCCATATGATAAACGAATTTAATGACTATTAAAATGACGATAAATGACTATTAAAATGACGATAAATGACTATTAAAATGACGATAAATGACTATTAAAAATGACAAATTTATTAGGACTATAAATGGCTTTCGCGAAATAAGACGAGGAAAAAAAATTGAGGCTCTAGATAGGCTCAGAAGCACGTACAAACACGCACACCGATAATGACGCCGTCCAAACTAGAAGGAAGAATCCCTTTGTGTTCGTCGAAAAAACCGACTCCCAGTGGACCGGTTCAAACAGATCAAGAATGATTCGTTAATCGTTCGCAACACCGTACAAATTACTGAACAACCGATTGCGAACGCTTGCATTACACGATCCGCGCGCTAGTGTATACGCGCCTTAAAGGGAAAATTACCAAGAAATCGACGAAAAATACAAGTCCAGAAGTTGCATCGACAGAAAAAAACCGTCTAGAACACAAGAACCAATCCTAAGCCGAGTTCAAACTCTACGGACTTCGCAACACACCCTACATCTACGGACTTCACAAAAAACTTGAAAACGAGAAACTCCCGAGTAAGCAGACCTCGACCAGCAAAGCCGCACCGAAACGCAAGATAGATGCCGAACCACGCCCGGCAACCAAACAAGCCGAAAGCATCGGCGACCTCACCGGAGCCGACGAAGATGAATGCCCAAATTCAACATTATATATGTTTGAATATGCGAAACTTTGCTTCGAGGATATCGTTCAGTTCAACTCAAAAAAAGACCGGCGAGCAGTCTTCGAAAAATTCTTATACGAGGCCGGGAATATTATCTCGTGAAAATAAGCCTCGATTTTCCTCGCCTTAAAAAATCGAAGAAACCCTTATAATAATCGGAAAGTATTCTTTTCTTTTTCTCATCTTTTTCTATCAAAAAAAAACCCCACTCTTCAAAAAAACTTGATTTTTTTTTTCACGAAATTTTTTTTCGTGTTCTTAAACTTTCTTCTCATCGAATATCCTATCTTTTCTGGACTTTGAAAATAATCGTACTAATACTGTCTCTGAAAATGGACTTCTTGAAGGCTGCGAGCGTCTTATTGTAGTGCGCTCTTGTTCTCTTCTAGTGGATGGCCCCATGCGGGCTGGATGAACTGAACTGAATTGAGATTGGATTCGCTGGTACCACGGCACAATTTTTAATGGCCGTTCTGCCAGACTTAGCAGCGGGCCACGAAGTACGTGACCTATATTGTATCGTGTAAGTGTGTGTGTGTGTGAATTATGTGTGTAAGTGTGGTGTAAGAAAATTTGACAAATTCGGGGTTTTCGAGTTCAGTTTCATAAATTTTTTTCAGGTAGAAATGCCATTGCCGTGAGCTGAAAGAGAGTCATGGTATGATTATGCACTCCGTAATGTCCAGGTTTAAGAAATTTCTAAGCAGGTCCAAGATGTTAAATAAGTGGAAAAATGAGGAAAAATCTCCGCGATGTTGATGCGAAACAAAAAACCTCTGGGTGTGATCTTGAGAATCGTTGGTGTTAGGTTAATTTGGAAAGTATATATCCAAGAAAAAGTTCGTTCATATTGACGTTCACTTTGGTTTCGTTTTGTGCTCGTTTTCCGAGTCATCACTTGCAGACGTTAGTGCCGCCATCTATCGGCTTGTGTTTCGTTAGAAACAGTCTCGTCTTAAAGGGACCTGGGAACGCCCCCTCCCTCCTTGGATTTAGATATGAAATGCAAAAATAAGAGAAAAAATGATGAAAAATTCGAAAGAAAGGGATTTATACACTATACATTTTACCAAGGTCTAAAGAGGACGTTCTGCGGCCGTCCATACCGCCATATGACTCTGGGGTCATATACGACTAGCTCTGAGAGATGACTCTGTTCCGAATTTCGAAGAATCTCGTATTGCGATTCTGCTAATTCTTTGACATGATCAAAAAATGAATTGATTTGCAAGTCTCTGCGAATGTCAATATTCCTCATGTACCAGCTTGCTCTGGTGAATTTTCTGTAGTTTTTGTTCTCGAATATTTGCAATGTATTTATGTTCTTCTTTGTTGCAAAGGCCCATACAGGGGCGGCGTAAGAAATTACAGGTCTAATTACAGTTTTGTATAGGTGCATTTTGTTTTTGAGTGAAAGGCCACTGTTAGGGAAGAAAATTCTGTTGAGCATTCCTAATTGTTTGGTTGCCTTCATTCTGACATATTCAGTGTGGGCCTTAAAATTAAGTTTACGATCGAAAAATATGCCCAGGTACTTAATCTGCTGTTTCGGGGGCAGCCTTGCACGACCAAGTTCAATGTGGTGATTTGGTCCCAAGGGGGGTTTCTTCTTTTATGGAACCATATAAAGCTGCACTTATTGTGATTTAGTGCAATGTCTGAGTCAAGACAATAGTCTTCAATGTCATCAACCGTTTCCTGAAGATTTTCGTATGCTTTGTTGGGGTCTCTGCAGTTTGTGGAAATTAAAACGTCGTCTGCGTATTGGCTTATGAGGCCTCGCTGGGGGGCGGGGAAATCATTAACATAAAGCGAGAACAATAAAGGGCCCAATACGCTTCCCTGAGGGACCGAGGCCCTTACAGGTCTTCTCGTAGAGTGGGCGTTACCAATTTTCACTGAGAAATGTCTGCCTTGGAGGTAATTTCTTACGAAATAAATGAATTTCGGGGGAAAGTTTAAATTAATGAGTTTAAAGATTAGTGTATCATGATTTGTTCTATCAAACGCTCGAGCGAAGTCGAGGGAGAGAGAACAAACATAATCTTTATTGTTGACGGCGTCCATGAAGTACTCAGTTGTTCGGAGCAGCTGGGTTACGCAAGAGTGTTCTTTTCGGAACCCGTGTTGTTCTGTTCGAATTATAGAATTTCTATCGCAGTAACTATGGAGACGCTTAATATAAATGCGTTCAAATAACTTCCCAATGTTTGATAACAAACTGATTGGGCGATAATTCTGGGGGAAAAGGGGGTCAGCATTTAGTTTGGGGATGGGCTTAACAATTGCATCTTTCCATACTGGGGGAAAGTAATTTATGGCAAGCATTGCGTTGAAAATATTGGCCAGTGATGCCCTGATGTTCGGGGGGAACGCCTTTATCGCCTGATTGGAGATGTTATCGCGACCTGGGGCTTTTCTTGTTGCAAGGTGTTTTATTATCTCGTTTAGTTCTTGTATCGAGGTGGGCGGGACCTCGTTGCTTGTTGACTGGGGGGCGGGGCTGCGTTGTAAAAAGTCGGAGATAGTATCCCGGATGCGATATCTGATGCCAGCGCTTTGGAGGCCGTTTGGGGCAAATTGCTGTTCAAATTGATCAGCGAAACCCTCCGCTATTTCTTCTGGGGTGAACACAACTCCACCGTTGCTCCCATGAATGCTGTGGATGGGGTTCAGTTTTGGTTTACAAATTTTGAGGGCCTTCCAAATAGAGCCGTCAGCGATATTTACCTCGTTCATGAAGAAGTTGAATCTCTCGTGTTTAAATGCCCTTATCTCTGCTCTTATCTCCCTCTCCATTTGTGAGAGCCTGATCTTATCTGTTCCAAGCCTCTGCCATTTTTTACTTAATTTGTTTTTTTCTCTAATTTTTTAAGTAGATCTTTGGAAAGTCCATATTGGTGTTCGTTTGCCTTTATTTTGGCCGTGGACCTACTGATGGCGTTATGAATCTCTTCTGTGATCAGGGCGATATTCTCGTCGATGGCATTTTCTGTTGGGATATCGATCGAGATCTCTGGGATAGAGGCAAGTTCAGCAGTAAAAGACTCCCAATTTGTTTTTAGATTGAAGGGAATTTTACGAGGGAAGAGGAAGTCGAGTTTAATGAGAATAGAGTTATGGTTAGAGTCCGCAAGTTCTGGAGAAGGTGTGGTCAAAGTTTTTAGCGAGAGCGAAATCAATAACAGAAGGGATCTGAATGGAGCATGCAGGGAAGTGGGTGGGTTTTCTGGTTGCCAGGATGTCAATGTTATTGTTTTGACAGAATCGGAAGAGGGCGGTGCCCTTCGACTGATTGTACCTGCAATTCCAGGCTTCATGATGTAGGTTCCAATCACCAGCAACCAGAGTGGGCGTGTTAGTATTGAAAATATGTGCAAGCAAGTTGAGATCAAGGTTTTTATTAGGGGGTTTATAGAGAGAAATGACGTTGATATTAGTGTTGTTAATGTTAATAGTTGCGGCGATAGCTTCCATAGAAGAGTCTGGGAGATCGAGCCTTTTAAATGGGATGTTGTTTCGTATAAACAAAGCCACGCCCCCTCCACGATTATGTAATCTATCGCGGCGGATAGAATGGAAGCGAGGGATTTTAATTTGTGTACTGGGCACTAGCCAGGTTTCTTGGCAGAGGAAGATGTCTACATTGTGCTCGACTAGTGCTTCTGTCAGTTCCTCTAGGCTGGGCTTGAGGCTAGTCGCGTTCCAGGAGAAAAACGTTAGTGGCCTGGGTGGGGTGAAGCTGTCTACGTGGGCTGATGTACTAATTATTTGAGCTTTGTGCGAGGAAGTTAAGAACTTCGGTTAGGCTGAGAAGAATCTCAGAAAGCTTGCTTTCTACTTCTTTTGGAGGTTTGATGATATTAGAAATTTTTTGGGTAGAGAGCATGATTGATTTGATTTCATAGTTAACGTCTGTTTCATGAGGTGTAAATATAAGGGATGGGATTTGCTCACAGCTGCCTTCTACGTTGTTGGGGGGCGGGGCACCTCAATGTTTACTTCTGTAATCTTCTCTTCGTTTATTATCGGGGGTGTGCTTAAATTTTTCTCAACCTTTAATAGGGTTTCGTCAAGAAGAGATCGGATGTCACTATTAGTTTGCTCTTCAATAGCTTTTTCTAGCTCTCTTGCGTAATCGTGTTGTTGCATTGAGTAGCCTTTAAATAAGGGGTGTGGCCCTTTCTTCGTGTAGTAATTAGCTACTTTAGTAAAGGCAAGGGAATTTGGTTTGTTTGTGAGGGGAGTAAACGAGTTTCTCCTGGACAGCGGTATTGGAGGGGAGACATCCATGGGTGTGTTCTCTACCTCTTCGTGGGTACTGGCTGGAGTGGGCGTGCCTCTGATGATGTCCGCAAATGACCTGGTGTTGACACTTCTGGTTATCAATGGGTCGTTTCGGAATACTGCTGGGAGGGAGGAGATAATCAATCTACCAGTTTCTTGTGACTGTCTCTTTAATTTTACGGGGCAGCCCCCAAAGGTTGAGCAGTGTTTACTACCGCAAAGTAGACATTTTTTGAGGTTAATATTGCCCTTGTGCGGGCAGTTCCTGCCGCTATGAGGTTGCGAACAGAAGGCGCATCTAGTTCGCTCTTGACACGAAATGGAGGTGTGGCCGAGCTTTAAACAATTTCTACATTGCAGTGTGTTCCTGTTTCCTTTGTAGCGCTCGATTTCTACGGGAATGCTTGAGATCTCAGTAATGTTGAAGAGGCCCTTATCTTGCGCTTTTTTGCCGGTTGGTTGACTTCGGCTTTTACGGATTTTTCGGCTGCCTTATACGCTTCACAGTTCCGATATGACGCCGGATGATTTTTCCCACAGTTCACACAGACCGGGGGATCTTGGCCGGTGACATTCTCGCACGGTTTTCCGGGATGTGAATTCGTGCATTTAATACACCTGGGAGGAAACGAACAGTCTCTCTCTGTGTGGGTCCATCGCATGCACCTTTTCGGCTCCGGGAAGCTGGGCCTTCTTCTGTAAGGGGCGATGTCTACGATCACATGTCTTAAACGGGACAGTTCTGAAAATTTGATGGTGTTGTCGTCCCTCGGAATTGTTATCTTCCAGATCGCAAGGCGTTTCCTTGTTCGATTTCGTCTCTTCGTTGAGAGCTGGAAAATATTTAGAATTTTAAACCGGCGCTCGTATTTGCATCTAGGCCTTTTAGCACGTAGTTAGCTATGCTTTTTTCCTCCTTCGTGAAATTGAGGATCTCTATGCCTTTTTCTCGGCATACCGTTACCGTGAACAGTGATACGAAGCACCGGCTTTCGCCGCATCTTCTCCATCATGGGACTCTTTTGAGTTTTATGGTAATCGACATGGCTATATACCCATTGTTATTTTATTAAATGGGCATAGAAAAATCGGGGGGAGGACGAGAAATTAGAGGAAAAGCAAAGGGGATAATCTTGATTAGATATGTGAGTAATACGATAGTATAATATACACTGCTGGCCACCGTAAATGCAACACCCTGAAGGAAGCATGCAAATAATATGAAATTCACAACATGCATTAGCGGAGGTGAGATATGCAAATGATTAGAATTTCAGCGCAGACGCACATTACGCGCGCCTGTGGCGCCACTTCAAAGCGCTATTTAAGGCTTGGAGATTTCGACGATTTGAAGTACGGCAATTGTGTTTTTCTTGTGGTTTTTTCAAAAAAGCGATCAATTATGCCTCGTAGAAAACAGCGATCATCTTTTGATCAAGTATCCGAGTTCGACAGAGGAAGGATAGTGGCCTACCGAGATTGTGGATTATCTTTCAGGGAAATCGGTAGTCGTGTTGGACGAAACCAAACAACTGTAATGCGGATATGTGATCGTTGGATGCAGGAGGGTACGACGGACCGAAGTGTTCGATCGCATCCACCTCAGTGCACCACTTCACGTGATGACAGGCGTATTGTGCGTATGGCAGTGACGGATCGCTCAGCCACATCACGAACCATAGCACAGCACATTCAGTCTGTACCGCATCATCCAGTGTCTGCGCGTACCATTCGACGCCGTTTACAGCAGAGTGGTCTGTCCGCAAGACGTCCATTGCTTCGTCTACCCTTGACGCAGAACCGCAGACGTCTCCGCCGCCAATGGTGCGATGAAAGAAGGATGTGGACGGCACAATGGAATGAAATTGTCTTTACTGACGAGTCACGCTTCTGTCTGCAACACCACGATGGTCGGATTCGAGTCTGGAGACACCGTGGAGAGAGGATGCTGAACAGCTGCGTCATGCACCGCCACACTGGTCCTGCACCGGGTATTATGGTATGGGGCGGTATTGGATATCACTCTCGCACTCCTCTAGTACACATTGCCGGTACTTTAAAAAGCCAGCACTACATCTCCGAGGTGTTGGAGCCAGTTGTCCTTCCTTACCTTCAGGGCTTGCCCACAGCCATATTTCAACAGGATAATGCGCGACCACACGTGGCACGCATTGTCCAAAGGTTCTTCGTCAATCGCCAGATTGAATTGCTTCCCTGGCCAGCTCGCTCTCCGGATCTTTCGCCGATAGAAAACATGTGGTCCATGGTTGCTCAACGATTGACCCAGATTACATCCCCAGCTGCCACACCAGATCAACTTTGGCAACGCGTGGAAGCTGCTTGGTCTGCTGTACCCCAAGAACACATCCAAAGTCTCTTTGAATCAATGCCGAGGCGTGTGGCAGCGGTGATCTCCAACAATGGCGGCTACTCTGGCTACTAATTTTGGCAGGAACCACACTTCACAGAAGTCTATAAATTTAATCATTTGATGCTTGGTCAACATGTTATCTACAAAATAAATATTGTTGCGATATCTCTTGTCTTTCTTGGTGTTGCAATTTGGGTGGCCAGCAGTGTATATATATCTTTTTTTTTTTATTATTATTATAACTGTGCAAGTAATTGGAGTAATATGTTTTCTGATTAAATGTAAGTGCAAGGCTGTCAGTATTTCTGGGTTTTTTTTTTTTTTTTGAATTTTTATAATTTGTCATAATTTCTGGTATAATATATAGAATCCGATAAGAATATAATATTTACATCGTATTTATGCTTCATATGAAGTCGCCATCTGTCGGGCAAGTTTAGATGTGTAAAATTTTCTACCAATATCTTTATTTAAGTAACTTATCTTAAGAACTTAAATAATATGTTTTCTGATTAAATGCAAGCGCAAGGCTATCAATATTTCTGGGTTTTTTTTTTTTGTTGTTTTTTTTTTCTGTTTTTGTTTTTGTCTTTTGAATTTTTAAAGGAACAGCTTTGGTATAAGGGACACGCCAAATTGGCGACTTTTTTTCCGGCGATAAGTTGCCATCGCTGGCGCGCTCTGGTTTGTTGTTGTTCTGCTGGGTTGTCGTTGTTCCAGAATGTTCGTAGAATTCTGCCAGTCGGTGGCGCTGACTGTTGTTTTTCCGTGTTTTTAGCGTCCTAGCGCGTCTTTCAAACGGGTTTTACTGCCATTTTCAAACTGGTTTTCTCTTTTTCTCATTCTATCCTCTCTCTTTTTTTCTTCCAAATGACGTCACTTAATAGCCGCGGCGTTTTGAAAAACCGTTGGGATAGTTCTTCATATTTTCTCTTCCTTCCGTATATATGATGTAGTGTGTGTGTCGGATTAATTGGAATTATTTTGGACATCTTTTCCCTCAGGTTGTACCTTTAATATTTATTCTTTTCTACATGCAGGATGCCCCTGCATCCTTTTTATTTTATTTATTTTATACCGTTGATTATTTATAAGAACCCGGATTCTCGGAAAGAGAGTCCGGGTTTTAATTTATAATAAATAGAATATTTTTATTTATACAACATGCAGGACCGTTGATTATTTATAAGAACCCGGATTCTTGGAAAGAGAGTCCGGGTTTTAATTTATAATACATAGAATATTTTTATTTATACAACAGGACCATTATTTATTCACAACGGTCCGGGTTTTATTTAAACCCTGATTTCATTTTTTTTATCCAGTTTTATTTTTTAAATACTCCACAGCTTATTTTTGTTTATGCCATTTGTTTTTACTGTTTTCTATGCTGGCGACTTTTTTTTTCTGGCGCACGTAGTGTCTGGCGGCTTTTTCTCGGGCCGTCTGACATATTTGGCGCCGGAAAAAAAAGTCGCCGAAAATCGCCAACCTGTCCCTTATACCAAAGCTGTTCCTTTTTAAATTTCTGTCATAATTTCTGGTATAATATATAGTATCCGATAAGTATATAATATTTACATCGTATTTATGCTTCATATGTAGTCGCCATCTGGTGGGCAGGTTTGGATTTGTAAAACATTTCTGCCATTAATTAATCCTTTATTGCATTTCGTTACCTGTATGTATCCTGTACATAATGTTTTAATCTTTGTGGTTAAATGCAATTCCCTATATTATTCCTCTAGAAGCTAAGAGGAAGTCTGAGTATTTATATAAGTTTCTAGCATAATACTTTCTATTAATAATATATTTACATTGTGATGCGGAATTCACCTAGTTCTGCTCTTCATTATGGCGCCATCTGTTGGTCACTTTGTAAGTATAACATTATTGCTATATACTCTCGCTAATATGGTGTGATTTTTCACACTTAGGTGTTAACGAGATTAATTTGATAATATTCGGTGGCCATTGTTGTACGGCACTCGCCTTCTTCTCGCGCTCCGCCCCTGTGTATCCGCACGTCTTCAGATATCAGTCGGTTTTAATTTATAGATGTGTTTTTATGTTCCATACATTTGAATTTAATTAATTGCATCCATGGTTTTAATATAAATCAGGTTATTTTATTGCATTGCTCATTGATGCTCGACTATTCTTCATACGCGAGCAGCTTCAATCTTGGTAAGTAAAAGTTATACTTGTTTTGCTTATTGTTTATGATTTAAATTTTATTTGAAGTTGTTTGTTATGTAGCTTCAGTTTAATTGATTTATATAACAATCAAGAGGAGTATTGTTATGTTTTCATCCGTTTAATTATCATTTTATGCCTCGTGGTATGTAGACGTGACGAGTCTTAGGATCTACTTAAGTGTATCCCTCATCCCTTAGGCGCCATCTACATGAGTTTTAGTTAACTACCAATGTAAGAATTTATTTTATTATTATTTTTTCTCGGCATAGTTGGAGTACGGAATCGTGATCTCTAGAATTATTCAAACCCCAATGAGCATAGAAGGTAATGAAGAGACAGATAATCCAAATGAGCAAGAAGGTATAAAGGGGAAAAAAAACAAAACGCCCATACCGGAACACAACATATCAGCCACATCAGAATCTGAACTTGAGAGAGAAGAAGATAACTTCGATGCATCCACAGGTACTTTTAGAACTTACATAACTAGAAGAACAGCAAAAAAAATCAACAAATTCAGGCAAATACCCCCACTAACACTAACTAAATTAGAAGACTGGCCTGCACTATCGGATAAACTAACTGAAATTTGCAAAAGTACCTACTCAGGCAAAAACACAAACAAGGAGTTCAAACTATACTTAAATGAAATGGATGATTGGGTAGCGGTCACACGTTACTTAAAAAATCAAAAAATTGAATATCATACATACTCAATCACACCTAGAGAAACTATGAAAATAGTAATTAAAAACCTACACGCATCATGCCCCACAGAAAAAATAAAAGAAAAACTTGAACAACAGGGCGTAGAGGTAATTAACATATCTAAAATGACCAGCTTCAGAACAAAACAGCCTTTACCAATGTTTATGGTTGAGATACCAAAAAACGAAGAAAACGAAAAAATCTTTCAAATTAGCACGCTACTAAACATTGAGGTCCACATAGAGACTTATCGCAGACCAGGGCAAGCTATCATGTGCTATAGATGCCAAAGATTTTTTCACAGTCAAAAATCATGCCACAACAATCCCCGCTGCATGAAATGCTCGAAAGACCACCTCACATATATGTGTAAAAAAACAAAAGAAGATGGACCAGCCACTTGCTGCAACTGTCAAGGATCACACATAAGCAGCTGGGCAGGATGCCCAGCAAATCCAAGAAACAAAACGAAAACTTACAACATGCAGAGTTTCCCAAACAGGAACGAATACAAAATTCCGTATGCACATACAACAAGAACAAACTCTAGAACACACGCAAACCCAACAACACGAACAAATAATTACCCTTATAACCTAGGCCCAGGAACTTCTCGGGATAAGACACCCAGCCCAAGCAAAACATACAGCGAAGTAGCAAACACACTTACAAACAATACATATAACTCCAATCGCATACAACAAGACATAACAAAAAACTCCAATGAAGAGATAATAGAAATAGCAGGCAAATGTCTTATGCAAACTGCTACAGATAAAACCACAGATGAAAAAATAGAATCACTTAAAAACGCACTAGTACAAATAATTAATATACTCTCTAAATCAAACAAGCAGTAAATATACACAACAAAAGAAAATAAGCAAAACACACACAATATAAAAACAGAAACACAATGGCCAATACAGAAAAACCCTTAACAGTAATACACTGGAATTGTAATGGATTAAAAGACGATCATGTAGAATTTAGAGAATTAATAATTGAAAGAAAACCAGATATACTATTGCTTAGTGAAACATTTCTAAAACCAGGAAAACAAATAAAAATAGCAAATTTTACATGTATCAGAAAAGACAGATTAACAGGGAGAAAAGGAGGGGTAGCCATATACATCAAGAACAGCATAAATTACAACCAAGTCAACCTCAGCAACAGCTCCGTTGAAGCACTAGCAATAGACGCTAAAATCAATAGAAACCTTCTAGTAAGATTCTCAATAATGTATAGACCACCAAATAAGGAACACGATTTCAATCTCTTTAATGAAATCTTCAATTGCAGACACCCAAGTATAATGATGGCAGACTTAAACTCAAAGCTACAAATTTTTGGATCACGGCTAGACAATACTAAAGGCAGACAACTAAAAAACTACTGTGATCACAATAACATACAAATAATCGGCACAGACTGCCCAACATATTACCCTAACAACACAATGCATCAACCAGACGTACTTGACGTAACACTTACAAAAAACATGCAAATAAATATAGAACCTAAAGTCCTCACCGCTCTTAACTCTGATCACCTACCTTTAGAAGTAATAATGGACTGGTACACACCAATCAAAACAACCAAAATAAAAAAAGTTAACTGGCAAAAATATCAAGAAATCCTACAGGAAGTACCAATAATTGAAACCTCAATAAACGATGAAACGGAGGCAGAAGCCATAACAAAAAAAATCACAGAAGATATACAACAGGCGCTAGAAACAGCAACAACTGAAGAAATAAAAAACACAAATCCTCTACAACTGCCTCAATGGCTAAAAGAAAAAATAAGGGAAAAAAACAGATATAGAAAGCTATACCAAAACACTCGAGACCCAAGATATAAAGTTATTTACAACAGAAAACACCAAGAAACAAAAATAGAAATAAAAGAATTCCAAAATGAGAGATTTGCAAACTGGATAGGAAATGTAGAAGCTTATGATGGCACACTATACAATGTTTACAAAGCCATGAACTCAAAAAAAACAAACTTCCCAGTAATACACAGCCAAAATCATGGACTAGTATACGAAGACCACGAAAAAGCGGAGGAATTCTCAAAAGAACTAAAAAAACAATTCTCACCAAATTCAACAACGTTAAATGAACATGTCAACAAAATAAACAGAGAGGTAAGAAGCTTTCTAAGAGCACCAGTAAATTATGACCCAGATATATTACCACAAACAACAATACAGGAAATTGAAAATATAATCGAAAAATTAAAACCAAGAAAAGCTCCGGGATTCGACGGTCTGACATCTAAAGCAATCAAACTCTTAACACCCAACGTACTTATTTCACTCTTAAACCTATTCAACCTACTCTTAACTCTCTCATATTTCCCAAAATTTTGGAAAAACGCTATAATAAAAGTAATACCAAAACCAGGAAAACCCATAGAATTCTGCTTGTCTTATAGGCCAATAGCCTTACTTCCACACATATCCAAATTGTTTGAAAGAATCATCTCAGCAAGAATAATAAAATTCAATAAAGATAACAACCTGAATAGACCTGAACAATTTGGCTTCAAGGAAAAACACGGTACAATACATCAATTAGTAAGAATCACTAAATTCATACAGGAAATGAAACATTATAAAGACTACTCTGTGGCAGCCATGCTAGACTACGCAAAAGCATTCGACTGTATCTGGCATGCAGGTCTAATACATAAAATGATTAGAAGGGGATACCCAGCCACATTAATTAAATTCCTGCGCTCATATCTTCACAACCGAACATTCCAAGTTAAAATCAACGACACAATATCCAGAAAACGTAAAATAACAGCAGGCATAAACCAAGGCTCAAACTTGGGCCCACTCATACACAATATATTTATGGATGATTTTCCCACAGTACCAAAAGGCATGCTGGGGCTCTTTGCAGACGATGTCATAATAATCTCTAGCGATAGAAAAGACAGCAAAGCCATAGATAACCTACAGGAATTAATAGAGAGAGTAGAAGCTTGGAACAACTACAATAGAGCTAAACTCAATGTAGATAAATGTCTCATGATGTGGCTAACAAACAGAAAAATAAACACAAACTATTCCATATACATTAACAACCAAGAAATAAAACCCTCAGCAGAAGCTAAATACCTAGGGGTAATACTAGACACAAAACTATCTTTTAAAAAACACATTAAATATGCACAAATGAAAGCCCAAATAGCCACTGAAAACTTGCTTAGATTCTGCTACCCAAAATCACACCTAAGCTTAAAAAATAAAATATTAATGTATAAACAAATAATACGACCCATACTAAAATATGCCGCACCAGCATGGGCCTACTCATCTAAAGGAAACATTTATGACTTACAAAGAACACAAAATAAAATGCTAAGAAAATTTTCAGGAGCACCTAAATTCTTCCGACTGACAGATTTACATCGTGAATTAAAAACTGAATCAATATATACATACATAAAAAAACTAACCAAAAACTTTCATGATAAAATGGAAGAAGAAGACGACGAGGAACTAAGAGACCTCTCAAACTACAGAGAAAACGACAAACTCAGACACCTAAGACCAAGAAACGTAGCAACAATAACATATAAAAATGAATTCTAAACATATCAATTTATGAATATTACTCTGAATACCTAAAAGTATAACACTAAACAAATAATAAACCTAAATACTATTCACCCATAACAAGTACAAAAATGAATAAATAAACATAACTTACCTCACTGTAATTGTAATACAGATGATAAATGCAGGAAAATCACTCGATATGATAATAAATAATCGCTTCAACCAGGAATAAAATATCCACCAGCATAAATATTAAACTTGTCCATATACACGGCCAATGACCCAAGTAAATATAACAAAAAATTAATAAACATGAAACCGCTAATCCTCAAGCACACCTTAAAATAAAGGGCAATAAATTAGGAAGTTTAAAAAAAAAAGAAAAAAAAAAGGGACATGAAGTCTTAAAGTTCTGAACTTAACGGTTAATTATACATCACAAATTAAAAGGGCATCAAATAAAATATGATAATATACTCACAACAAAAATCATACCCGCAAATATTTCAACATGGGCGCCTTAATTATTATTCAGATAAAATTAATCAAATCACAATGATAATACTCCTCTAACATAAAAAATGAAATGTTAAATCTATCATCACAAATATTCAATGTATCAGATAAAATAATCTAAAACTTAACTTACAAAAATCACTAGCAGATGGCGCCATAGGGATATTCAGACCCACTAATCCACTCATTCTCTGGCCTCAGGATGACTATCTCCAATAAATACGGCTTACCAACATACAAAAACGTGGCCAACAGATGTAGCGATACCATAAATGTATCCTCAAGAACAAGTAACACATTGTTTTAAATCATTATGTACCTAAGAACATCCTAATCTAAAAACTGATAATTAAAATAAACAATCAACTTCCGGTGCGAAATTCCACGCTAAGCCAAGGAGACGCATACCTCAGCGAGACCGCTTCGGGTAACTCAATATGACTGATAAGAATGATCAACATATCCTCGACACCCTCAGGCCAATTAATACTAGATTAATTTAATTCAACGAGATTAAAATTCCCCAAAGTTCATCAGTCCAACAACGATCAATAGATGGCGCCAAAGATTTAGTATAATTAAACCCAAAGCGAACTAAACAATCAAAATATCAGATACCAATGAAAAATCTATTATCAGATAGACGAAAATAATACATATAAACGATCACAGCAAATTATACTGCTAGAAACAGAAAAGAAGAACGAAAAGAACAGATAATTGAAACATCAATTGGAAGGCATCAGGGAAGAAAAGGATGCAATAATGACATCAGGAACCGCCTAAACAAACGGTTGAAAGCCATAGAATAATGGTGAATCGCCTGACGGAGGTCACGGCGTTACACCGTTGAAATATAACTATGGACCCTAAGTACCGCAATTAAGTAGAACCCCGCATCAAGCAACGGAGGTTGTCTTGTTACTGGGCTCCTTTCTTGTGAGGAAAAGGAAGAAAACCGGAAAACTAAGTCCTCTAGTCCCGGCCCTGCATCGAGCGGTGGAGATCGTGTCGTTGCTGGACCATGGGATAGAGTGAAATGAGTTCATGAAAAACTGGAACGAAAAAACGGCTAATCCAGAAAATCTCGACGAAGCAGCATAATCAACAAAAATCCACAGAGGAGGCGGTTTAGATACCTCCCTGTGTGCACAGATGGCGGCATAGGGAACAAAATGAAAAATACCCATACTATTTTCTGTAAAGAGTGCAAAGAAATTTATATTAGCCAAGAAATCTGCGCATATATTATATTTAAAAAGAAAAAATATTAAAAAAGAAAAAAAAATATATATATATAAAAAAAAAACAAAAAAAAAAACTCAGATCAATACTTATTATAATCATATTTACTCGTAAAACCACAGATATCGATCTATTGTATCATAATCAGGATAGTGAAAAGAAGATATACTCGTCAATAAACATTGGAAAATCGACGAAAGTTACCAAAGGGATTTCAG
Organism: Pholcus phalangioides; assembly: GCF_987345545.1. NCBI lineage: Eukaryota > Metazoa > Arthropoda > Arachnida > Araneae > Pholcidae > Pholcus > Pholcus phalangioides. Next base: position 68,888,257 of record NW_028301610.1, read on the forward strand.
AACATAAAAATGACCCCAGAAAATATCCCATGTATATTTACCCCATATATAACCGCATATATACTGTACATAATATATAATCAGGATTCCTTACCATTACAAACAAGGACTTTGTCCTTAATTGAACTCAGGAATAAGCAATGATTTATTTTTTCGATCAACAAAACACCTGTCTAAAAACTATGTTCATTTATATCCTAAAATGAACATAAAGCCATGCTTATTTGCCAAATGCAACCCAAGACGGAGAAGATGTGGGGATAAGCCCCGGCGCTTCACATAAAAGTTCATGGTAATGGTGATCTCTAGAATTTTGGAGTATTATTCTATAACTGTCTTTTAGCAATTTTGCTTCGAACTTGCATTTGCACTTAAGTTCGATAGATGGCGCCAGATCGAACCAACTACCTTCTGTTCGAATTTCGACGGAGAAGTATTTGCCTTGGCCGTCGATGTCCTCGGCTCGGTCAAGGATCCCGTCGGGGGGCGCGAGGTCCGTTGGAAGCCTCGGTGGTCCAGCTTGGCTTTCCTGGGTTTCCCCGTACTCGCTTTGCGTCCTCCGACGTTCTTTTCCGCCCTCCGCTCGTCCCGGCATCCGCTTGGTTCCAACGCAAGCTTCAGGAGTAGGCGGGGCCTCGGCGCTGCTGCCGTTTTGTGATTGGGTGCATTGCTTTGACGAGATTTGGCCTCGTCTCCGGCATTTTCCCGTTTTTTGTGTGGCTTCCTTCCTGTTTGATTCGCCTGGAGTTTCAGGAAATCTTGAAGTTCCAGAGTGTCAGCATGACCTATCTGGGCTTTCACAGTAGCAAGTCCACATCTGTGCACGTCGAGAAGTTCACTGAAGGTGATCCAGTGGATTTCGTCTGGATATCTATCGGTCCATTTCCCGTGGGTTTCATCTTGCTGTAATCCATGACTTATCGAAAGAACCGCATCACCTCTACACGTCTGGTGGAGATTAGCATGTCTTTTCATTCTCGGGAAGGCTGAGAATTTTCGCTCTGTGAACCTGAGAAGTTCTTTGGTAGCTTTGACCTCGGCTTCTGGGTCCTCGGATAACTGGACAACGTCAGACCATCTCCAGTTTTGCGAGTCCATTACTATGTCATGGAACAAGCAGCGAATTTTAATTTTGCTAGACATTTTAGTTAATATTATCTTAAGACAGTTTACTATTAATCAAGTTTGGGTATTTAGAACAGTTAAGGCTCCGACTGGGTACGGGCCGTAGATGATAAGTTAGGCTATCATTTCAGGAGAAAAAATTTATGCGTCCGTCCCCAACGGTGTCCGGGGAATGTTGTGTTGTTTAAATTTCCTTGTGTTGTGTTGAATTGTATTAATATTAAACGAACGAACGTTGGGATTTTAATGGCAGTGCCTGTCATTCTGACACTAGCTGCCTTCAAGCGGGGGCCCTGAGGGTCCCATGTGAAGGGAAAGCCAAGGGAGAAATGTTTGTGTTTTTGTGTAGTGCGTGTAGTTTGGTCAGAGTCCGGGAATAGGTCTACGTTAATTAAAATGAATTAATTAACCAGGAAAACTCAACATGTCTTTCTGAACTTGTTAGTCATATTACTTATTAATATTTTCGGCAGGAAAAGTGAACTGCTTCTGCGGCGCCATCTTGGTTTCACCGTGCCTCATCCTCATTGGTCGGATTGAGTCGCTGGTCAGGGATTGGCTGAAAATATAGACATATATAAAATACAATTTATTAATTCAAAAATTAGTTTGAAGGTGAAGAAAAAAGGTCAAAAACACATCAACACATGAAAAGATTCGCGCACGAGACTCCAATACGTGCAGACGTTCGAAAAGACAGTTCTGACAGCTCATTCAGTAGACACCAACACCGTATGATACAAGGCGAGTTCACACCGGGGACGTAACGCCACACTTCCGAGGACCTCGTCCTAACCTGAGATGATCAATTAACTCGGCTGGTGAGAGGTTTTACCAACAGCATTGGTTTTTCTTTCAGAAATTAGCCGAGCTCTTCCTTCCTTCCGCAATTGAAGTGCCTTGAGAAGCTCGGCCGCTTTCTTACCTCTCCAGCTGATGTTCATCTCCGGTGAGTCCTTTATGTTTATGCGCTTCTTGTAATGGCCAGGTTTTGTCCCGCAATCCGCCCCGAAGATGGCGGCAATTCCCCCAATGCTCTTAAAATGTTTGATAATATTCGCGTTAATTTTGTCGAATTATTTAACCGCGATGTTGATGCCCTCATTGACCTAGTAGACCCATGGCTTGGGTACTTTCATGATAAACAGGAAACCCTGGGACCCCTTGAAGAACAGTCCTGCAATACGTCCGAAAAGTTCGCAGAACTACTCGGATTGTATAGTGATTATATCAATAGCGAAGATTCCGACAAAGAAGAGATCTCTGTTCCGTATTTCAACGGGATCTGTGAGTTTATGGACGTAATCCGTAAAAACCCATGCTGCCATATTCTGGCGTTAGACTACAGAAAAGCCCCATCAGTCGATATTTCCCCAGAAAACATTAGCAAAAAGCTCGCTGGGTCAAGGAAAAGAAGAAGAGTTCACGAAATGAGTCTCTCCCCCGAGAAAAAAACCTTATCATTTGCAATTGCATCTGACGACAGCTGGCAAGATTCCGCGACCTCTTTCAATGACCAAGATGGCGACCATAGCCCCCCCCAGAACAATAGCAGGCACGCTCCCAAGAGGAGTAATCACCCCATAATCCCCAGCGCCAGCGACTCCCGAAAAGAAATTCGTCCCACAATTCCTAGCGAGCCCTCATTGCACTGCTCCGATAATCTTCCCACAATCCACCTTAATAATGCGCCACCCATAATCCCTTGCGAGCCTCTCTCTCCCAGCTCGAACATTGCTCCCATAATGCACCAGGGGAATGCTCCTCCGGAGAGCGCACCATCATCATCATCTTCCCCTCCCACCAACCAATCAGGGCGTAGGGAAGCTTCTCCGCTGCCCTCCTCCTCCCGGGAGATAAGCCCAAACGTAAACAACAACATTGGGGATACGCCCACAGAAGACCCAGACGAAGAGGGCTTCACAACAGTTACATATAAAAAGAAGAAAACAAATATTCCACCAATTGTGCTATCAGAATGGGGCCCCAGGTGGTTGAAAGACTACGCCGAGATACGTAAACTTTGCGAGTTCCCACCTGAATCCAAGTCCACTCCCACCTCTGTCTCGATTAAAGTTTATTCCGAAAATGACTACCGGAAGACAACCAGATACTGCACTGATAAGGGGTTTAAATTTTACACCTTTCAGCTTGAAAGTGACAAAAACCTAAAGATTGTCATCAGAGGTCTCCCCGTGGGCGTTGACCCCGACGAAATTGCCGAGGACATCCTCTCCCAAGGGTTTGAGGTAATTAAAATCTCAAAAATGAAAAATTATAGAACTGGCTTCGAGTACCCCCTCTACCTCGTAGAATTTGCCCTGAAGGATAAGGGCCTCTTTAATATAACAGAGATTGCTAGCATTCCAGTACAAATTGAACGCTATAAGGGCAATAGAAACACCCTCCAATGTAGAAATTGTTTAAAGCTCGGCCACACCTCCATCTCATGCCAAGAAAGAGCCAGATGCGCCTTTTGCTCACAAGCACACAGCGGCAGGAACTGCCCGCACAAGGGCAATATCAATCTCAAAAAGTGTTTTCTCTGCGGCGGGAAACACTGCTCAACCTTTGGAGGTTGCCCTGTTAAACTAAAGCGACAGGCGAAAGAAACTGGCAGACTTATTATCCCCTCCCTTCCAACAGTAATCCGCAATGATCCACTTATAACCAGGAGTGCCGGCACCAAATCTTTTGCTGACATAATCAGAGGCATGCCCACCTCAGCCCACCTCATATAACACCCATGAAGAGGTAGAGGACACGCACATGGACGTATCCCCACCAGTACCGCTATCCAGGAGAAATTCGTTCACTCCACTTACAAACAAACCGAATTCCCCAGCTTTCACCAAAGTAGCTAATTATTATACGAGGAAAGGGCCACACCCCTTATTTAAAGGCTACTCAGTGAAACAGCATGATTATGCAAGAGAGCTTGAAAAAGCAATTGAAGAGCAATCAAACAAAGACATCCGTTCTCTCCTCGACGAAACCCTATTAAACGTCGAGAAAAACTTAAACACGCCCCCATCAGTGAACGACGGCGAGAAGATCACAGATGTAAACATCGAGGTGACCCCGCCCCCCAACAACGTAGAAGACAGCAGCGAGCAAATCCCCTCTCTTGTCTTCACCCCCCATGAAACTGACATCAATTACGAAATCAAATCGATCATGCTGTCTACGCAAAAAATTACAAATATCGTTAAACCTCCAAGAGAGGTAGAAAATAAACTTTCTGAGATTCTTCTCAGCTTAACCGAAGTTCTCAACTTCCTTGCTCAAAACTCAAACAATTAATACAACAGCCCACATAGACAGCTACACCCCACCCAGGCCACTAACGTTTTTCTCCTGGAACGCGACTAGCCTCAAGCCCAGCCTAGAGGAACTGACAGAAGCACTAGTCGAGCACAATGTTGACATCTTCCTATGTCAAGAAACATGGCTAGTGCCCAGTATTCAAATTAAAATCCCGCGCTACCACTCTATCCGTCTTGATCGATTGCATAATCGTGGAGGGGGCGTGGCATTGTTTATACGCAACAATATTCCCTTTAAAAGGCTCGATCTCCCAGACTCTTCTATGGAAGTTATAGCTGCTACTATTAACATTAACAACACTAATATTAACGTCGTTTCTCTCTACAAACCCCCTAATAAAAATCTTGATCTAAACCTGCTTACTCATATTTTCAATACTAATACGCCCACTCTGGTTGCTGGTGATTGGAACCTTCATCATGAAGCCTGGAACTGCAGGTACAATCAGTCGAAGGGCACCGCCCTCTTCCGATTCGTTCAAAACAACAACATTGACATCCTGGCAACCAGAGAACCCACCCACTTCCCCGCATGCTCCATTCAAATCCCTTCTGTTATTGACTTTGCTCTCGCTAAAAACTTTGACCACACCTTCTCCATCTCTTCTCCTGAACTTGTGGACTCTAACCATAATCCTATTCTCATTAAACTTGACTTCCTCTTTCCCCGTAAAATCCCTTTCTACCTAAAAACTAATTGGGAATCATTTACTGCCGAACTTGCCACGAACCCAGAGATCTCGATCGATTTTCCAACTGAAATTGCTATCGACGAAAAAATAGCACAGATCACAGAAGTGATCCACGGCGCCATCTGTCGGTCCACGACCAAAATAAAAGCGAACGAGCATCAGTATGGACTCTCTAAAGTGCTTCTTAAAAAAATAAGGGAAAAAAATAAGCTAAGAAAGAAATGGCAAAGGAATAGGCTAGGCACAGACAAGATCAGGCTCTCGCAGATGGAAAGAGAGATAAGAGCTGAAATAAGGGCCTGCAAACACGAAAGATTTAACTTTTTCATGAACGAGGTAAACATCGCCGACGGTTCTATTTGGAAGGCTCTCAAAATTTGCAAGCCAAAAATGAACACCATACACAGCATTCACGGGAGTAATGGTGGAGTCGTGTTTACTCCAGAAGAAATAGCGGAGAGTTTCGCTGATCAATTCGAGCAGCAATTTGCTCCAAACGGCCTCCAAAAAAACTATCGCAAGCTATTTTCAACACAACCCCGCCCCCCAGTCAACAAACAACGAGGTCCCGCCCACTTCGAAACAAGAACTAGACGAAATAATAAAACACCTTGCAACGAGAAAAGCCCCAGGACGCGATAACATCTCCAATCAGGCGATAAAGGCGTTCCCCCCGAATATCAGGGCATCATTGGCCAATATATTTAATGCAATGCTTGCCATAAATTACTTTCCCCCAGTTTGGAAAGATGCAATTGTCAAACCCATCCCCAAACCTAATGCTGACCCCCTTTCCCCCCAGAATTATCGCCCAATAAGCTTATTATCAAATATTGGGAAATTATTCGAACGAATCTATATCAAGCGCCTTCACAGCTATTGTGATAGGAACTCTGTAATTCGAATAGAACAGCACGGTTTCAGAAAAGAGCACTCGTGCGTCACCCAGCTGCTCCGAACAACGGAATACTTCATGCACGCCGTAAACAACAAAGATTACGTTTGCTCTCTATCCCTCGACTTCGCTCGAGCGTTCGATAGAACTAGCCACGACACACTTGTCTTCAAACTGATTAACTTAAACTTCCCCAGTAAATTCATATATTTTGTAAAGAATTACCTTCAAGGTAGACAATTTTCAGTAAGAATTGGCAACGCCCTCTCTTCGAGAAGACCTGTTAGGGCCTCGGTCCCTCAGGGAAGTGTACTGGACCCACTATTGTTCTCCCTCTATGTAAACGATTTCCCCGCCCCCCAGAGAGGCCTCATAAGTCAATACGCGGATGACGTGTTAATTTCAACAAACTGTAGAGACCCCACTAAAGCCTTTGAAAATCTACAAGAAACGGTCGACGACATCGAAGACTACTGTCTCGACTCAGATATAGCGCTCAACCATAGCAAATGCAGCTTTATATGGTTTCACAAGAGAAGAAACCCCCCTATGGGACCTAATCATCACATAGAACTTGGTCGTGATGACACATCAATTGGTGACATGGACCTTGACAATAGATCAGATTCCGGTACTACTCGCCGTAAACTAGACCGGAATAAATTTAAAGATCTTGAACCGTCTACTTCTACTTAATTTATGGCCAACATAATTCAATGGAACATTCGTGGTCTTAGATCCAATTATGAAGATCTCAAGGATTTGATCAATCGTTATCATCCTGTTTCCGTGGCACTCCAGGAAACTTTTACGAAGCCCTCGGAGACATGGAACATCAGGCGACATTCCCTGTTCCGTATCAATTACGATGACGGGAGTAGGGCTTGCCGCGGTGTTGCTCTGCTGGTTCCACATCACGTGTCGTCGCGCGTTTTAACGCTGCGCACGAACCTGCAAGCCATCGCAGTGGAAATCTCTACAGGCCTAAGAATTACCATCTGTTCCATTTATTTGCCACCAAATGACACCATCTTACAGAGAGATCTAGAAGATCTGATTGATCAATTACCTCCACCATTTTTTCTTCTTGGAGACTTCAATGCAGATAATATGATTTGGGGTTCTAACAGCAACACCCCACGTGGCGAAATGGTTGAACGGCTGTTAGAAGACATGGACCTCGCCATCATGAATGATGGCAGTTTCACTCATTTCCATGCCCCAAACAATAGTTTCACTGCAATAGATTTATCGTTATGCTCACCTTCACTCTTGCCCAACTGGTCCGCCCGATGGGCAGACTTCACGGTCAAGGAAGAAATCACGGAGGATATGGTTTCGCAACCCGACGTCGACCACTGTGTCGACCTTGTCACCAGTTGTATCATCTCTGCAGCAAATGAATCAATACCCAAAGTCTCCTCGAAACTTCCTAAATATCCTAAACCTTGGTGGAACCACGAATGTAAGCTTACTATTAAAGCACAAAAGAAAGCATGGAGTAGGTTCTGGCGGTATCCTACTCATGACAACAAGTTGGCATTTTTAAAAGCAAAGGCGATAGCGAGAAGAACCAGGCGCCAGGCTCAACGCGAGTCCTGGCAAAAGTTTACCACGGAAATCAATTCATCTACTTCATCTAAAGTCATTTGGGACCGGATCCGAAAAATCAATGGTCATTATCAGACTCATCCACTTACCATTTTAAATACCAATGGCACTATTATCAGCGATGTGAGGGATATTGCGGATACCATCGCCGCCCATTTCGTCGCTGTCTCCAGTTATGCGAACTATCCCCCATCGTTTCATCCCATTAAATCATCAGCCGAACGTACATCGTACACCTTCCGGCCTTTTACACCGGAGGGGTACAATTCATTGTTCAACCTTCATGAACTGACGACGGCCTTGCAGCGAAGTCCTGACTCAGCTGTAGGGCCCGATGCTATTCATTATTCCATGATTCGGCATCTATCACCAGAATCACTGTCACATTTACTTATTTTATTCAATCGGATCTGGGTCAGCCATACATTTCCTGACACCTGGCGAGCAGCCATTGTTCTTGCATTCCCGAAGCCTGGCAAAAATCCTCAGCAACCTAACAGTTACAGACCTATTGCTTTGACCAGTTGTTTGTGTAAGCTCATGGAACGCATGGTCAACTATCGCCTTATGCCCTACCTTCAGGTTAACAATATTTTATCGAAACATCAAAGCGGCTTTAGACGGTTCAGGTCCACAACATGCAATCTGTTACGCCTTGAGACATCAATAAGAAAAGCATTTGTGAAGAGGGAGCATATGCTAGTCATATTTTTCGACATAGAAAAGGCCTACGACCGTACTTGGAGGCACGGAATTCTTTCCGACCTCTATAATAGCGGCTTGCGGGGCAACTTGCCGAATTTCATCAAGAACTTTGTTGCTCGCCGCATCTTTCAGGTACGGATCGGAAGCACGTTATCAGCTCCCCAAATTCAAGAACAAGGTGTACCTCAAGGTAGCATTTTAAGTGTAACACTTTTTATTTTAAGACTGAACGGGGTGTTGAACCAACTCCCGTTGTCAGTCACTGGCGCACTTCACGTGGATGATCTGTTAATATCATATCAATCAGTGAATATGAGGTCAGCCGAGAGACAATTACAAACTGCTCTCAACAAGATCAGCAAGTGGGCTCATGATAACGGTTTCTTTCTCCGCTGACAAAACCGTCGCTGTGCATTTTTGCCGGCGTCGTGAGCTTCATGATGACCCACAATTATTTTTAAATAATAGTCAAATACCTATTGTAGAGAATACAAAATTCCTCGGCATTTCATTTGACAAGAAACTTACATTTAAACCTCATATTTCACAGTTGAGAGCTCGTTGCATGAAGACGATGAACCTCTTGAAGGTCATCTCTTCTACATCGTGGGGAGCTGACCGTAAGTCGCTCCTTCACTTATATAAAGCTCTAATAAGATCAAAGCTCGACTACGGTTCCATTGTATAGGGGTCAGCACCTCGGATCTATCTGAGTGTGCTCGACCCAATTCATCATCTCGCTCTCCGCATTTGCTCTGGAGCTTTCCGAACTTCTCCCATGGAAAGCCTCTATGTCGAATGCAACGAGCCATCACTGACATCAAGACGCCAACAACTTTCTTTGAAATATTATATCAAAATGAAGTCTTTACCAGGTCATCCACTTCATCGTGTCATTTTTAATCCCTCATTTCATAGACTTTTTGCTGCTCGACCTTCATGTGTTCCATCGACCTTCATGTGTTCCATCTTACGGTCTTCGTATGAGGGCACTTGTGGAAGAACTAGAATTAGACATCAGTCGTGTGGCCCCAGTTGCTTGGCAACTGGCACCATGGGAGCAGTCTCTGCCAGATGTCTCTCTTTCGTTATCATTATACCCTAGAGCCACCACAGCAGATGTCATATATCGACAGATAGTCTTCAGGCACAGGGGTAGGTACAATAGGTACTTCCCCATATATACCGATGGCTCCAAGAGCCCTGGGCATGTCGGTTGTGCCTACATCTGCTGTGAGGAGACATCTTTCAAACTTCCTGACACATTCTCCATTTATTCGGCAGAACTTTACGCAATCCTTCAGGCTCTACGTCATATACGACGCAAACGCCACCGACGATGCATCATCTATAGCGACTCTCTCAGCGCATTACAAGCACTGAGTTCCTGTACGTTTCACACTCATCCATTCATTCATGCCATTTTTCATGAACTACATTACCTCACTCATTATGGTACCACAGTAAAATTTTACTGGGTACCAGGTCATGTAGGAATACCAGGCAACGAAAAAGCAGACAACGCAGCTCGAACAACAAGTCGATAATAGTCTTTTGGTTCCTGCCAGTGACCACTTCTCAATCCTCCGAGAAGTGATGCATCGCCGCTGGCAGGATCATTGGAACAATCAGATAAATAACAAATTATGTGCCATCAAGCCCACACTTGGCTGCTGGCGTTCGAGCTGCAGAACTAACCGAAAGGAGGAAGTTCTGCTTGCCCGGTTACGCATAGGACACAGTCGCATCACACAATCATATCTTTTGCTACGAGAGAGTCAACCGCAGTGCCCTCATTGTCAAAGTCCATTTACCATTGCCCATGCTTTTACTTGTTTGCACCATCGTCATCATTTTACGACCGCTTTTGATCAGATTCATCTTTGACTTCGTGACATTTTATCTCACCATTGCGATGCATCTCGCATTTTTAAATTCATCAAAGCCATTGGTTTTTATGACAAATTATAGTTTTTACAATTCATGTCATTGTTTTATGTTTCATATTGCTTTTTATCATGCACAGTTTCAGTTTTTTACATGACAAAAGGACATTTTTCTTATTTTTATATTTGTTTTGGCGCAGTTTGACCAAATTGGTCCTTGCGCCAATAAACCCAAAATCCAATCCAATCCAATCCTTCACACACAGGCATAATATATCCTCAGTTTCTGATGTGGATGTTGAAATTTCTAACCCCATCCTGACACCCTTGCGAACTCCCTCTTCAACAAATGAAGCACAAGATGTCACCGCTAGAGGGGAAAACCCTGTTGCACGATCAGATGTGAATGTTGTATGTCCCGATATTGAACAGGGAAATATCCCTGAACCCAGTGTGTCACAAAAAATGCAAATTATGGACTCTGTTGAATACAAGCAGCTTAGCGTTTTTTTCACGAATTTTCTTAAGACTGCTGGATTCACTACTCACAAAATTAATCTAACATTACAAGCTCTGATTGAAATACTTCTCCTCCCCAACAATTAGTAATACATGAGATACACTACCACGTCCTCTCATAGTAATGGCGTGGAATGCCAATGGCATAAAAAACAAAATTCACGAATTAAAAGAGGAACTTTACAATAATCAGGTGGATATAATTTTAATAAGTGAAACATGGCTACTGCCTAGCCAATCCATAAAAATTAATGGTTTTACAGGGGTCCGAAAAGATCGCACTCTGAATCGAGGCGGAGGTGTGGCGACTTTGTGAGGAATACCTTCTCATTTCATGAAATTTCCCTCCCCTCATCTACGCAAATGGAGGTGCTTGCGATTAACCTGTATATCAACAGGTCAACCATGACATTCTGTGCTGTTTACAAGCCTCCAAGAAATAGTCTGGACATTACTCTTCTCGATCACATATTTAGTACCCAGTTACCTACATTTATGGGTGGCGACTGGAATTGCAAGAACGGCATTTTTTACAGTATCGGATCCAACAGAGGGGGCAGTGTCCTCAGGCGATACTGTTTAAATAATTTTCTCAATATACACTCTTCGGAAACACCCACTCATGTTCCGTCACAAATAAGATATCGGCCTGATGTCATTGATTTTGGCATATCTAAAAATTTTCTATTTGATATCAATACGTTCACAAAAAAAATTCTCAGTTCCCCGCATAACCCAGTCTTCTTTGTAATAAATTTCCTCTGCCCTCGAAAAAGACATGTTGTGAGGAAGACCGACTGGAACAAATTCCAGGAACTTTTACAAGCACAACCTACAGTCAATTATGATACAGATCAAACAATGGAATTGGACAGTGCGGTGTCCAATTTCACGGATACTATTTCTGCTGCTCTGAGGAACTCATCCACAGAAGCCATTCGCCCGGAACATCAATTTGGTCTTCCGAGGGAAATTTTACAGAAAATTCGTCATAAAAACCGTATACGAGGGCTTTGGCAGCGTTTTCGTCGCAGGTCTGATAAGATAGCTCTCAATAGACTTAATAGGGAAATTCAAATTGAAATTCAACACCATGTGAACAGTAGATTCACCGAATTCATAGAGAACGCATCTTCTGAGAACAACAACATCTGGAGGGCTTGGAAGTTGTGTAAACCCAAGGGTTTGAACAACGTAAATAAGCTTTTGGGGCCCCAGGGAGTGGTTGTTTCGGCGGAGGACATTGCTGAGACGTTTGCTAGTGCCTTCCAGAATCAATTTTCCCCCAACCATATTCAACATATTAACACCCAATACGAACTAAGAAGGAAAGCTGCCGAATACATCCATCATCACTTACATTCTAACCCCCAACATCTACAACTTACTGATGTCATGGAAGTGTCTGATATCATCTCCAATCTTAATACAAAAAAAGCTTGTGGAGCAGACGGCATCAGTAACCTTACTCTCAAAAATCTTCCTAGTAACATGTTATTCAACTTGACGAACATTTTCAACGCAGCCATAAAAAAAGCATTACTTCCCTAAGCCGTGGAAGCATGCGATCATCAAGGCTATACACAAATCGGGCTCGGACCCCATGCTGCCAGCTTCTTTCCGACCCATAAGTTTGCTTTCAAATATTAGTAAAATTTTTGAAAGGATTATTTCAGCCCGACTAGAGATCTACTTGTCCACTAACAACATCATTAGACCCGAACAGCATGGCTTTCGCCATGAGCACTCTTGTGTAACGCAGCTCATGCGGGTCACTGATTTTATCACCACTGCAAAAAATAATTACGAGTTTGTGGCGGCGGCTTTCCTTGATATCAGCAAGGCCTTCGACAGATGTGATCACCCGACCCTTCTTGTTAAACTGATTGATCTTGGCTTCCCTCCTCATTATATACTTTTTTTTATTACTATTTGAACGGGAGAACATTTCAAGTTAAACATGGGGATAGGGTATCCACAGTTAAAAAATAACAGCATCGGTCCCTCAGGGTAGTGTACTTGGCCCTCAGCTTTTCTTGATATACATCAACTCCTTACCGGCACCTCAGGTGGGTATACTTGCCCTCTTTGCGGATGATGCTGTGTAACGCCAGGAAAGCTTCGCAGGCCGTCAACAACCTGCAGGAGACAACTGATGAAATTATGGACTGGTGTGAAGAAAACGACCTAGTACTCAATCAGGAGAAATGTCAGTTCGCCTGGTTTGCTAGTCGAACTAAAATCCCACCTTACAGGCGGTTATTTATTGGTGAGCACCCCTTGAGACCTGCACACAAGGTTAAATAACTGGGGTGTATTTTGAATAAGACTATGACATTTACTCCTCATGTTAAATATGCCTGCAACAAGACCAATAACATACTGGGGGCTCTCAACAGAATTATCTTCCCCCAGGCGAAGCTCTCGATTAAGAATAAAATTTTACTCTTTAAGTCAATTCTTCGACCCACCCTCCTGTATGCCTCCCCTGTTTGGGCGCATGCCTCGATAACAAACATTCGAATTCTTCAACGATCTCAAAACAAAATTCTAAGACGCTTTACCGGTGCCCCTTGGTATATCAGGAATGAAAACATCCGCAGAGATCTGCGTTTAGACAAAATATTTACCTACATCAAGCAGCTTAATAAAAAGCAGTATGAAGCCATGGAAAACTCGAATTACTAACATATCAGAGAGTTGGTCAACTATAATGTGGCTCCTACCCCTAGGACTTCGGCTAGAAGAACAACATTTCGTAGGCCGAAACAGATTTTTCACCTCAGATGGGAAAATCTAAGATAAACAATCAGCTGAGTTGGTTGTTTTGTATATAGTTTTCGTATCGCATTTTTCTTTTTTGTAACCTGCTCCTATATCTGCATTTGCACTGTTTATTTTACTCGCATATACTCACATTACTCACATACTTATTCGCATTTATATGAAAATTTGAAAAAAAGGAGAAAAAAAAACCTTCCTTTAATGGAAAAAATATGCTTTTGAACTGGTGTGATAATCTTTTTGATGTGGTGGACTTTTTTGGAACTCGCAAATTTTTTATTTTTTACATGTACATGCCAACTACCATTTCTTTCAGCTAATCTCCTTTGTTGGTGGAAGGTGTTCGTATCTGTTGGTTGTGGTGGCATATTTATGGACTTCTGTACCTGGCAAAAAATCTGATGACCATGACGCACGGATTTGTCCTTTCTTTCGACAACACATTCACACACTCACACTCCTAACACAAATTTTTCCTCTCTTCATAGGCCTATCTGGGCCCGATTGGATGTCCCAGTATCAGCCCTCTGGAGCTGGGGGTAAGCATCTGATGCTGGTCTGGTAAAATGATTAAATATTTATGGCGGCCTTGCGTTCAGAATATTTTTCGGTCTCTTGAATCTTAAGACCTCATTGGCCGGGTACGGCGATATGGCTCTCAGATGTTCGTATTCTGAATTTTCCATACGGTCGAAGTGTCCTGGCACAATTTGATCAGGTAATCTTTAATGGTTTCGACCCCGAGATCATTTCGAATAATATCATTTCTGACATACCATGGGGCTCTTGAGTAACGCCTCAGAATTTTATTTTGTTCAATTTGAAGATTATTAATGTGGAATTTTGCACAGAAGGCGAAGCTCGGGGCTCCGTAACACATTTGTGGTCGAATCACTTGCTTATACATGTGTACTTTATTTTTTGCAGCAACGATCTTCGCTACGGGCTCCCCCGGGATATTCTCGAAAAAATTAAATTCAAAAATAAAATCAGGAAAAACTGGCAAATTCGACGCCGCTGATCCGATAAGCTCCTCTTCAATCGATTACAGAAACAACTCAAGAAAGATATCGATGACTTCGTCAATACAAGATTCACAGAATTTGTCAGCACTGCCACCGCCGAAAATAGTAACCTCTAGAAGGCTTGGCGGATCTGTCAGCTCAGGGTAACCAAGCTCAAAAAAGATGATACCCTTATTTTCGACGATGACATCATCGCTGAAACCTTCGCCGACGCTTTTGAACTTCAATTTTCACCCAATCGGGTGCAACCACTTATCACGTCACGAAATAACCGTCGTAGATGCTCCTCCTTTAGAATACCCCAGACCATATGTCCCCCACAAATATTTTTGAAATCGCTGATTTCATTCGAAAACTTGAGCCCAAAAATTCCCCGGGTATCGACGGCATTGGAAATAGAGCTCTCAAGTACCTTCCCCCCCCCATTATTCACTCACTGAAAAACATTTTCAATTGCTGTCTCTCCACGAACTATTTCCCAAGGCCTTGGAAGCACGCCATTATCAAGGCGATCCCAAAAAGTGGTTCCGACCCCCTTCTCCCCACCTCCTTTCGCCCAATCAGCATTCTCCCTTTGATCAGTAAACTTTTCGAAAAAGTGGTTGCCCTTAGGCTTAACAGCTTTACCGCCGAACACAACATCCTTAGGCCTGAACAGCAAAAGTTTCGCCCGGAACACTCCTGTGTTACTCAGCTCCTCAGGGTAACGGACTACATTACGAACGCCTTCAATTACGAGGACTCAGTCGCTGCCCTCTTCTGTGACATCTCGAAGGCGTTCGATAAGTGTAACTACGCCACGCTTCTTTCCAAAATGATTGACCTCCGCTCCCCCCCCCCCCATTTCATCGTGTTCTTCTTCCGCTACTTAACACAGCGTACCTTTCAAGTCCGACAGAATAAAACCCTTTCCACCACCAGAAATATTCGGGCCTCCGTCCCTCAGGGCAGCGTCCTCGGCCCGCAACTCTTTTTGTTCTTCATCAACGATTTCCCAACGCCCAGAAATGGGAAACTTGCACTGTTCGCAGACGACGCTGTCGCCCTCTGTGGGGCGAGAAACCCATCTTATGCGCTCTGGAACCTGCAGGATGCCGCAGCCAACATAGAAAAATGGTGCATCGAATCCGACATTGTAATGAATTTTTCCAAATGCAATTTCATGTGGTTCAAGAACACATCAACACAACACATTCTGCCTCGAGACGCCGCAGCGTGCTCTTTAGCTCTCGCACATTTGGTTAGCCTAGCGTTTCGCATGCGCCATTTTCTCTCTTTTTAGGTATGACGTCCGGAATTCGGAAGTGCTGCGTCCTGCACACTAAGCTTATCCCGAACTATGGGGAAGGCTGGAAAGCGTTGGAGCGTGGCTTCTGGAAGTTCGTCGATGAGGATGGAGATAAACCGGTAGACAAAGATGAGTTCGAAAGACTTCTGGTGGAAACTAGCGACTTCTTCGATGGGGTCTCCGAGAAAGCGGAAATCTCGAAGCGGCCAGACACCAAACGGACCTGCCGAGACGATGCCCTGCTTAGGGACACCTTCTTCCGATACAAGCTGATGTTCAGGCTGAAAGGCCAACTTCGTGATGAAACCAAGAATCGTGTGTTCGAAAAAATGTACACCCTGACGAACGTTGTTGATCCAAACTCATGCAACGTCAAGAGAAAGCGAGGCATGGGCTCGGACAAAACGCCGAACTCTATTCTTGCTATTTCAGGTACCAGGACCACCCAGCCGCCGCTGTTCTCGCCGGTGCCCTTCCCGCCCTCGGGAACTTCTCGCTGAACGAAACGACGGCAAGCCAAGCGGAGCAACTAGCCCCGCCTCTATCTGAAGACGAGCCAATAGCGATCCCGGCTTCCACGGACCAATCAAGAAACAGGAAAATACCGCCGATCATCATCTCTTCCGGAGGGAAATGGCGTCAGATTTCCTGTGAACTTGAGACGTTATGTGCCGGCAGCTTCAAGGCAGAAGTCAGAAAAGGGAAGATCTCGGTCTTTCTTGGGTCTGAAAATGACCACCGGGCAATTACCAAATATTGCACCGAAAAAAAGATCGAGTTTCACTCATTCCTACTGGACAGTGAAAAACCAGACAGTTATGTCATCAGGGGTCTCGACCCAAACGTGTCCGATGAGGACGTGCTCATTTTTTTGCAGGAAGCAGGACATCAGCCAATAAAAGCCCAGCAGATCAGACGACGCCGTGACGGGGCCAAGCTACCACTATGGCGGGTGGATATGCCCCAGGAGCCAAGATCAGCCAAGCTGCTAGACCTGAAGTCACTAGACTGCCTCTGAATCAAGGTAGAGCGATTCCGGACTCGCCGCCCAACCAAGCATATTATGTGCTTTCGCTGCCAGACGTGGGGGCATCACTCCTCCGGCTGCAAGGCACCAGAAAGATGCGTAAAATACATCCAAGACCATGCGTCCCGAGATTTCCCGAACGTAAGGGGCGTCGAAAAGCCACAGTGTACAAACTGTAAGCTGTTTCACACAGCCAATTACAGGAACTGCAGTTTCTCACCGTACTCTAGGTCCAAAAAACTGATAATAGCCGAGAGAAACCAGTCGCCAAGCCAATCCAAGGGGTCGAGAGAACAAGCTCTCCTCGGGATAGTGCAACTACGGTGCCAAAGAGTTCATCACCATCCTTCTCGCCAGACACAAGTGTCGAAGAGAACAATGCGGATCCCATTGAAGAATTCGCCATCTCGTTCCAGAACAGCATCCTGAAATTGGTACGAAAAGACAACATCCAGCTCCAGCAGGCGATCGCACGATTCGAAGCCAAGGCAAGAGAAACGATACGATTGGTGCAAAACTCCATCGATACATCCAGGCCATAATCATCGATAGCTGATTCATCGATGATCAACCTTTTCAGCCATCTTGTCTCCGGCCGGAATCCCCTCTTTTTTCCTTCCTCTATCCTTTTTGTGTCGTCCCCTATCTCTGTGTTATTTTTGCTTTATTTTTCTACCTCTTCTCAAAAAACCATAAAATCTCCAAAAAAGTCAAAAAATTTTGAAAAAGAAAAAATCTCTCTATTTCTCTTCTTCCCCCCCCCGTACCAATACCATAATTAGTGGGTGCGGGGTGCCAGTTGTCACTGCGGTAGTGACACATACCCCGTTTATTTAACTCCGCCGTCTGCTAGCGTTTACATGCGTATAGCCATAGTTGTTGTGCAGACTGAATTATAGATTGTACTTCTCTTTCATGAAGCTATTGCCCTTACGGGCTTGGCGCGGTTCAGATGTTTAATTCTCAATCGCTAGGGAAGCCGTTTAGCGTCACTGCGAGACACGTCGTTTATTTATGCATTGGACCTTAGCTGCATATTTTTCGCTTCTTGGGGGAACGAGCCATTATCTTTTTCCTTTGGAAGAATTTTCAAAAACGGGTCTTCTAAGGGCCTATTATTTACAGTATTTACACATATTACGTGTTTTAACATATTTGCAATTTTATCAGAACAAGTTATATTTATGCATCTATTTACATTTACATGGGTGCGTTTATAAAGAATTAAATAAAACCGCCACCAAATATTTACATGTTGGGGTTGGGCGGGGCCCATTCCCTATCTATTTACAAAGTGAGGGGGGCGTTGCCCCTTATCCCTTTTTTGCTTGTTTATTATTGAGCGACCAGCAGCAGCTCCCCCTGGTGGGAGAGCAGCTCCTCGCTCTGAAGCTTTCTCTCTTTCGCTTTTTCTTTCTTTTTCTTTCCCTCCCTTAGGCTGGAACCTGACTACGGCGCGGTTGAGGTTGGGGGGGAAGGCATCATCTATAGTTTTATTCTGTCAACGCACAGATACAACTGCAACCGCTGAGCGCGGTTTTTTCAACCGAGAAAATCCACATTTTTTGGGACGGTTGGGGTAACCGGAAAGCTGCCATCATGTATTGCAAAGGCTTGAGCTCCCTGATGACGGTTCGGCTGGACCTGCGGTTGCTCTCTTTCATTGTCTATTAAGTGGTTTGACAAGGAGGGTGATGGGATTTCGGATGCACTGGACAAAGGAATTGCTCTTCTTCTCAGGCTGCCATAAAAAAATGAGAGGAGAAGACAAATTCAAGGAACTGTATGGTGAAGTTCCATGCGACGGAAACTAATTCTTTGTTTGGCGCTTTTGCACTGATAACAATAAAAAAAACCAATGAAGAAAAAATTAAATTTTTCTAATTAGTGAAATTTTTTTGCTTTCCTACATGAGCATACATTGAAACTCGGTTATAATGACATTCATAAACTAACGTGATTACGCTAAAACCGAGGTGTATATTTTAGAACACTTGAATGAAATGCATTGGATCCCGATTATAACATTTTAGCAAAAAACCAATTAGTTACCTCTTCCAAAAGAGTACAAATTACCACGGGGCCCAAACATTTATAATAAATTCATAAAAAATTAGAAGTAAAAATAATCAGACATCTGAAGGAATACATTTTTATATTTGCAAATTCTCCATATCAAACTTTTGAAACATTTATTGAAAGCCTAAGTATGAACCGGGGATGAAATATGTCCTTAAGAGCTGCATTGTGTGTGTGTGTTTTGCTTTCATTATTGTCTTTTTGTTATTTATTTTTGTATCGTATATGAATGTGGCTGTCTATCTGTTGTTTTTGCAATTAAAAAAAACCATCCAGGCCAGCGGTTCTCAACCGGTGCTCCGTGTGAACTCCCAAGGGCTCCGCGGCCCTCGAGGAAAATAAAAAAAAGAACCAGTAAATTTGAAAAAAAATAATTATTAATATTTTTGAATAAAAATAAATCAGTAACTTTGATGAATAAATAAAAAATAGGCCTACGGGGCTCCGCCATAGAAATTATATACTGGAAAGGGCTCCGTGGGTCAAAAACGATTGAGAACCGCTGATTTAGACAAAACGTTGTATGCGGGTAATATCGAAGAGTGCACTAAAACAATTTTCACACCTACCGTTCTTTTCAAGCAGTTTTTAATTTACATACACACACAAAGTCGCAACTAAGGAGAGCGGGTCCACTGTATCGAGTGCTGAACTAGAGGGGGCGCCGAATTGCCCCTTTAACACCACTCCTTCTAACCTTTCCTTATACGGGGACGCCAAAAGCTTGCTAGCTCCAGTTAAAAAAGTATCCAGCTGCGGCCCTGTATGTACCTTAAACCTTGCAACATACATACTGATGAACAGGGCCACAACGACATGCGTGGTCAGCCGGGGCAAGCACGCATTTTGGCGCCCCCTTTTAATATTGAAGGAGAGATGAAGGGTTAACATTTGCGCTTCTGTCTAGCTCGGAGTTCGGGGGCATCAGTCAGTGCCGTCTTAACGCATGGTCCCACCCGAGCACGGCCCGGGTGCCTCAAGAGAAGAGGGGCCTCCCAAAAATGAGATACGATTGAAATTTTCAAGGATTTACTATGTAGGGCCTCCTAAAAACCGCTTGGCCCGGGGGGGGGGCCCATAATACTCTTAAGACGACCCTGGCACCAGTCCCACCTGCTCCTCTCTAGTTGCGACCCTGATGCCGTATGTACAGGGTGTTAAGTGGGCCGGGGTAGCAAGTTCAGAGGGGCAGCAAATTTGAGTAATTCGGGGTCAAGAACTTTAAATTATAACGTGAATGGGGGCAGAGCAATTCGAATAGCCAGCACGTGGCGAAGCCATAAATCTCTGTCTGGAAACGGATTTAGTGTGAAGCATGTAAATAATTTCGTATAAGGACATTACGTTCCCTCCGTGTCATCGCATCATCTGGAAAAAATCATCTGATAACTGATCGGGAGAAATGATAAACGAAGAAGTTTTTATGACGTTTTTCGTTACCACGGTTCTTCGTGTTCATCACAACGAATTTACTAATCCTCCGTTGATGGATGTTCTTAGTATTATTATATAGCGTTATACTGTATCATGTGTGATTGAATAAATTAAAAAAAAATTACATTAAACGAAAATATCATGTTCCAGTGGTTGCCAATTTTTTTGTGAGCTAATGGCCCTTTGTACCGTATTTCCTTCTCGTGCTGCTTCCCCCATCTTTCCCCAGGACCTTCTACCCCGGGTGGGGGGGGGCACTGTTTCACTTGGTGGTCGAAAATTGAACTGCAGCTTAATCCCATTATAGCAAACTTCCAAGAGACCGGAGAAATCACTTCGTTACAACGAAATTTCCTTGTAAAGGAATTCCAGGTTGTTGCCATTGTGCCTATGTAAACTGTTGTGGGAGGTTAGAAAAGTTTTCGTTAGAACGAGATTTTCACTGTAACGGCGGTATTCGTTAAAACGGGGTTAGACTGTATTTGTTTTACTTCATAAATCTCCCCATGGTCTCATTGAGATATCCTGAAAATTTGGATGTACTCGGTTAAGCAGTTTTTGAGGAAAAACTACTCGAAGTACGAGAACTTAAACTGTAATCACCCATTATGTAATTATTTGTACTCTAAACCGGAGGTCCTCAACCTTTTTCTAGTTGTGAGCACTGGCTGTACCCATCATCGAAAGGACAGCACCCTTACAAGTTTGATCATACGTATGCATGAAAAATTAGGATGATTTTAATCCTCGAATGCAATTTGAACGAGGTAATTTGATTGAAACGTCGATCGAATTCTAGCAAGCACTTATTGGACAGGAGCTTCGAGAACTCCAGTTGCTTCAGGTAGCACCGTGGTGCTCGCGAGCAACAGGTTGAAGATGCCTGCTTTAAACCATTATACTACATCTGGTCATGTAGGCCCTATGTGAACAAGAAGCCCAGGGTCACGCGAATATGGGTGGCTTTAAGATGGCCTTGGTCCCACGAACAGCTTTGCTGAGTTCGCAAAGTAGTCCCTTCCTCCCCCCCTCCTTCTTTCTGATGTACACCCCAAACCCAAAACAGAAGTTCTCGAGGTGTGGGTCGCTTTTTCTGGGAATGTTCGGCATTATCGCTCGGAAGGACGTCACGACGACTTTCCATTGCCGTGAACCCCTGCAGTGCTTTGGAATGGCTCTTGCTATTCTTACGAGCAGGCCGAAGAAGCCGCGAGTGGCAAAAGTTTCAAGAACCTCTGCCAAGGTCTTCCAAACGGGTATACCAGTCGGTAACCGTTTTTCAGTTTGTTTGCCTTCATCCGGATTTCTGAGAATTATAAGAAAAACCATTATCTATTTTAAGGGCAATAGACCTGTTGGGAAAAGTAATAAAATTTAGATACTGTACTTCCATTTAAGCCCAATTGACTAGCCTTCCATGCACGCCCTTGGGAAAACGAATAGTCTTTTAAAAAAAGGGACTTCGCGTAACATAAAACAAATTTCGTGGAACCTGTCAACTCGGACATCTCCTACATGGGGCAACTTTGAAAGGCACCGTCATAATCCTACAACACAGAATGTCGGCAATACCGAACGGCTTAATTTAATTGTAATGGAACCGTAGAGGTGTCCACTTCAGACAGGTTTTGGTATCAGTAAGCCAATCGGAAGCCGCAGCTACGATTATTATTAAACTTTATTACTTTCAAACCTCATATTGCGCAATTAAGAGCTCGTTGCATGAAGACGATGAACCTCTTGAAGGTCATCTCGTCTACATCATGGGGAGCAAACCGTAAGTCACTCATTCACTTGTATAAAGCTCTAATAAGATCAAAGCTCGACTTCGGTTCCATTGTATACGGGTCAGCACCTCGGAGCTATCTGTGTGTGCTCGACCCAGTTCATCATCTTGCTCTCCGCATTTGTTCTGGAGCTTTCCGGACTTCCCCTATGGAGAGTCTGTATGTTGAATGCAACGAGCCATCTATTACAACAAGACGCCAACAGCTTTCTTTGAAATATTATATTAAAATGAAATCTTTACCAGGTCATCCACTTCATAATGTCATTTTTAATCAGTCATTTCATAGACTTTTTGCTGCTCGCCCTTCATGTGTTCCGTCTTACGGTCTTCGTATGAGGGCACTTGTGGAAGAACTAGAATTAGACATCAGTCGTGTGGCCCCAGTTGCTTGGCAACTGGCACCATGGGAGCAGTCTCTGCCAGTTGTCTCTCTTTCATTATCATTATACCCTAGAGCCACCACAGCAGATGTCATATATCGACAGATTTTCTTTAGGCACAGGGGTAGGTACAACAGGTACTTCCCCATATATACCGACGGCTCCAAGGGCCCTGGGCATTTCGGTTGTGCCTACATCTGCTGTGAGGAAACATCTTTCAAACTTCCAGACACTATATATTGGGCAGAACTGTACGCAATTCTTCAGGCTCTACGTCATATACGACGCAAACGCCACCGACGATGCATCATCTATAGCGACTCTCTCAGCGCATTACAAGCACTGAGTTCCTGTACGTTTCACACTCATCCATTCATTCATGCCATTTTTCATGAACTACATTACCTCACTCATGATGGTACTGCAGTAAAATTTTAATGGGTACCAGGTCATGTATGAATACCGGGCAACGAAAAATCAGACAACGCAGCTCGAACAATAACTAACATTGATAATAGCCTTTTGATACCTGCCAGTGACCACTTCTCAATCCTCCGGGAAGTGATGCATCGCCGCTGGCAGGAGCACGGGAACAATCAAATAAATAATAAACTTCATGCCATCAAGCCTACCTTTGGCGTTCGAGCTGCAGAACTAACCGAAAGGAGGAAGTTCTGCTTGCCCGGTTACGCATAGGACACAGTCGCGTAACACAATCATATTTGTTATTACGAGAGAGTCAACCAGAGTGCCCTCATTGTCAAAGTCCATTGACCATTGCTCATGCTTTTACTTGTTCACATCATCGTCATCATTTTACGACCGCTTTTGGTCAGAGTCATCTTTCACTTCATGACATTAGCGATGCATCTCACATTTTTAAATTCATCAAGGCCATTGGTTTTTATAACGAATTATACCGTAGTGCTTTCAATGACTTTTTCGCGTCGGTTTTTAATGGAGATAATGATATTCGATATACGGGTGTTGCATGGGGTAATAAAACCCTCAACGATATTCAAGTAGAAGACGTGGAGGTCCTAAATCTTCTAAGAAATGTAGGTGCAAGCAAAGCACCAGGACCAGATGATATCTATCCCAGGGTTCTCAGGGAAGGTGCTAATGAATTGTTGGGGCCAGTCGCACAGATATTCAGGAGTAGTGTTGCTGAGGGTATCGTCCCGAGAGATTGGAAACTGGCTAACGTTGTTCCGATATTTAAGAAGGGTAGTAGAGAAGTGGTGTCTAATTATCGTCCAGTGAGTTTGACGAGCTCCCTCTCGAAAATTTTGGAAATTATCATCAAAAGGCAGTTTGTGAAGTGGATAGACGAGAATAATGTATTGTCGGATAATCAGCATGGGTTCAGGAAGGGGAAGTCATGTGTAACTAACCTCCTTTGCTTCTATGATTACGTGACTAAGGCTTTGGGTAAGAGCAAAAATGTCGACGTTGTTTACCTTGATTTCCAGAAGGCATTCGATCGGGTCCAACATGGCAAACTCTTGAAGCGTTTACACGAGATTGGAATAGGGGGCAACTTGCTGAATTGGATAGAATCGTGGTTAAGAGATAGGTCGCAACGAGTTATGGTGAACGGGGAATTCTCTGGTTGGACAGACGTCACAAGTGGAGTTCCTCAGGGAAGTGTCCTTGGCCCCATACTTTTTTCACTTTTTATCGACAAACTCGATCAGGGTATCGATGGAATTACTAGCAAATTCGCAGATGATGTGAAGCTAATGGGGGTAATCGGGAATGAAAGCGATAGGGAGTTGCTCCAGACCAACTTAAACAAGATTGCAGCATGAGCAAATGAATGGGGCATGACGTTTAGCGTAGATAAGTGCATGGTCGCTCATTTTGGTTCGAACAACCCATGGTTATCTTACGAGTTGAATGGTGTCACTATCCCGGATGCAACTAGAGTCACCGATTTGGGAATTCTCATTGACGAGCGACTTAGGTTTTCTGAACATTGTTCAGCGGTTGTCAAAAAAGCGAATAGAATGCTTGGTCTCATTTTCAAAAAGGTCTCTTCGCGTTCTCCTAAAGTCATTCTTCCGCTTTTTCGAGGCTTAGTTCGTCCTGGACTGGAGTATGCTGTAAGGTTTTGGAGACCATACCTACAGAGGGACATAGACTTGATTGAAGGGGTGCAGAGAAGAGCTACGCGTGTCCTTATTGGCACACAGGGCTTGAGTTATGAAGAGAGACTTCATTTTTTGAATATGTTTACATTGGATGAACGCAGGTGTCGAGGAGATATGATCGAAGTGTTCAAAATTTTCAATGGGATGGATAGGATGGACCATGAACTTTTAGTAAACCGCCAATCAACTGCTTTTACAAGGGGACACCAGTATCGATTGGTGAGGGACAATGCAAGGTTATGGTGTCGCAGGGAATTTTTCTCTAATAGGGTTGTTAATAAATGGAATAGCTTACCCCCGGAGTTAGTAAATTGTAACACAATTGACACGTTTAAAAAAAAATACGATAAACATGTTGGGGTAAATCGAGAAGCTATCCATTCTTAGAATAAGACAACCATAAGTATTCTTTATGGGCATTGTATAATATTTTATTATGTGTATATATTGTTTATAATTTGTGTTAATTGCATTTTTAATGGGGTTGCTGTATTTTTGAAACATGACATCCATATTTTTATGGGCATCTTTTTATCAGCCACCTCGTTGGGCATTTTGCCTGTTGTGGCGTTGTATTTGTATTTGTATTTGTATATAGTTTTACAATTCATGTCATTGTTTTACGTTTCATGTTCCTTTTTATATGTTTTAGTTTTTTGACATGACAGAAGTACATTTTTTTATTTTTATGTCATGTTTTGGCCAAATTGGTCCTTGCGCCAATAAATTGAAAATCCAATCCAACATCAACCTGCGAAAACATGGAGTGTAAAAATAGGTTTATGGGTCCTACTTTGTCTTCTTTCGTCAAAAATTTTCCATCCCCTTTCACCACTTTGGCCTTGACGTATAACAGGGTTTGTGTAAGATACAAATATTCTTCTCCACTGCCAGAAATGTAAAATTCTATGGGTCCACCATCTGATACATTTGCTATAGGTGATAAGTAACCCATTTGCCACCTTCTATTACGGTTTGCGTGCCAGGTAAAGAAAATAAGTTCAGTTCGGTTTCACAAGTTCCGGTGAATCTTTGAGTCGGTAAGTCATCATGAATCGAATATGTCACGTGTATTCAGTTTGGGCTTCTTTGCGAAAATGACGCGCCTAAATTTTCGACGTTTCCTTTTATGGCCTTCACCGAACATTGCTTTTGTCTTGTTCACTGCTTTTTCGGCGAGAATTTTTCCAGCTTCCTTGAGACGGCGCTTGGCAACAACTTTAACTTTATCCCCTTTGATTACGTCACCAAAAATGTCCGCTCCAGATCTCAGTACTTGTTTACCAACAGTTTTGGCTCCTTGTTTCAAAAATGGCAACGCTACTCTGAATAAACTCCCGAATATGTTGCCTAATCCATTTCCTCGCTGCAATGTGACACCAGAGTAGTACGGTAAGCCTCTGCCTGCTTGTTGCAAGTAATATTGTTTGAACGATTTTGTACAGCAGTGATAGGGAACCTTCATCTTTACAGTTTCGCATCTCACTTTAAAGTGATCTTGAACTTGTACATTTAACAGTTTTATAGTATTTGTCTAATGCGAAAATGCAATACTGCTATGGCTTTACCCCAACTTGATCTTATCTCCATTTCGATGGTTTGAAATACTCGTCGGGAAAGAGGAAAGTAGTGTGGTCGGTCATAGTACGCACTGACTATTTCGTTGTCTCTTCCTCTAACTCTAACTACGCGTAAGAGGGGTGCTTGAACGTCACCCACCACTTGAGGCTCTATTATGTCGGTGTAAATGTACAAGACAGGATAAAATACATTTGTGTCTGCTACGAAAGGACTCTCTGTGGTTTCTTTTAGAAGTGTGGGCTCAAAACCTAATAGTTCAGCAATACCAGTGTTCAACAGTAATCTTGTCCCATCGTTCAAGATAACTTTTACTTTCTTGGAGCTGTCGTTGTAGTGGAATGTAATTCTGTTTTTGAAGGATTCAATTTCAATACCTTTTATTAGATCGGGTACCGTTTCATAATTCCCAGCTGGAATATGTCGTCCTTGGAGTTCCCCATAGTCAAATCCTATAAGATAGGAAATTTCCGTCACGTTGTACCAGCAATGAGGATAAATTATTTCAGATAACCCACATTCCTAATCTCCAGACAAATGAATCGGTTTTGGCAGTTGGGTAATGTAATGAGATATCGTGTTACCTGGGTAGTACGCAGCTGAACTATCGCTAGGTAGTGTTAAGAAGGAAGACATTTTTCCTAATGAGACGTATGGTAGCGTCCTCCGCTTTTTTTATATCCTTTTCAGCTCACGGACCCAGGCGTTGAACTTTTTTGGGTAACCTTTGAATTTTACAAATTCGTACAGTATTCGATTTTGCCTTTAAGTTTCCGCTTTTTCAAGATCTTCTCAACCTGATAATATTTACTAGGTTTCACTTTTTGTAGCTCGTGCTCGTAGAAAGTTCCTTTAATAGGATCTCCATCATCTATCTTATAAACAGGGGGATCTCTGCCTATTCGTTGTTTTATAGTAAATATTTCGCGAGTCCAGTTATGTTCGTAACCCTTCTCAAAAATCAACTTTGATCGACTTATGCGAACAGTGTCACCAACAATAAACCCGAATTCAATATTTTTCTCTTCTAGAATGCCTATGTATAATTCTTGCCAAACCTGAAACTGATTTTCTTCCGTCACCATGTTAGGTTTCATTTTGATACTACTATGCCATTTGTTGTTATAACTCTTGATCAACTGATCCAAAACATCAATGTATCTGAGTATTTTTGAACGTAAAATATTTGAACATTTTCCGTTTCAATGTTCTGTTGAACCTTTCCACTACAGAAGCTATTTTCTCGCTCTCGCTCGTGAAATGATTTATGTTTATTGATTTCAAATATCTTTGTAGTATCCTGTTTTGGAATTCCGTTCCTTTGTCAGTCTGCAAGTTCTGACAAATTCTATCTTTGAATATTTTTTTAAATGCTCTAGTTACCACTTCTCCAGTTTTAACTTTCAAAGGGATAGCCCAAGCGTATTTAGATAGAGTGTCAATGCAAGTAAGAATATACTTATAGCCACTATTTTGTTTACTCAATGATTGCATATCAGCTAAATCTGCTTGAAACTGTTCGTTCATGCCACCTACGATAACACGATTCCTGCGAAAATTTTTTCGCGCTGGCTTATGTAACGTATACGCTTCATTACCTTTTATAATATTACAGAAAAAGAAGTTGAAAATTTTCTAACTTTTGTAAAACGAATTTATTCCTCCAAAACTTCCTGGTTCTGTCGGATTCGTGTAGTTATCCATTTGTTATACACAGTTTCTACCCAAATCTTTTCAAACTCTAAAATTCTGTACTTAAATCTAGCAGCATCCTCTGCCCAAAATCCGCGTCTGCAATAATTTTCAACTTCGAAAACAATTGCCGTACCTGAAAAAGAAATCGACTTGCACTTTGCATGATCCATAGATACAATGAAAGCAAACTTTAGATACCATGAAATAAATACAGAATAGTCACGTACCACATAAATAAGATTTATTTAACGAGTTCAGTTACATCGCAACCAACCTGCGTCTGGCTTCAGTATATGACTTTTAGAAAATTGCGGCTTACAAGTGTATGTATTCTGGGTTTCTTGGCAAAACAGCCTGCATTAGTTAAAGCGGACTCAAATTCATCGATAAAATCATACATTCTAATACCACCAACGGCAGAAACGAAATCTTCAAGGGAATTGTGGTCATTGGTCTTTAAGCAATTGCTTACCACCTTGAGTTCACCTTTTTTTTCTAGGAGCGTACAGAATGCATCGTGCACACAGTCCATAATTTGTTTATTTTCTTCCGCCGTTGGTTCCCTCGGGTTAGCGAAAGTTATGTACTCCTCGTAGGAGGAAACAAAGTCTTGATTGTTGAGATTGTGACCTAGTTTACTCAATCTGATTTCGTTCAATTTGTCGATGAGTATGTCCCATTGGTTGCGAGTCAACAAGATTGAAGTCTGAGTGGTTACATCACGGAAAGATCGCGTTTTCTTGATCTCCACAGTTCTTTCTTTGGGGTGTACCGTGGCTTTGATTTCATCAGAAATCGTGATGTCTTCCGGGGAAGTAGCATAGTCCCAACCATAGACGATTTTATATGATACGGCTATGAGGTGGTCGAATGCATATTCATTCATCGCAACTCCTTCTTTTGTAGGGTACCATGTCGTTTTGAAGAAATTGTATTTCCTCAGATGCACTAAGGCCAATCCTTTGAATGAGGACACTTGAGCAAGCACTTGACCACCCAACATGTAAGAATTTTCAGGAATGTTTTCAATCTCGAGCAATTTTCTGCATCCTGTAATAAAAAAAAAATCATGTTAGAACATGCAGACAATCGAAGATCATAGTTGTTAAGTAGTGGGAATTACTTATTCTGTATAGCTAACCATCAGATTTTCCTTGGACATTCTGGGGCCACGGTAATTAATTAGGAGCTTGTAGCAGTGACCTAATCTCCATAAATATTTATTATTAGTATTTTTTTTTAGCCCTGAGAATGGCTTTTTTTTAAATATTTTTTTCATTACTTTTTTTTTATTTATTTATTTTTCATCGTGTAGAATCTTCATCATCACCATCATAGGATGAAAAATCGGTATCCGTGATAGTGATAGTTGATTCTGTGTCAGGCCATGGTTGCGTGGTGGTATCACTCAAACATTCATCTTCTTCTATAATTTCAACTGATTCATCTACATCAGGTCCCTGACCTCCTTCGCCATACAGCTCCTGGTTCGCTTCCCGCAGCCAATCCAAAATCCGTTGCTGGTTTGCTATAATACCTTTTAAACCTTCTCGAGTAACACCCTATAACCAAAACAATACTTAACATACTTTAAAATGGTTCATGAAATACATTTCAAATCATAAACACTTCACATCAAGAGCTAGGCCTAATATCGTTAACTGTATAAAAGTATTCTCAGAAAATTTAAGCCAGTTAAATTAAATTGCGACGTATTTAAATCTGAAATAAAACATGGAATATATAAAAGGTGCAACGTCATTTTTAGTAAAACAACTTACCTCGGATTTCAACTTCTTTGCTGGAGGACTTAGATCGGCCATGATACCAACGGACGTCGTTCACTTACAGAACTCAAGCAGAAAGTGACGAAGAACGAAGCCCACGGGGAAGGTTTCAATGAAAAGGGGGTGTACTAAGAGAAATCAAGGACCAAAGAGTCTTGTAATTGGATGAATGTAGTCACGTGGTCTCGCAGAACCAATAGGATCGGCTATCTAGGTGTTGCCAACGCGCAAATACTAATGTTCCAGCACCCAATAACACCCACGAGTCAAGACAAGTCACGCTCATCGAACTAGTCAAGTCATACCCAGATAACCAATAGGAATTAAAGCTAATGTGATGACAATCATCATCATCAATTAATATCGCCGGTGACGTAAGTATAGTAACACGTGACGGCCTACGTTTCGACATGTTCCTGCATGTTTGACTGCTGCGCAACGTAGGTCACGTGATTCTTCAGACATGCTTCTGCATGTTTAGTGGGGTGGAATTTATTTAATTATAACAGCGTCACGTGACCAACCAGCATGTCGGGTAACCATGGTAACAGATAATTATTTACTTCGATCACGTGACCACAACCCAATGCCAAATTAATGTGGAACATTATTTTTTTATTAACGATAACAATCTACTATTTCTTGTATAAGCCCAAGGATGGGTCAACAATATTGTGTGGATAAGTACTATAGCTAATTAAGGATCTTACTGGCATGTGTCGGGTAGTCCAGTGGTCAACGCTGTGGAATGTCATCGTGAGGAATCAGCTTCGAACCTAACCAACCACTGGACCACCTAACACTTTTAAATTTAAAAGAAAGAAAAAAAAGTAGTGCTGCCATCTAGTGGCGACATGAAGAATCATCCTGGGGAAATTTAGCCACCCCAGAGTCCATCCAACAATGGTCACGTGATCGCAAGAATCTTCAATAACGTGACAAAAAGTTCCGACGTGATCTGTAGTGTGATGTCATGAATGAGTAGCGCCCTCTGGGTCACGTGACGACCCTTCGTCGAACAACACGATCATCAGGACGCCATCTTGAAAGATGACGTCATCATCACGTGACAGCCCATCGTCGAACAACACGATATTCAGGACGCCATCTTGAAAGATGACGTCATCGACATGTAGCGCCACCTAGGTCACATGATACCAAAAAACACACCTCGACGAACAACACGACCCTCGGGGGGGGGCGTGGCAGGTGCCAAAGGCCTGCACGTACTACTCTCAACAACGAATCATCTGTGTTTCAAGCGGAATCGCAAGCCCAACTGGAGATCTACTCCGACTCGCTCTCATCTCTGTACTCCGTGGCTAACCCACTGTACAAGATGGCCGCATCAAGAGCGATCAGAAGCACCCTCCTCAGAAGCACCGGTGGCCCACGAGGAAGCGGACGCTCTAGCGAAAATAACAACCAAAAACAGTCATATATCACGATATCCCATTCCCGAGGTCATGGGTGATAGCCAAAGTTAAACAACAAATGGAACAAGACGGGGTCCGAATAGTCAAAGACCAAAAATGGATGAGAAGCATGGTTTTCTTCTTTACATAACACCAAACATGGCCCCTGCGGCTGGGCCATGCTGGAAGAACTCTCCTGACATCCGGGCCCGGCGAACATCCCCCGACTCGCAAGCCGCCGGGACCCCACTCCATCCCAAGCAGCCACACTCCGGAAACCTCCGATGGTCAAGAAGGGGCACAGGTGGACCGCCCACTAGATCTCCGATCCAGCAAAAACATTCCGAGGCCCTCAGCTCCCCTAGTCCACGAGAGAACACCCCCGTCCGCCACTCATCGCTCACAGGAGCAACAGAACGGAACCACACGTCCGTCCCCCTCCGGCAGCCCGCGCCCGTCCATGCCAACACCGCACTCCGTCCCCACCAATCCATCCGCAGATGGACCCGTGGGATCTCGGTTGCCAATCACTCGCTTCAGCTCCTTTACCACCTGAAAGAAAACATGCATACATGGCACATGGAAGCACTGAACAGAAATGACAGCAAGTGCTCAACATAAAGTGTAAATTTTCAGGAAAGAACATGACAAACATCGCAGTTCTGTTAAATGAGCGGGACAGAAGAGAAAAAAATATATATATACAGTGATATGGTGAAAAATATTCCCATGAAACATCACAGTCCATCCGATGAATATCCAGGATTACAGAGCAGTGGGAATTCGGGAGACTAGACACAAAATAGTCTCACAAAACATCACAGTCCAAAATGCATTCCAGAACAAAACCAGCGTTGTGGTAATTCATGGTTCACCACAGTAGATCGTAGAGCTTACAAATATATATATATATGGATACATGTGAGTAATTGCAAATACATAGAAATCTCTTCTTTACAGAGCACGGACCATTCCCTTCATATCTAAAGAGATTCCATTTAAGAAGCGATGCCTGGAAATGCGGACAAGTGGGAAACCCGACGCACTATGCGACAGAATGCCCATTGACAAAACACCTTCACTTCGGGAAACCATCCGAGGAGAATCTGGCCCTGTGGAGATCACAGCTACTGCAAAGGACCGACCTGAAGGAAAGGATCAACAAACTGATGAGGCCAAATTCATCCCGGAAGGAGCGCCACCCTAATCAAGAAGCGGAAGATTATGCAGAGCAGTATCATTAGAGGATGAGTCATCAAACCCCGAGGACAAAGGGTCATCGGGGCTGAGGGCCAAGCCACGACCAGGAGAAGAGGGCTGAATCAACGAGGTGAAGCCATCGGTCTTGAGGACACGTAGAGCCATCGGGCTAGAATATCCCCCTAGCCGCCCAACTGAAGAAAACAGCTCATACACCCTCACACAAGACGCGAACTGCACATTAACCCATGTTAGCATTATGCACCCCGAAAATTGTTTTCGCATCATGTTCATATTTCTTTTTCTGTGGGGTATAATGTGATAGGCCTCCTCGTGATGCACTCTGGGTAACGCCAAATCTATCACACGCCATTGTCATCGCTTTTTGTGCCCATATACTTCACCTTCAATAGCCCAAATTACATGTTTATTTCTACACATCTTGCAGTACATGTCTTGCGTCTCGTTTTGTCCTGTACATGTTTTTGTCTTCTGTGTCCAACCCCTCATTGTGGGCCCGCTTAGGTGGGCAGGGGTCCTCCCAGACGGACATTGCTTCTAGCGTATGCTCTGTCTGGGACGCAGTCTACCTGCGTGTTTGCCGTGCGTGGAGACCCGTAAGGCTGGAGATGGGGATCCTGGTTAGCCTGATGCGCTAGCTTTGGCCTCGGATTCGCCCCGTCCAGGTCAATCGGCTGTGGTCGCCTCGGTGGCTGAAGGGGTTACACTACTGGGCAGGTAGAGGGGCCGGGCCTGCCGGACGTCGTTGAGGTTTGTTGGTGCTGCTTCACGACGATCTTGGATCTTGAACGCGTCTGCTCGCCTGTTTCGGTGCTGTATAGCTCTCACCTAACCTGACGTTACTACTAACATTCACCGAATAAGTGTGCGCGTCCCCTCGTAGGGCTCCATGGTGGGCATGGTGGGTGAGAGTGGAACAATACCCATTTAAATATGGGAAAAACAAAAAATGCACCAAAACGTCAAAGAACTGCTCTTAGTGAAACAATTGTCACAGAAACTGCTTCTTCAAATCTATCTACTGTCTCATGCTTCTTTTTGCATAGTTCTGATACCGATAAACAGTTGTCAAAAGTATCACCATTTTTGATAGATAAAGCTCTCTATGGCGCAGTTGGAACTCTGAAATCAGTGAAGGCTCTCCGTTCAGGAGACCTTCTCGTCGAAACTAACTCTCCCAAACAAGCCGAACCCATTCAAAAGCTCACATCTCTCGGGGACATTCCCATAACAGTAAAAATCCACCCCACGCTGAATTATTCACGTGGCGTCATCTCAGACCCTAACTTAATTAACATGGATGAAGATGAATTAACCCAGGAACTAGCGTCTCAAGGCGTAACATCTGCCAAACATATCATGAGCTGCAAAGATGGCAATCTAGCTCCATCACGTAATATAATCCTGACATTTTCATCCCCAACATTGCCGAAAGATGTCAAAATCGGTTACTATTACCTAACCCTGTAAGATGCTTTAACTGCCAGAAATTCGGTCACTCACGAACGGCGTGCTGAAGTCAACCCACCTGCGCAAAGTGCGGTGAGAAGGAACACATTTCGGACAACTGCACTAATTCACCATTCAAGTGCGTCAATTGCGGTGGCGACCACCCCGCATTTGACAGGAAATTTCCGAAATGGAATGAAGAAAAAGAGATCCAGAATATCAAGGTTCTCAATAACATCTCATATGCTGAAGCACGCCGTCGTATAACCTCTAACCAAACTCCAATAGGTATTAGATCATACTCTAATATGGTAGCAAATCCATCGTCAGCTAATAAGACTAACACTGTCACCAAAGCATCTGTAACAACTCAGACTGAACCAATTACTGACACATCAACTCAAACATCATCATCTAACCAACCGTGCAATAGTTGTGGCTGCTGTTGCTCCGCTGGATTCCGGAGGGAGTCCACTACCTCCGAAGAAGAAGCGGGAAAAGCAACGGCTAACACATTCAAAATAACTACAGATACTAAACCAAAAATCAACTCTGCAAACAAATCGAAAAAGAAACCATTCAAGACCGGATATTCACGAAAAGCTGTACAGTGAGCGCTGAAATGTCCATCCGTGAAGAATGTGTCACTAATTGATGACACATCAATTAGTGACATGGATCTTGACAATAGATCAGATTTCGGTACTACTCGCCGTAAACTAGACCGGAATAAATTTAAAGATCTTGAACCGTCTACTTCTACTTAATTTATGGCCAACATAATTCAATGGAACATTCGTGGTCTTAGATCCAATTATGAAGATCTCAAGCATTTGATCAATCGTTATCATCCTGTTTGCGTGGCACACCAGGAAACTTTTACGAAGCCCTCGGAGACATGGAACATCAGGCGACATTCCCTGTTCCGTATTGATTACGATGACGGGAGTAGAGCCTGCCGCGGTGTTGCTCTGCTGGTTCCACATCACGCTGCGTACGAACCTGCGAGCCATTGCGGTGGAAATCTCTACAGGCCTAAGGGTTACCATCTGTTCCATTTATTTGCCACCAAATGACACCATCTTACAGAGAGATCTAGAAGATCTGATTGATCAATTAACTCCACCATTTTTTCTTCTTGGAGACTTCAATGCACATAATTTGATTTGGGGTTCTAACAGCAACACCCCACGTGTGGTAATGGTTGAACGGGTGTTTGACGACATGAACCTCGCCATCATGATTGATGGCAGTTTCACTCATTTCCATGCCCCAAACAATAGTTTCACTGCAATAGATTTATCGTTATGCTCACCTTCACTCTTGCCCAACTGGTCCTGGTCGGTGGATCCGGACCTCCACGGGAGCAATCATTTTCCTCTGGTGGTTAAGTGCCTTGATCGAAGCCATAGCACCCGGTGGAAGCTTGTGGCCGCCCGATGGGCAGACTTCACGGTCAAGGCAGAAATCACAGAGGATATGGTTTCGCAATCCGACGTAAACCACTGTGTCGACCTTGTGACCAGTTGTATCATCTCTGCAGCAAATGAAACAATACCCAAAGTCTCCTCGAAACTTCCTAAATTTCCTAAACCTTGGTGGAACCACGAATGTAATCTTACGATTAAAGCACAGAAGAAAGCATGGAGTAGGTTCCGGCGGTATCCTACCCATGACAACAAGTTTTCATTTTTAAAAGCAAAGGCGATAGCGAGAAGAACCAGGCGCCAGGCTCAACGTGAGTCCTGGCAAAAGTTTACCACGGGAATCAATTCATCTACTTCATCTAAAGTCATTTGGGACCGGATCCGAAAAATCAATGGTCATTACCAATCTCATCCCATCACCATCTTGAATACCAATGGCACTATCATCAGCGATGTGAGAGATATTGCGGATACCATCGCCGCACATTTCGCCGCGGTTTCCAGTGATGCGAACTATCCCCCATCGTTTCATCCCATTAAATCATCAGCCGAACGTACATCGTACATCTTCCGGCCTTCTACACCGGAGGGATACAATTCATTGTTCACCCTTCATGAACTGACGACGGCATTGCAACGAAGTCCTGACTCAGCTGTAGTGCCCGATGCCATTCATTACTCCATGATTCGGCATCTCTCATCTGAATCACTCTCACATTTACTCATATTATTTAATCGGATCTGGGTCAGTCACTCATTTCCTGACACCTGGCGAGCAGCCATTGTTCTTGTATTCCCGAAGCCTGGCAAAAATCCTCAGCAACCTAACACTTACCGACCTATTGCTTTGACCAGTTGTCTATGTAAGCTCATGGGAACGTATGGTCAACTATCGCCTTATGCACTACCTTGAGGTTAACAATATTTTATCGAAACATCAAAGCGGCTTTAGACGGTTCAGGTCTACAACATGCAATCTATTACGCCTTGAGACATCAATAAGACTAGCATTTGTGAAGAGGGAGCATATGCTAGCCATATTTTTCGACATAGAAAAGGCCTACGATCGTACTTGGAGGCACGCACGGAATTCTTTCCGACCTCTATAACCTCTGCGGCTTGCGGGGCAACTTGCCCATTTTCATTAAGAACTTTCTTGCTCGCCGCATCTTTCAGGTACGGATCGGAAGCACATTATCAGCTCCCCAAATTCAAGAACAAGGTGTACCTCAAGGTAGCATTTTAAGTGTAACACTTTCTATTTTAAGACTCAACGGGGTGTTGAACCAACTCCCGTTGTCAGTCACTGGCGCACTCTACGTGGATGATCTGTTGATATCGTATCAATCAGTGAATATGAGGTCAGCCGAGAGACAATTGCAAACCGCTCTCAACAAGATCAGCAAGTGGACTCATGATAATGGCTTCTCTTTCTCCGCCGACAAGACTGTCGCTATGCACTTTTGTCGGCGTCGAGACCTACACGATGACCCACAGTTGTTTCTCAATAACAATCTAATACCTATTGTAGAAAACACTAAATTCCTCGGCATCATATTCGACAGGAAACTCACTTTTAAACCTCATATTGCACAGTTAAGAGCTCGTTGCATGAAGACGATGAACCTCTTGAAGGTCATCTCTTCTACATCGTGGGGAGCTGACCGTGAGTCGCTCCTTCACTTATATAAAGCTTTAATAAGATCGAAGCTCGACTAGGGCTCCATTGTATACGGGTCGGCACATCGGAGCTATGTGAGTGTGCTCGACCCAGTCCACCATCTCGCCCTGCGGATTTGTTCTGGAGCTTTCCGGACGTCTCCAATGGAGAGCCTGTATGTCGAATGCAACGAGCCATCACTGACATCAACACGCCAACAACTTTCTTTGAAATATCATATCAAAATGAAGTCTTTACCAGGTCATCCACTTCATCGTGTCATTTTTAATCCCTCATTTCATGGAGTTTTTGCTGCTCGCCCTTCATGTGTTCCATCTTACAGTCTTCGTATGAGGGCACTTGTGGAAGAACTAGAATTAGACATCAGTCGTGTGGCCCCAGTGGCTTGGCAACTGGCACCATGGGAGCAGTCTCTGCCAGATGTCTCTCTTTCATTATCATTATACCCTAGAGCCACCACAGCAGATGTCATATATCGACAGATAGTCTTCAGGCACAGGGGTAGGTACAACAGGTACTTCCCCATATATACCGACGGCTCCAAGAGCCCTGGGCATGTCGGTTGTGCCTACATCTGCTGTGAGGAGACATGTTTCAAACTTAACGACACATTCTCTATTTATTCGGCAGAACTGTACGCAATCCTTCAGGCTCTACGTCATATACGACCCAAACGCCACCGACGATGCATCATTTATAGCGACTCTCTCAGCGCTTTGCAAGCACTGTGTTCCTTCACTTTTCACACTCATCCATTCATCCATGCCATTTTTCATGAACTACATTACCTCACTCATCATGGTACTGCAGTAAAATTTTACTGGGTACCAGGTCATGTATGAATACCGGGCAACGAAAAAGCAGACACCGCAGCTCGAACAACAACCAACATTGATAACAGTCTTTTGGTACCTGCCAGTGAGCACTTCTCAATCCTCCGGGAAGTGATGCATCGCCGCTGGCAGGAGCACTGGAACAATCAAGTTAATAATAAACTGCATCCCATCAAGCCCACACTTGGCCATTGGCGTTCGAGCCGCAGAACTAACCGAAAGGATGAAGTTCTGCTTGCCCGGTTACGCATAGGACACAGTCGCATCACACAATCATATCTTTTACTACGAGAGAGTCAACCGCATTGCCCTCATTGTCAAAGTCCATTGACCATTGCTCATGCTTTTACTTGTTCACATGATTGTCATCATTTTACGACCGCTTTTGGTCAGAGTCATCTTTCACATCATGACATTTTAAATGACAATAGCGATGCATCTCGCATTTTTAAATTCATCAAAGCCATTGGTTTTTATAACAAATTATAGTTTTAAAATTCATGTCATTGTTTTACGTTTGTTTTCCTTTTTATATGTTTTAGTTTTTTGACACGATAAAAGGACATTTTTCTTGTTTTTGTGTCATGTTTTGGCGCAGTTTGGCCAAATTGGTCCTTGCGCCAAAAAATTCAAAATCCAATCCTATCCAATCTTTTTCTGCACCGTTTGCAAAGTATCCAACGCCATGTATTCAACTTTCTTCGCATCATTGTATATGTGCATACATATTTTTTATACAGTTTTTTATTCGCTCAGCACAAGGAACTTGTGTATATTGTCGCATCTTTTGCAACTACTGTCAGCAACATGCACTCTGAAAATTGTTTTCGCATCATGATTTTTTGCACCGTTTTTAATTTTAAGCATCATGTAACCAACATTTTTCACATCTTTTATATAGCATAGTATTGTACTGTTCACGTTTGTAATAGTAACGCACTCGCATACGCATTCTATGAATTTCTTGCGTCAGGTTCTCTGCCATATTCAGCCATATATCACATTGAGATAAACAGCAAGGCAGCTCTAAGACGCATAAAATAAGTCTACCTCCATAGGCAACGTGGATAGAAAAGAGACAAGAGGCAAAAGTCCAACCCCGAGAGAGATTTCTCATAGGCCTTAGAGAAGAAATAATCTGGAAAACGACTATCCAGGAAAAGCAACCTGGTGGCCCAGCACCTGGGCTAGCCGCAAACAACCAGAAGGCTCACCCAAGCCAACCAGCCAGCGGCGACATTGAAGTGGCCCAACAGCGGGTTCATCCAAGCCAACTAACCAGACATCGAAAAGCGACGCCGCGCCCCGTAGGGGAATATTTCGTGTGGGTGACCACAAAGATGTGTAAATAGGCGATAATTGTACATATCATCAATTAATAAAGCATCCAGGGAATTTTGGGTGTCTGGGGCGGCCTGGACTGCTGTCGCCGTCTCCTTGGAAGGAGGAAAACCCTGAAGACCAGACTTCGTACTTGCAGCTAGGGTCTTAGAGTGTCAGGAGGGAGCGCCTTCCGGTTACATCCCGGTGGGGGCCTCAGCCCGACTCAACCCACACGGGCAAAAGACTTTGTCCCCCCCGGGATATGAGCCCGAGTCGTGTCTGGTCTGACGATCCAAAGGGGCCCGGCGC
Organism: Pholcus phalangioides; assembly: GCF_987345545.1. Lineage (NCBI taxonomy): Eukaryota > Metazoa > Arthropoda > Arachnida > Araneae > Pholcidae > Pholcus > Pholcus phalangioides. The sequence goes on from NW_028301610.1 coordinate 68,927,693, forward strand.
CCCCCTATCTCCATCGCCCGGAGCAACTTGCAGCCCCCATCCCGGGAGATGCACACCAAGCCAGCGCCGAAAGCCGCCCCCATCGACCCGATCTCAGAAACTTCCTGGATGTTTTATTTTTCACTTCGAACAATTTACAGTATTTATATTGAACACTTGTAACCGCTAGCGACGCCTCTAATGTTGCTAAGCTGCCTTCCGGACTCAGCTTATTCTTAGCGAGTGTCTGATTTTGCCAGACCGGGTGCTGGGTCATTGTTTCTTCGGATGTAAGTCTATGTGGCCAGCGCGGGTGCTGGACCATTGCTGCTTCTGCTGATTGGCTCGGTTGAACTCTCGGTTTGTCTGTGTGGCCAGCCCCGGTGCTGGACCACTGCTGCTCATTTGTGAGAGAGGATGCGGCAGTATTATGCCAATACATGATGCAGTATTAATTCACTTTTACACGAATCAGATTACACACATTTATACGATGCAGAAAAACATACTATATATACGAGATTCCTTAAACACAATGTCACGGCTGCACGTTTAAGAACGAAATTGTGATAAATAAAATGCCAATATGTGATGCAGGGATTATTCACATTTTACATGGTGCAGGGAATTATTCACATTTACATAAAATGCCACTACTGTTAATTTATGAGCGAGAATGCTGCACATACTATGCCAATACATGATGCAGAATTGAATCAGATTATTCACAATTCACACGATGCATATTTGCCAAGACAACTGTTAACAATACACACTGCAGAGAACATTGGCGATATCCACTTTTATACAGGAGATTTGGTTCGGTAGTACAATATGGAGTAATTATTATTTATACTGCGTGCCAATTTGCGATTATCGATTCTGTCATGCTTCGGGATTTGACAAGTCCTCTTCTGTAGTGGAATGCCTGTGTAATCGGTCTCCGCCGGTGTTCTCTTATCATGAACTCCTCCTGGTTTCCCTCAATTTTTTTCGTTCGTCCATAGAGATCTAATAGTTTAATTTTCCAGAGTCCGATGTTGCCATCCGATGGGGCTTCGAAGTGTAGATTGCTCTTTAGTGGGCATTTTGTCGCGTAACGTAGGCGTGTGCCCCTTTGTCCGCATTTGTAATTCTCGTTGTTTATTTTAAACCTTCCGAAGTATGCCGGAAACTGCCCGTGTTCTGAGAGAAATAGTGTCATACCCCTCGTCCAGTTTGTCTTGCAGGTGGACTTTTGGCTTCGAATAATATCCATAGGCTAAGAGGGGGAGCCCCGTGATTGATAGTAGTGCATTTGTGAGGTTGTACAGACGAAATTACACTCTGGCCAACGCGGATTCCTCCTGGACATCACGAAAGCGTTCTGTAATATTTCACGGCATAATTGTGACATTTGTTAATTGTAACATCGTTGTATTGTGTAGTTCGTTGTCCAATGACAACTGCACCCCGTTGCCACCATTACTCAGTTTGCGTTGTGTTTTTAACTTCAGAACTTGGTCTCTTTCGAAGAGCAACCCACAAAATCCTGTAATAATCTGGGACGTTAAACATTTACTAAACTAATTGGAATTTACTGAGAAACTCGAAAATAATAAGTAAGCCTTTTAACACTTTATATTGTTATGAATAAAAGTGTTAGTTAAATTTACTCGCTACAGTTCATTCTGGTACTGAATACAAAAAATTATGAACTTAATCACCAATGCGAGGGACAGCATTTATTAAAAACATGACAAATGGTAAGGATGATTTACCCCAACAAGGCTGAGAGCCTTCTTTTCCATCTCTTCATTCGGGATCATACACTGCTCAAAACAATTAGGGGAGCACATGGTTTTAACAAAATTACGCAAAGATGTATACCGATAAGTAACATAAAATGAATCATCCATAATTTAAAGCCTAGCAGGAAACGGAAGAAGAAAACTTCATATGCAAATCAAAGTTCATGACGTCAAAAACCAGAAAAAGGAGATAAGGGCAGACATCGGGATGTTGCAGAAACGTCTGTTTTACTGCCGTAACTGTGGAATTCGATTGCGCAGTATTTTTTTTTTTGAGACAAGGTGACTTGAGGATGTCTCAACAACGTGATTTACCGGAATCCATGGCATGGCGTGTTATAGGCAGACTGGAATCCGGGCAAACACAACGTAGTGTCGCGGACGCTGTTGGAGTCGCCAGAAGTGTTGTTGCAAGGCTGTGGAATCGATTCCAAGAAACAGGAAATGCTAGACGTCGACCAGGGCAAGGTCGGCCACGCGCCACTACAGCAACTGATGGCCGGTATATAAGGTTAACAGCCCGTCGAAACAGAACAGAGAATGCTACGCAGATACAAAGACGGTTGCTCTTGGCAACAGGACGAACGGTGTCCAGCCAAACAGTACGTAATCGGCTTCATGAGGGAGGGCTCTATGCACGTAGGCCAATGGTCTGCATTCCGTTGACCCCACGCCACCATGCGGCCCGAAGAAGATGGGCTGCTGAACATCGAGATTGGGAGCAACATGATTGGAGCCAAGTGCTGTTTACAGACGAGTCCCGATTCAGTCTTGAGTGTGACACCAGACGTGTTCTGGTATGGAGGGACAGGGGCACTCGAAATAACCCCGCATTCGTTCGTGAAAGGTCACAATACAGACGAGCTGGTTGGATGGTATGGGGTGGAATCAGCATAGGCGGACGTATGGACATGCATATCATTCGGAATGGCACTTTGACGGCCCGAAGGTATGCAGACGAGATACTGCGACCTCATGTCATCCCTTACGCTGGAGCCATTGGAGATTCCTTTGTTTTCCAGGATGATAATGCCCGACCGCATAGAGCTCGTCTGGTGGAGAACATGCTTGAAGCTGAAACAATACAGCGTATGGAATGGGCAGCGTGCTCTCCTGTTTGAATTTTGGACGACGCATTGCTGCGCGACCAAGGCCGCCTGTTACTGTCCGAGACTTGCAGATTGCACATCTTGAGGAGTGGAACAGTATTCCCCAAAGTCTGATCGATAACCTCATCGCATCCATGGCAAACAGGTATGCAGCAGTCTTAGCTGTTCGAGGAGACCACACGCCCTATTAAAACTCATGCATCATGTCTAAACAGTACTTTTTTTTATCGTTTACATGTAACCAAATTGTTGCCCTAAATCATCTTTTCATGTTTTTTCCATATTTTCAAAGAATTAAAGCTTAATTCCAAATTTTTTTACGTCTTTTTTCTGTATTGCGCATTGATACGCGTGTACTATCCATTGTATGCCAATACGTGGCTGTCTCGCACGGTTTTCTTCACTTTTTTGCTTGCTCCCCTAATTGTTTTGAGCAGTGTAGTTTTCCCATTTCAGCTCCAGGTGCTACACAACTTGACTTTCAAAATTTCAACTCCGCCTTTTTGCGCTATTTCAAGACTTTCCATTCGCTCATCTTGTAATTTTCCCGTCTGAGCCACTTTTTTTACCATCATACATAATCTCATTGGCTCTTCTTCTCTGGTAAAATCTCACGCACCCATAACCTTTGATCATTATTGTCACACCACGGTCATTTCCTGAACACGAGGGCTAATTAGACCTGGATCTACAATTTATTGCCGATTCCGAACGGCAGACTTGTTTTTTTTTATACTCATCGAGAGGTTGGTGCGCTAACCCCTCGATGGGGGACTCCCTGCGGTAGCAATTTTTTGATGCGGTCAAGTCGCCGTTTTTTGTTGTACCCCTGCGTCAGGAAAGCTTCTGTCAAGGACGAACCGGGTATCGAACTCGCGACACCTCTAAACATCCTTAGGTACTTTAGGCGAGTATCTTATCGACCGGGCTACCGCGCACCAATAACCTTTGACCCAACGATTTAATTCAGATCCTCTAGACGCACATTCCTTAATAAATCAATGCATTTGACCAGCGACAAAATTAGCCTTATCTTATTTTACATAAGTAGGAGCAAAAGGGGCTTCTGCCTCACTGGGCAGCCAGCACCTGAGTCATTTTCTTCTGTGATAAGAGAATTTCTTTCTTGAGGGACCTTTCCTAAATTAAACTTTAGTGTCTGACGTCAAGTCAACGCAGCTATAATGACGTCACTCTAGAGAAACTAAATATTGCTACTAGGGATTTTTCCCAAATTATCGTTTGCATTTTGTTTCATTCGCGCTAACCCCTGAATAGGTCAAAAACTTTTTTAGAGGGATCTTTCTTTCGTTTTTCCCTTATGTAATATCCTAAATATTTCTTTTCTCAATTACGAGCTGAAAATTCATACATAATGATTTCATACATACACTTCAGACATAACTTTGATAAAGACGAACTAAAAACATAGATTTACACAATTTATATAATAAAAGAAAAAATATATAAAACCAACACCATTAAAATAAATTTCAAATATATATGTCAAAATTATTTACACGGTGTCCATAAAGCACTGTCCATCATCACCAAATCACTTTGACCAGAGGGAGAGAAGTGTGAAAAAATCACCGGAATTGTAAAAGTGTATAAATAGCTGTAAAAAATAAATAGATTGACTACGCAAAAAAATCACCGGTTGCTATAATGACCTAAAGTGCTTATGCCATTGTCTAAAATATATCTTTTATTGCCATGTGCCGACAAACTGATTTTTCGTTGAATTGTTCGCAGCATATGTGATCGGGATTGAATTTTAGGCATGTCGTGCCTCATAAAAGAATTTTCACGCAGACAGTGAAGATAGTCGGCGTGATGGATTTTCTTCTTGACGACTGAGCGCACGACACCCTTCGCAGTCTTTTTCTCAGTCACCGGTAATAAAATTACACATCTTTGGACGCAGTCCCACAAATTTGATCACCGGTTTCCCCGCCGTCTCATCCTTCATTACCCCGATGACTTTTCTGTTTGTCACACTGTACAATTTGTGGTCACCGTGGTAGTTAGATGTGTCGAATTTGTGGGAATCTCTCAGCATGTCATCCGTATATAGATTTCATAGCACAACGAATACGTGTCAGTGAACAATAAGGTCGCATCCTGACCGTACTTTTTCTTGACGTAATTATAGTGGAAGTCCGCCATCAGATGCCTTGATAAATCTAAAATAGTCACACCGGTGTATATCGAACGATCCAACCTCATGGCAGTCGTCTTCATTTTTAGCACGACCAGGTCTTTGTTAATGATCTTGAAGCTGGGGGAGATGCGATTAATTTCTTGGTACACTTTCTTTGTCTACCAAGTGGATGTTTCCTGAGATTTTCCAGCGACTTCCCATACAGTTACTTCATTGTAAGTCTTTTTCAAAGTCACCGGTGGCTCGGTGTTGAATGCAATGTACGGGTGGAGCCATGGTTGCTGAGAGGACACGACGAATCGATGTAACTCACATCCCCAGCGCTGTATAGAGTTTCAGATTTCTGTAATGGATGACGTACGCGACTTTATCATTCAAATTTGGAGCTAGTTTCACACACGGATTCGATGGCCCACCGGTTTTCCTCGGAGTACATATCACTGGATATTTTCCCGTTTTCAGCCGCCAAAGGGAAATCGTTATGGAGGTCGTGAACGTTCACCGGGTATTCAAGATCAACCTCCAAAATGTACCCCTTGGCACTATCATCGGGGATGATGTTAAAGTCTGTTAACTTCACTTCACTCACTGGACGTCATCCATCGGAAATCACTCAACGGGAGGGGTTCCATCATACATTTGCCATACAAGATGTTGACGTCCCAATATATGAACCATATTTTCTTCTCACCGGGGTTGAATCCTGGAACCATTGGCTCGACTTTGTCTTCTAGTGATGCATGAAACCCCTCCTCTGATGCCTTTCTCGAGAAACAGGTGGATGTCTGGATCTGTTATAAGTTCCAATTTTTCGCCCGTCATCTTGAGACGAGCGTTCCAGGCTAGACCAGGGGACGTATACATGTGGGCGGGATCGATTTTATAGTTTTTCAGACACAACTTTCTGAAAGACGTCTGCTAGCAACAACACGTCTGTCTCCACATACAAGTCGTGATAGTCAACTAAGGACTGCATATGGAAGGTGTCCCACACCAGTTGCGCATGCTGATAGTCATCTGTGGATATGTTTTCCCCGCCCAAGGAGGTGTAAAAGGCCTCTATGGGGGGAGCACCGGTTCGTCAAACTTAACCATGGAGATCATCCGGGAAGTGATGCATCGCCGCTGGCAGGATTATTGGAATAATCAAGTTAATAATAAATTGCATGCCATCAAGCCCACACTTGGCCATTGGCGTTCGAGCTGCAGAACTAACCGAAAGGAGAAAGTTCTGCTTGCCCGGTTACGCATAGGACACAGTCGCATCACACAATCATATCTTTTACTACGAGAGAGTCAACCGCAGTGCCCTCATTGTCAAAGTCCATTGCTCATGCTTTTACTTGTTCGCACCATCGTCAGAATCATCATTCATTTCGTGACATTTTATCTGACCATAGCGATGCATCTCGCATTTTTAAATTCATCAAAGCCATTGGTTTATATGACAAATTATAGTGTTTTACAATTCATGTCATTTTTTACGTTTCACGCATAGTTTTATTTTCTGCACTTGACAAGAATAAGTTTCATCTTATTTTTAATTAATCATTTGTTTTGGCCTTGTTGGCCCTTGCGCCATTAAACTCAAAATCCAATCTATGGATAAACTCCCTTACGAAGGAGAAGCGGTGTCTTCTCACCGAAAGCTCTTTTCATATTTATAAAGTCACCGGGATTCATAGATTTCACCAGGGTATCAAGAGAAGTGGATAAAAACTGGAACGAATCATCCAAGAATCTGAGGTGACCCAAACTGAAGGAGATAAATTTCTCCATATTTTTTCCAATGACCTCTATCCACTTCTCCTTGATCCGACCAAGTCCTTCCATAATGAAGTGACAATCCACAGAATTATGATGCTGAAAATCACCGGGATGTGCTTTGCCATCTTGAGCTGCAGGTTATACTTAGAGTGTTACATTGATCTGTATGTACCACTAACATGGCAATGGTCTCTCGCCCGATCAAGTGAATTGTCACAGATATGCACTCTCTTCCTCGACGGTCATCTTCAAGAGCACCGGGTTGTTGAGTTTTTCCAAAATGAGCTCTTCCATCATGCGTTCCAGAAATACATGGACACTATCCTCTCCCCTGTATACAGTGGATCTCCAGAGAGCCACACCATCGGGACCAACAACCACATATGCGAAACCGCATGGACGGTGAAGCGATGTCACCCTGGAATGGGAAATGGTAGGATCAGGTGAGCATGACTCCATTTTTGGCAAGATGGCCTCAAAATCTGCATATATAACGTACGGCACCAACAACTGAAAGGAAACATTCTTGAAGCTCATCCATTTTTCCCTCTTCACTGGAATGCGTCCCTTTTTGTGCACCATGCTCTCTACACCGAGTGAGATATTTTGCAAGGATCTCTGCAGACAATAGTGATAAGTTTATTTGTGCGCAGTGGTGCGGGAAAAAGTCTGCTGGTGTTCCGAATAAGGCAGTAATGAGATGTTTACTCATTCATGATGAGGAGGAAGTTAATGTGACGAGACATCCTCTCATGTGTAATCCTCACCCTCCACGCTGAAGACGTTGATTGTGATATTGTCCTTTTTTTTTTAAACCGAGATATTTGTTCGAGAGTCACTGGGTATATCAGAACGCGAGTATCCAACTCATTCTCATAATTGGCGTATTTGGTAACTAGCTCGGCGTTATCTTTTCTAGCCACTGGGTGTAGGGCAGTGAGCACAGACCAGAGAAAACACTTTTGATCTCGATTCTTGATGTTGAGGACAGCTTTTTCGCGAGCTATCCACTGTCGGAATGGAATGTAGCGAGCGATGTTCAGCTCGAGAACCCAACCGCTGCCTTCGAAATCTTCTGTGGATTTCTCCACCTTTTCGAAGGCTACACCCAGTTGCGTCTCAAGTACTCCAGCAGCGAGAGCGGTAGCTATCTTGCTGCGTAAGTACGCGTTAGTCAACTCCTCTTCACTATCTGCGCCTCTTCGCGAAAGCACCGCTGTGACCACAACATCCCACTTGATGGCACTTTGAGGGTGAATAGCTTCTCTCAATAGGGAGAGAAGCATATCCCTTACGCTGATGAGGAAGAGATGCATGTCCCGATGTTGTGAGTCACGAAGACGTCGTTGAGGGCTCCGTTTGGTCCTTCTCCTCCGACCTGAGGATACTTGCTTCTTGTGAAAGTGGTTGGCCATTTTTCACACTTGAAGGGTCTCTCCCCTTGATGGATCTTTTTATGTTGGATAAGGTTTTTTCTCAAGCCAAAGCATTTTCCCTACTCCTCGCAGAGGTGGCGATTATTCTGTAATGAAAAAATTTAAATATAACCATAATGCATGGATAAGTTTTATCAGCCGAAGCAACCCTCAAGCTTCGGGGCTGTCAACTCGATACAACGTGATACAGAAAAATCAAGAAAACAAATTCGCGAATGGATAGAAGAGCTACACTCTACACAGGAACAGAAGGAAAAGGTTTCCACGCAACAGAACGATAGTAGCCGTCATCGACAGACAGTTTCAAGTCGATCTCGTTGACATGAGAAGTCACGCTTGTTATAATGAAGACAACTGTTATTTACTGACGTGCATAGACGTTTGTCCAAAGTATGCTTGGGCAATCCCACTCAGAGATAAGTCGGGAAAAAGTATTGTCGCTGCATTCGCAAATATTTTCTCTGAGTGAAAACCAGACATGCTTCAGACGGTCAAAGGAAAACAATTTTTTAATAAAGACTTTATCGAACGTTTTAATAGATCGCTTAAAGCACTAATGTGGACGTCATCAGGGACTTTTTATTTATTTACAACAGAACTTATCACAAGCATCAAGATGCAACCCGTTCAGGTCGGTAAACATAACGAAGACCTAGTTTGCAGAATGTTGTACGCGAAAACAGTGACAAAAACATCGTAAGTAGGTCACCACGTCCGCATCGCTCGCTCGAAAAAGGATATGAATCAAACTTCCCTCACGAAATCTTTGTGGTGGACGAGTGCGTTGCGAGAGAAATACCGGTCTATAGATTGAAGAATTTTATGAACCAGAAAATCAAGGGTACAGTTTACGCAGAAGAAATGGTTAAAGTGAAAAGCGAGGAGATTTATCCCATCGAGAAAGAATAAAGGAAAGACGGAATTCTTGGTGAAGTGCCAAAATTATAGCGATAAATATCGGAACACGAGCGTAAGCAACTCATTATGTGAAAAATGTCTTCGTTCTACACTGGTGTAAGAAATTAAGAGAATTTGCAGACTTGGTCGATTATCTCCAGAACTACTGTACCGATTTTAATGAAATTTGATATGTACATACATTGATACAATACAAAACAAATAACCATTCAGTAATTGTAACACACACGCGCATGTGATCGTGCGTGACACTCGTTGGAGTCGGGAGGTATGAAACGGTGGTTGCAGAATAAACAAAAAAATGGGTTAATAGATGGGGTATGGTCCCCTCTTACAGATATACAAGGTCTCGCAGCGTGATTTCATACTTGAAATAAGGCAGTTTATCATTTCCTGTGGCAATTGGTCCCACTCGTTCAGCAACGCTGTTTTCATTCCCTGGATGGTTCCCGGAGGGGGGTTGCAAGTTGCAATTGCCCTCCCCAGATCATCCCACACATGCTCTATAGGGTTAAGGTCTGGAGATCTGGCTGGCCAATCCATCCGGCGAATATCCTCACTCTCTAGAAAATCGTCGAGCAGAAGAGGTCTATGTGGCCTCGCGTTATCTTCCATTAAAATGAACTCGGCCAACTGCAGCCCTGAAAAGGCGAACATAGGGCTCCAAGACCTCATCCCTATACCTCACACCAGTAACAGTGCCTCTTTCAAAGACATGGAGAGGTGTGCGGCCATCCAACATGATGCCTGCCCAGACCATTAAACCTCCTCCGCCATAATGGTAGATTTCGCGGATAGGTAGCGGGTTCCTGGTTCTCTCCATATGAACGTACGGCGAGAAACCGGTGCTTAGGCTGAACCGGAACTCATCAGTGAAGAGAACGGTCGCCCATTGATCCATACTCCAATCTCTATGCTCTCTGCACCATGGTAAACGGATTCTCCTGTCCGTAAAAGTGAGCGCGACGCAAATAGCAGGTCTTCTTGCAAACAACCCTCTCTCATGAAGTCTTTTGGAAACAGTCATTCTTGATACACGGGTTCCTGTGGCTGCATAAAAGGCACGAGAGATCTGAGAAGCTGTAGCACTCCTGTTACGCCTCGCTGTAATCGACAAATGGTAATCTTCTCTGGCCGTCGTGGCTCTTGTACGACGGATCCGGTATCCTGGAACTGTTTCCATAAGTTACACACGACGCTGGGCGTTAAATTGAACTCTCTACAAATCTGGACTTGAGATTGGCCTGCTTCTAGCCTCCCCACAATTCGCCACCTCATTCCATCATCTAAATGTTGGTGGTTACTCATTTTTACTGTTACAATTTGAAATTAACCTATTGCTGCAAAATAACACCAAGAAATTCGCCTTAACTTACGCGCGCTTATGAAGCCTGTTTCTCTACTGGCTTCGCCTGATCTGGTTCCAAGTACAGGCCAAGAACACGTATCGATATGATCGGAGATCTCGTGTGGAGCTACATTCACAGATCTATAAAAATGAGACCCGGGGTGTAATGTTATATATATATATATAGGCCTCCTCCTCCTCGTGGTGCACTCTGGGTAACGCCAAATCTATCACACGTCATTGTCAACGCTTTTTGTGCTCATATATTTCACCTTCAATAGCCCAAATTACATGTTTATTTCTACATGTCTTGCGTCTCGTTTTATCCTGTACATGTTTTAGTCTTTTGTGTCCAACCCCTCATTGTGGGCCCCGCTCAGGAGGGGAGGGGTCCTGCCGGATGGGGCATTGCTTCTAGCGTATGTCCCATCCGGGACGCTGTCTACCTGCGTGTTTGCCGCGCGTGGAGACCCGTAAGGCTGGAGATGGGGATCCTGGTTAGCCTGATGCGCTAGCTTTGGCCTCGGACTCAGCCTAAACGGGAGGCCTGGATTAGCCCCGTCTGGGTCAATCGGCTGGTCGCCTCGGTGGCTGAAGGGGTTACACTACTGGGCAGGTAGAGGGCCCGGCCTGCCGGACGTCGTTGAGGTTTGTTGGTGCTGCTTCACAACGATCTTGATTCTTGAACGCGTCAGCTCGCCTGTTTCGGTGGTGTAGAGCTCTCACCTAACCTGGCGTTGCTACTAACCTTCACCGGTTACGTGGGCGCGTCCCCTCGAAGGGTCGCATGGTGGGTGAGAGTGGAACATTACCCATTTATATATGGGAAAAACAAAAAATGCACCAAAACGTCAAAGAACTGCTCTTAGTGAAACAGTTGTTACAGAAACCGCTTCTTCAAATCTGTCTCCTTTCTCATTTTTCTTCTTGCATAGCTCTGATACCGATAAACATCTTTCAAAAGTATCACCATTCTTGATAGATAAAGCTCTCTATGGCGCAGTTGGAACTTTAAAATCAGTGAAGTCTCTTCGTTCAGGAGACCTTCTCATCGAAACCAACACTCCCAGACAAGCCGGAGACATTCCAATAACAGTCAAAATCCATCCCATGCTGAATTATTCACGTGGCGTCATCTCAGACCCTAACTTAATTAACATGGATGTAGATGAACTAACCCAGGAGCTAGCGTCTCAAGGCGTAACATCTGCCAAACATATCATGAGCCGCAAAGATGGCAATCTAGCTCCATCACGAAACATAATTCTCACATTCTCATCACCAACATTGCGAAAGATATCAAAATAGGTTATTATAACCTCAAAATCCGGCCATACATTCCTAACCCTGTTCGATGCTTTAACTGCCAAAAATACGGCCACTCACGAACGGCGTGCCGCAGCCAACCCACCTGCGCAAAGTGCGGTGAGAAGGAACACATTTCGGACAACTGCACTAATTCACCATTCAAGTGCGTCAATTGCGGTGGCGACCACCCTGCATTTGACAGAAAGTGTCCGAAATGGAATGAAGAAAAAGACATCCAGAAGATCAAGGTCCTCAATAACATCTCATATATCGAAGCACGCCGTCGTATAACCTCTAACCAAACTCCAATAGGTAATAGATCATATTCTAATATGGTAACAAATCCATCATCAGCTAATATGACTAACAATGTCACCAAAGCATCTGTAACAACTCAGACTGAACCAATAGCTGATACATCAACTCAAACATCATCATCTAACCAACCGTGTAATAGTTGTGGCTGCTGTTGCTCTGCTGGATTACGGAGGGAGTTCACTACCTCCGAAGAAGAGGCAGGAAAAGCAACAGTGCACACATTCAAAAAACCTACTGTTACTAAACCCAAGAGTAATTCTGGAAATAAATCTAAAAAGACCGGATATTCAAGAAAAGCAATACAGAGAGCAATAAAATGTCCCACCCTCAAGAATGTGTCACTAATTGATGACAAGTAAATTGGTGACATGGATCTTGATAATCTATCAGAATCTGGTGGTACTCGCCGGAAACTAGACCGGAATAAATTTAAAGAACTCGAACCGTCTACTTCTACCTAATTTATGGCCAACATAATTCAATGCAACATTCGTGATCTTATATCCAATTATGAAGACCTCAAGGATTTGATCAATCGATATCATCCTGTTTGCGTGGCACTCCAGGAAACTTTTACGAAGCCATCAGGCGACATTCCCTGTTCCGTATCGATTATGATGACGGGAGTAGGGCTTGCCGCGGTGTTGCTCTGCTAGTTCTACATCACGTGTCGTCGCGCGTTTTAACGCTGCGCACGAACCTGCAAGCCATCGCGGTGGAAATTTCTATGCATTTTGCCTGTTGTGGCGTTGTATTTGTATTACAAAACATGTCACTTCTTGGTGACATGGATCTCGATAATCCCACAGAATCCGGTACTACTCGCCGGAAATTAGACCGAAAGAAGTTCAAACAACTTGAAACGTCTACATCTATTTGAAATTTATGGCAAACATAATTCAATGGAACATTCGTGGTCTTGGATCCAATTATGAAGATCTCAAGGATTTGATCAATCGTTATCATCCTGTTTGCGTGGCACTCCAGGAAACTTTTACAAAGCCCTCGGAGACATGGAACATCAGGCGACATTCCCTCTTTCGTATTGACTACGATGACGGGAGTAGAGCCTGCCGCGGTGTTGCTCTGCTAGTTCCACATCACGTGTCGTCGCGCGTTTTAACGCTGCGCACGAACCTGCAAGCCATCGCGGTGGAAATCTGTACAGGCCTAAGGGTTACCATCTGTTCCATTTATTTGCCACCAAATGACACCATCTTACAGAGAGATCTAGAAGATCTGATTGATCAATTACCTCCACCATTTTTTTTTCTTGGAGACTTCAATGCACATAACATAATATGGGGTTCTAACAGCAACACCCCTCGTGGGGAAATGGTTGAACGGCTGTTAGACGATACGGACCTTGCCATCATGAATGATGGCAGTTTCACTCATTTCCATGCCCCAAACAATAGTTTCACTGCAATAGATCTATCCTTATGTTCACCCTCACTCTTGCCGAACTGGTCCTGGTCGGTCGATCCGTACCTCCACGGGAGCAATCATTTTCCTCTAGCGGTTAAGTGCCTTGATCGAAGCCATAGCATACCTGAGGGTCCTCCTCGGTGGAAGCTTGTGGCCGCCCGATGGGCAGACTTCACGGTCAAGGCAGAAATCACGGAGGATATGGTTTCGCAACCCGACGTCGACCATTGTGTCGACCTTGTGACCAGTTGTATCATCTCTGCAGCAAATGAAACAATACCCAAAGTCTCCTCGAAACTCCCTAAATTTCCTAAACCTTGGTGGAACCACGAATGTAATCTTACGATTAAAGCACAAAAGAAAGCATGGAGTAGGTTCCGGCGGTATCCTACCCATGACAACAAGTTGGCATTTTTAGAAGCATAGGCGATAGCGAGAAGAACCAGGCCCAGGCTCAACGTGAGTCCTGGCAAAAGTTTACGACGGGGATCAATTCATCAATATCATTTGGGACCGGATCCGAAAAATAAATGGTCATTATCAGTCTCATCCTATAACCATTTTAAATACCAATGGCACTATCATCAGCGATGTGAGGGATATTGCGGATACCATCGCCGCCCATTTCGCTGGTGTTTCCAGTGATGCGAATTATCCCCCATCGTTTCATCGCATTAAATCATCAGCTGAAAGCACATCGTACACCTTCCGCCCTTCTACACTAGAGGGGTACAATTCATTGTTCACCCTTCATGAACTGACGACGGCCTTGCAGCGAAGTCGTGACTCAGCTGTAGGGCCCGATGCCATTCATAATGCCATATCTCTCACCAGAATCACTCATATCTACTCATTTTATTTAATCGGATCTGGGTCAGTCATTCATTTCCTGACATCTGAAGCGGATTCAGATGGTTCAGGTCCACAATATGCAATCTGTTACGCCTTGAGACATCAATTAGACAAGCATTGGTAAAGAGGGAGCACATGATAGCCATATTTTTGGACATAGAAAAGGCCTAAGACCGTACTTGGAGGCACGGAATTCTTTCCGACCTCTATAATTGCGGCTTGCGGGGCAACTGGCCCATTTTTATTAAGAACATTCTTGTTCGACGCATCTTTCGGGTACGGATCGGAAGCACATTATGAGCTCCCCAAATTCAAGAAAAAGGTGTATTTGACTATGTATAACTTTGTATAACTCAAGGTAGCATTTTAAGTGTAACACTTTTTATTTTAAGACTCAACGGGGTGTTGAACCAACTCCCGTTGTCTGTGACTGGCGCACTATATGTGGATGATCTGTTGTTATCGTATTAATCAGTGAATATGAGGTCAGCCGAGACACAATTGCAAACCGCTCTCAACAAGATCAGCAAGTGGGCTCATGACAATGGTTCTCTTTCTCCGCCGACAAAACCATCGCTGTGCACTTTTGTCGGCGTCGTGAGCTTCATGATGACCCACAATTGTGTTTAAACAATAAAAAAAAAAAATTCCCTATATATACCGACAGCTCCAAGAGCCCTGGCCATGTCTGTTGTGTCTTCATCTGCTGTGAGGAGACATCTTTTAAACTATCAGATTCGTTCTGTATCTTCTCGGCGGAACTATACGCTATCCTTCATGCTCTACGTCATATACGAAGCAAACGCCTCCGACGATGCATCGTTTATATTGACTCTCTCAGCGCACTGTGTTCCTCAAATTTTCACACCCATCCTTTCATTCAAGCCATTTTTCATGAATTACATTATCTCATCCATCACGGTTCCACAGTAAAATTTTACTGGGTACCAGGTCATGAAGGAATACCGGGAAACGAAAAAGCAGACACCGCAGCTCGAACAACAACTAACATTGACAATAGCCTTTTGGTTCCTGCCAGTGACCACTTCTCAATCCTCCGGGAAGTGATGTATCGATGTATCGACTATCTCAGAGTGGCGATGGCTTTATGTATTGCACATGCGCACCACATCATTTGCGAAGCTTTGCCATTTCATTCTTCGCTAGGCTAGCTATTCCATCATGAAACGACTTGATACTGCAAGAAACCCGTTCTCGTTCTATTAATAAGGTCAAGTTCGCGAGTTTTTCATTCTCTCTAGTTATAGATTTGAAAAAAAATATTTAATTTTCCAAGCGTTGCCATTTCATAATAACAATGTCAGGAAAACAAATGTGGCTTTCCATCGTGAAACGTCTTGATACTGCAAGAAACCCGTTCTCGTTCTATTAATAAGGTCAAGTTCGCAAGTTTTTCATTCTCGCCAGTTATAGATTTGAAAATAAAATAGAAATGAATTAATAATGATTTGCTCCATATATTAATGGCGTCATTCTCGAAATCCCTGTTCCCGTTTAATTAACAAGGCCGAGTTCGCATATTTTCTAATAGATCGCGCTGAGAAAAATAATACCGAGTGAGGTACGTTCTGCTCGATAGATGGCGCTGCGAGATGATTTCCCAAATAACCGTCTTCACCTTTGGCGACAGAAGCCCATTTCCTCTCTACGGCGATTTCATTTTTTGGCGACAGTATGGGGGGGGCGCCTTTATATTCACCTCTGGTGACAGGGGACACTGTATTGGCCTCTTCATATTCGCCTCCGGCCTCCGCTTCTATTCGCCTACGGTGACAGATGAGCTTATATCGCAAAAGCGACAGAGCCTGGGCGTGCTCGGTTCTAATCTAAACTAAAGGGGCCCAACTGTAGCTCCTTCCCTTTATATTCGCCCTCCGGCGACAGGGGTAACTCCACGGGGCCCCTTTATATTCGCCTCCGGCGACAGGGGCCAACTGTAGCCCCTTTATATTCGCCTCGGGCGACAGGGGCCATCTGTAGCCCCTTTATATTCGCCTCGGGCGACAGGGGTAACTCCACGGGGCCCCTTTATATTCGCCTCCGGCGACAGGGGCCAACTGTAGCCCCTTTATATTCGCCTCGGGCGACAGGGGCCATCTGTAGCCCCTTTATATTCGCCTCGGGCGACAGGGGCCACTCCATGGGACCCCTTTATATTCGCCCTCCGGCGACAGGGGCCACATGTAGCCCCTTTATATTCGCCCTTGGCGAAAGGGGCCACCTGTAGCCCCTTTATATTCGCCTCGGGCGACAGGGGCCACTCCGTGGGACCCCTTTATATTCGCCCTCCGGCGAAGGGGGCCACCTGGCCTGGCTCCTAGGGCGGGATGGGGTGGGGGGTGCACTGCACCCAAAGCCCCCCATCTTTGGCTCTCTTCGAGCTCCGCCCACGAGAGGGAGAGGGTTCTCTTGGGTGTCCTCCCAAGGGAGAGCACCCAAGGCCCCTCTCTACTCTCGTCTAGCCCCGACTTGACTGATGGGTGCACCCCTATTTATACCCTGCGGCCACCGCCAGGTTCGAATTTTTTCCAGGAATATTTCGTTATTTTCCTGGAATTCCCCTTCGAATTTTTTCCAGGAATATTTTGGTATTTTCCAGGAAATTTTTCGACTATCCCAGAGTGGCGATCGCTTTATGTATTGCACATGCGCACCACATCATTTGCGAAGCTTTGCCATTTCATTCTTCGCTAGGCTAGCTATTCCGTCGTGAAACGTCTTGATACTGCAAGAAACCCGTTCTCGTTCAATTAATAAGGTCAATTTCGCAAGTTTTTCATTCTCTCCAGTTATAGATTTGAAAATAAAATATTTAATTTGTGAAGCGTTGCCATTTCATAATAACAATGTCAGGAAAACAAATGTGGCTTTCCATCGTGAAACGTCTTGATACTGCAAGAAACCCGTTCTCGTTCTATTAATAAGGTCAAGTTCGCAAGTTTTTCCTTCTCGCCAGTTATAGATTTGAAAATAAAATAGAATTGAATAAATAATGATTTGCTCCATATATTAATGGCGTCATTCTCGAAATCCGTGTTCCCGTTTAATTAACAAGGCCGAGTTCGCATATTTTCTAATAGATCGCGCTGAGAAAAATAATAACGAGTGAGGTACGTTCTGCTCGATAGATGGCGCTGCGAGAAAATTTCCCAAATAACCGTCTTCGCCTTTGGCGACAGAAGCCCATTTCCTCTCTACGGCGATTTCATTCTTTGGCAACAGTATGGGGGGGGCGCCTTTTTATTCACCTCTGGTGACAGCGGCCACTGTATGGGCCTCTTCATATTCGCCTCCGGCATCCGCTTCTATTCGCCTACGGTGACAGATGAGCTTATATCGCAAAAGCGACAGAGCCTGGGCGTGCTCGGTTCTAATCTAAACTAAAGGGGCCCAACTGTAGCTCCTTCCCTTTATATTCGTCCTCCGGCGACAGGGGCAACACCACGGGGCCCCTTTATATTCGCCTCCGGCGACAGGGGCCACTCCATGGGGCCCCTTTATATTCGCCCTTGGCGACAGGGGCCACTCCATGGGGCCCCTTTATATTCGCCCTTGGCGACAGGGGCCACCTGTAGCCCCTTTATATTCGCCTCGGGCGACAGGGGCCACTCCATCTGGCCCATTTATAATCGCCCTTGGCGACAGGGGCCATCTGTAGCCCCTTTATATTCGCCTCGGGCGACAGGGGCCACCTGTAGCCCCTTTATATTCGCCTCGGGCGACAGGGGCCACTCCATGGGGCCCCTTTATATTCGCCCTTGGCGACAGGGGCCACCTGTAGCCCCTTTATATTCGCCTCGGGCGACAGGGGCCACTCCATGGGGCCCATTTATATTCGCCTCGGGCGACAGGGGCCACTCCATGGGGCCCATTTATAATCGCCCTTGGCGACAGGGGCCACCTGTAGCCCCTTTATATTCGCCTCGGGCGACAGGGGCCACTCCATGGGGCCCCTTTATACTCGCCCTTGGCGACAGGGGCCACCTGTAGCCCCTTTATATTCGCCTCGGGCGACAGGGGCCACTCCATGGGGCCCCTTTATATTCGCCCTTGGCGACAGGGGCCACCTGTAGCCCCTTTATATTCGCCTCGGGCGACAGGGGCCACTCCATGGGGCCCATTTATAATCGCCCTTGGCGACAGGGGCCACCTGTAGCCCCTTTATATTCGCCTCGGGCCACAGGGGCCACTCCATGGGGCCCCTTTATACTCGCCCTTGGCAACAGGGGCCACCTGTAGCCCCTTTATATTCGCCTCGGGCGACAGGGGCCACTCCACGGGGCCCTTTATATTCGCCTCGGGCGACAGGGGCCACTCCATGGGGCCCCTTTATATTCGCCTTTGGCGACAGGGGCCACCTGTAGCCCCTTTATATTCGCCCTCCGGCGACAGGGGCCACCTGGCCTGGCTCCTAGGGCGGGATGTGGTGGGGGGTGCACTGAACCCAAAGCCCCCCATCTTTGGCTCTCTTCGCGCCCCGCCCACGAGAGGGAGAGGGTTCTCTTGGGTGTCCTCCCAAGGGAGAGCACCCAAGGCCCCTCTCGACTCTCGTCGAGCCCCGACTTGACTGATGGGTGCACCCCTATTTATACCCTCCGGCCACCGCCAGGTTCGAATTTTTTCAAGGAATATTTCGTTATTTTCCTGGAATTCCCCTTCGAATTTTTTCCAGGAATATTTTGGTATTTTCCGGGAATTTTTTCGACTATCCCAGAGTGGCGATGGCTTTATGTATTGCACATGCGCACCACATCATTTGCGAAGCTTTGCCATTTCATTCTTCGCTAGGCTAGCTATTCCGTCGTGAAACGTCTTGATACTGCAAGAAACCCGTTCTCGTTCAATTAATAAGGTCAAGTTCGCAAGTTTTTCATTCTCTCCAGTTATAGATTTGAAAATAAAATATTTAAGTTGTGAAGCGTTGCCATTTCATAATAACAATGTCAGGAAAACAAATGTGGCTTTCCATCGTGAAACGCCTTGATACTGCAAGAAACCCGTTCTCGTTCTATTAATAAGGTCAAGTTCGCAAGTTTTTCATTCTCGCCAGTTATAGATTTGAAAATAAAATAGAATTGAATAAATAATGATTTGCTCCATATATTAATGGCGTCATTCTCGAAATCCCTGTTCCCGTTTAATTAACAAGGCCGAGTTCGCATATTTTCTAATAGATCGCGCTGAGAAAAATAATAACGAGTGAGGTACGTTCTGCTCGATAGATGGCGCTGCGAGATAATTTCCCAAATAACCGTCTTCGCCTTTGGCGACAGAAGCCCATTTCCTCTCTACGGCGATTTCATTCTTTGGCGACAGTATGGGGGGGGCGCCTTTATATTCACCTGTGGTGACAGCGGCCACTGTATGGGCCTCTTCATATTCGCCTCCGGCCTCCGCTTCTATTCGCCTACGATGACAGATGAGCTTATATCGCAAAAGCGACAGAGCCTGGGCGTGCTCGGTTCTAATCTAAACTAAAGGGGCCCAACTGTAGCTCCTTCCCTTTATATTCGCCCTCCGGCGACAGGGGCAACTCCACGGGGCCCTTTATATTCGCCTCGGGCGACAGGGGCCACTCCATGGGGCCCCTTTATATTCGCCTTTGGCGACAGGGGCCACCTGTAGCCCCTTTATATTCGCCCTCCGGCGACAGGGGCCACCTGGCCTGGCTCCTAGGGCGGGATGTGGTGGGGGGTGCACTGAACCCAAAGCCCCCCATCTTTGGCTCTCTTCGCGCCCCGCCCACGAGAGGGAGAGGGTTCTCTTGGGTGTCCTCCCAAGGGAGAGCACCCAAGGCCCCTCTCGACTCTCGTCGAGCCCCGACTTGACTGATGGGTGCACCCCTATTTATACCCTCCGGCCACCGCCAGGTTCGAATTTTTTCAAGGAATATTTCGTTATTTTCCTGGAATTCCCCTTCGAATTTTTTCCAGGAATATTTTGGTATTTTCCGGGAATTTTTTCGACTATCCCAGAGTGGCGATGGCTTTATGTATTGCACATGCGCACCACATCATTTGCGAAGCTTTGCCATTTCATTCTTCGCTAGGCTAGCTATTCCGTCGTGAAACGTCTTGATACTGCAAGAAACCCGTTCTCGTTCAATTAATAAGGTCAAGTTCGCAAGTTTTTCATTCTCTCCAGTTATAGATTTGAAAATAAAATATTTAAGTTGTGAAGCGTTGCCATTTCATAATAACAATGTCAGGAAAACAAATGTGGCTTTCCATCGTGAAACATCTTGATACTGCAAGAAACCCGTTCTCGTTCTATTAATAAGGTCAAGTTCGCAAGTTTTTCCTTCTCGCCAGTTATAGATTTGAAAATGAAATAGAATTGAATAAATAATGATTTGCTCCATATATTAATGGCGTCATTCTCGAAATCCCTGTTCCCGTTTAATTAACAAGGCCGAGTTCGCATATTTTCTAATAGATCGCGCTGAGAAAAATAATAACGAGTGAGGTACGTTCTGCTCGATAGATGGCGCTGCGAGATAATTTCCCAAATAACCGTCTTCGCCTTTGGCGACAGAAGCCCATTTCCTCTCTACGGCGATTTCATTCTTTGGCGACAGTATGGGGGGGGGGGCGCCTTTATATTCACCTCTGGTGACAGCGGCCACTGTATGGGCCTCTTCATATTCGCCTCCGGCCTCCGCTTCTATTCGCCTACGATGACAGATGAGCTTATATCGCAAAAGCGACAGAGCCTGGGCGTGCTCGGTTCTAATCTAAACTAAAGGGGCCCAACTGTAGCTCCTTCTCTTTATATTCGCCCTCCGGCGACAGGGGCAACTCCACGGGGCCCTTAATATTCGCCTCGGGCGACAGGGGCCACTCCATGGGGCCCCTTTATATTCGCCTTTGGCGACAGGGGCCACCTGTAGCCCCTTTATATTCGCCTCGGGCGACAGGGGCCACTCCACGGGGCCCATTTATACTCGCCCTTGGCGACAGGGGCCACCTGTAGCCCCTTTATATTCGCCTCGGGCGACAGGGGCCACTCCATGGGGCCCCTTTATACTCGCCCTTGGCGACAGGGGCCACCTGTAGCCCCTTTATATTCGCCTCGGGCGACAGGGGCCACTCCATGGGGCTCCTTTATATTCGCCCTCCGGCGACAGGGGCCACCTGGCCTGGCTCCTAGGGCGGGATGGGGTAGGGGGTGCACTGCACCCAAAGCCCCCCATCTTTGGCTCACTTCGCGCCCCGCCCACGAGAGGGAGAGGGTTCTCTTGGGTGTTCTCCCAAGGGAGAGCACCCAAGGCCCCTCTCGACTCCCGTCGAGCCCCGACTTGACTGATGGTTGCACCCCTATTTATACCCTGCGGCCACCGCCAGGTACGAATTTTTTCCAGGAAATTTTTCGACTATCCCAGAGTGGCGATGGCTTTATATATTGCACATGCGCACCACATCATTTGCGAAGCTTTGCCATTTCATTCTTCGCTAGGCTAGCTATTCCGTCGTGAAACGTCTTGATACTGCAAGAAACCCGTTCTCGTTCAATTAATAAGGTCAATTTCGCAAGTTTTTCATTCTCTCCAGTTATAGATTTGAAAATAAAATATTCAATTTGTGAAGCGTTGCCATTTCATAATAACAATGTCAGGAAAACAAATGTGGCTTTCCATCGTGAAACGTCTTGATACTGCAAGAAACCCGTTCTCGTTCTATTAATAAGGTCAAGTTCGCAAGTTTTTCCTTCTCGCCAGTTATAGATTTGAAAATAAAATAGAATTGAATAAATAATGATTTGCTCCATATATTAATGGCGTCATTCTCGAAATCCCTGTTCCCGTTTAATTAACAAGGCCGAGTTCGCATATTTTCTAATAGATCGCGCTGAGAAAAATAATAACGAGTGAGGTACGTTCTGCTCGATAGATGGCGCTGCGAGAAAATTTCCCAAATAACCGTCTTCGCCTTTGGCGACAGAAGCCCATTTCCTCTCTACGGCGATTTCATTCTTTGGCGACAGTATGGGGGGGGGCACCTTTATATTCACCTCTGGTGACAGCGGCCACTGTATGGGCCTCTTCATATTCGCCTCCGGCCTCCGCTTCTATTCGCCTACGGTGACAGATGAGCTTATATCGCAAAAGCGACAGAGCCTGGGCGTGCTCGGTTCTAATCTAAACTAAAGGGGCCCAACTGTAGTTCCTTCCCTTTATATTCGCCCTCCGGCGACAGGGGCAACTCCACGGCCACTCCATGGGGCCCCTTTATTCTCGCCCTTGGCGAAAGGGGCCACCTGTAGCCCCTTTATATTCGCCTCAGGCGACAGGGGCCACTCCATGGGACCCCTTTATATTCGCCCTCCGGCGACAGGGGACACCTGTAGCCCTTTATATTCGCCTCGGGCGACGGGGCCACTCCGTGGGGCCCCTTTATACTCACCCTTGGCGACAGGGGCCACCTGTAGCCCCTTTATATTCGTCTCGGGCGACAGGGGCCACTCCATGGGGCCCCTTTATATTCGCCCTTGGCGACAGGGGCCACCTGTAGCCCCTTTATACTCTCGACTCTCGTCGAGCCCCGACTTGACTGATGGGTGCACCCCTATTTATACCCTCCGGCCACCGCCAGGTTCGAATTTTTTCCAGGAATATTTCGTTATTTCCCTGGAATTCCCCTTCGAATTTTTTCCAGGAATATTTTGGTATTTTCCGGGAATTTTTTCGACTATCCCAGAGTGGCGATGGCTTTGTGTATTGCACATGCGCACCACATCATTTGCACCACAAGCTTTGCCATTTCATTCTTCGCTAGGCTAGCTATTCCGTCGTGAAACGCCTTGATACTGCAAGAAACCCGTTCTCGTTCTATTAATAAGGTCAAGTTCGCAAGTTTTTCATTCTCGCCAGTTATAGATTTGAAAATAAAATAGAATTGAATAAATAATGATTTGCTCCATATATTAATGGCGTCATTCTCGAAATCCCTGTTCCCGTTTAATTAACAAGGCCGAGTTCGCATATTTTCTAATAGATCGCGCTGAGAAAAATAATAACGAGTGAGGTACGTTCTGCTCGATAGATGGCGGTGCGAGATAATTTCCCAAATAACCGTCTTCGCCTTTGGCGACAGAAGCCCATTTCCTCTCTACGGCGATTTCATTCTTTGGCGACAGTATGGGGGGGGGCGCCTTTATATTCACCTCTGGTGACAGCGGCCACTGTATGGGCCTCTTCATATTCGCCTCCGGCCTCCGCTTCTATTCGCCTACGGTGACAGATGAGCTTATATCGCAAAAGCGACAGAGCCTGGGCGTGCTCGGTTCTAATCTAAACTAAAGGGGCCCAACTGTAGTTCCTTCCCTTTATATTCGCCCTCCGGCGACAGGGGCAACTCCACGGGGCCCCTTTATATTCTCCTCGGGCGACAGGGGCCACTCCATGGGGCCCCTTTATATTCGCCCTTGGCGACAGGGGCCACCTGTAGCCCCTTTATATTCGCCTCTGGCGACAGGGGCCACTCCATGGGGCCCCTTTATATTCGCCCTCCGGCGACAGGGGCCACCTGGCCTGGCTCCTAGGGCGGGATTGGGTGGGGGGTGCACTGCACCCAAAGCCCCCCAACTTTGGCTCTCTTCGCGCCCCGCCCACGAGAGGGAGAGGGTTCTCTTGGGTGTTCTCCCAAGGGAGAGCACCCAAGGCCCCTCTCGACTCTCGTCGAGCCCCGACTTGACTGATGGGTGCACCCCTATTTATACCCTCCGGCCACCGCCAGGTTCGAATTTTTTCAAGGAATATTTCGTTATTTTCCTGGAATTCCCCTTCGAATTTCATCCAGGAATATTTTGGTATTTTCCGGGAATTTTTTCGACTATCCCAGAGTGGCGATGGCTTTATGTATTGCACATGCGCACCACATCATTTGCGAAGCTTTGCCATTTCATTCTTCGCTAGGCTAGCTATTCCGTCGTGAAACGTCTTGATACTGCAAGAAACCCGTTCTCGTTCAATTAATAAGGTCAAGTTCGCAAGTTTTTCATTCTCTCCAGTTATAGATTTGAAAATAAAATATTTAAGTTGTGAAGCGTTGCCATTTCATAATAACAATGTCAGGAAAACAAATGTGGCTTTCCATCGTGAAACGTCTTGATACTGCAAGAAACCCGTTCTCGTTCTATTAATAAGGTCAAGTTCGCAAGTTTTTCCTTCTCGCCAGTTATAGATTTGAAAATAAAATAGAATTGAATAAATAATGATTTGCTCGATATATTAATGGCGTCATTCTCGAAATCCCTGTTCCCGTTTAATTAACAAGGCCGAGTTCGCATATTTTCTAATAGATCGCGCTGAGAAAAATAATAACGAGTGAGGTACGTTCTGCTCGATAGATGGCGGTGCGAGATAATTTCCCAAACAACCGTCTTCGCCTTTGGCGACAGAAGCCCATTTCCTCTCTACGGCGATTTCATTCTTTGGCGACAGTATGGGGGGGGGGCGCCTTTATATTCACCTCTGGTGACAGCGGCCACTGTATGGGCCTCTTCATATTCGCCTCCGGCCTCCGCTTCTATTCGCCTACGGTGACAGATGAGCTTATATCGCAAAAGCGACAGAGCCTGGGCGTGCTCGGTTCTAATCTAAACTAAAGGGGCCCAACTGTAGTTCCTTCCCTTTATATTCGCCCTCCGGCGACAGGGGCAACTCCACGGGGCCCCTTTATATTCTCCTCGGGCGACAGGGGCCACTCCATGGGGCCCCTTTATACTCGCCCTTGGCGACAGGGGCCACCTGTAGCCCCTTTATATTCGCCTCGGGCGACAGGGGCCACTCCATGGGGCCCCTTTATATTCGCCCTTGGCGACAGGGGCCACCTGTAGCCCCTTTATATTCGCCTCTGGCGACAGGGGCCACTCCATGGGGCCCCTTTATATTCGCCCTCCGGCGACAGGGGCCACCTGGCCTGGCTCCTAGGGCGGGATGGGGTGGGGGGTGCACTGCACCCAAAGCCCCCCAACTTTGGCTCTCTTCGCGCCCCGCCCACGAGAGGGAGAGGGTTCTCTTGGGTGTTCTCCCAAGGGAGAGCACCCAAGGCCCCTCTCGACTCTCGTCGAGCCCCGACTTGACTGATGGGTGCACCCCTATTTATACCCTCCGGCCACCGCCAGGTTCGAATTTTTTCAAGGAATATTTCGTTATTTTCCTGGAATTCCCCTTCGAATTTTTTCCAGGAATATTTTGGTAATTTCCAGGAATTTTTTCGACTATCCCAGAGTGGCGATGGCTTTATGTATTGCACATGCGCACCACATCATTTGCACCACAAGCTTTGCCATTTCATTCTTCGCTAGGCTAGCTATTCCGTCGTGAAACGTCTTGATACTGCAAGAAACCCGTTCTCGTTCAATTAATAAGGTCAAGTTCGCAAGTTTTTCATTCTCTCCAGTTATAGATTTGAAAATAAAATATTTAAGTTGTGAAGCGTTGCCATTTCATAATAACAATGTCAGGAAAACAAATGTGGCTTTCCATCGTGAAACGTCTTGATACTGCAAGAAACCCGTTCTCGTTCTATTAATAAGGTCAAGTTCGCAAGTTTTTCCTTCTCGCCAGTTATAGATTTGAAAATAAAATAGAATTGAATAAATAATGATTTGCTCGATATATTAATGGCGTCATTCTCGAAATCCCTGTTCCCGTTTAATTAACAAGGCCGAGTTCGCATATTTTCTAATAGATCGCGCTGAGAAAAATAATAACGAGTGAGGTACGTTCTGCTCGATAGATGGCGGTGCGAGATAATTTCCCAAACAACCGTCTTCGCCTTTGGCGACAGAAGCCCATTTCCTCTCTACGGCGATTTCATTCTTTGGCGACAGTATGGGGGGGGGGCGCCTTTA
This sequence comes from Pholcus phalangioides, assembly GCF_987345545.1. NCBI lineage: Eukaryota > Metazoa > Arthropoda > Arachnida > Araneae > Pholcidae > Pholcus > Pholcus phalangioides. The sequence continues at coordinate 68,953,987 of NW_028301610.1, forward strand.
TATTCACCTCTGGTGACAGCGTCCACTGTATGGGCCTCTTCATATTCGCCTCCGGCCTCCGCTTCTATTCGCCTACGGTGACAGATGAGCTTATATCGCAAAAGCGACAGAGCCTGGGCGTGCTCGGTTCTAATCTAAACTAAAGGGGCCCAACTGTAGTTCCTTCCCTTTATATTCGCCCTCCGGCGACAGGGGCAACTCCACGGGGCCCCTTTATATTCTCCTCGGGCGACAGGGGCCACTCCATGGGGCCCCTTTATACTCGCCCTTGGCGACAGGGGCCACCTGTAGCCCCTTTATATTCGCCTCGGGCGACAGGGGCCACTCCATGGGGCCCCTTTATATTCGCCCTTGGCGACAGGGGCCACCTGTAGCCCCTTTATATTCGCCTCTGGCGACAGGGGCCACTCCATGGGGCCCCTTTATATTCGCCCTCCGGCGACAGGGGCCACCTGGCCTGGCTCCTAGGGCGGGATGGGGTGGGGGGTGCACTGCACCCAAAGCCCCCCAACTTTGGCTCTCTTCGCGCCCCGCCCACGAGAGGGAGAGGGTTCTCTTGGGTGTTCTCCCAAGGGAGAGCACCCAAGGCCCCTCTCGACTCTCGTCGAGCCCCGACTTGACTGATGGGTGCACCCCTATTTATACCCTCCGGCCACCGCCAGGTTCGAATTTTTTCAAGGAATATTTCGTTATTTTCCTGGAATTCCCCTTCGAATTTTTTCCAGGAATATTTTGGTAATTTCCAGGAATTTTTTCGACTATCCCAGAGTGGCGATGGCTTTATGTATTGCACATGCGCACCACATCATTTGCACCACAAGCTTTGCCATTTCATTCTTCGCTAGGCTAGCAATTCCGTCGTGAAACGTCTTGATACTGCAAGAAACCCGTTCTCGTTCAATTAATAAGGTCAAGTTCGCAAGTTTTTCATTCTCTCCAGTTATAGATTTGAAAATAAAATATTCAATTTGTGAAGCGTTGCCATTTCATAATAACAATGTCAGGAAAACAAATGTGGCTTTCCATCGTGAAACGTCTTGATACTGCAAGAAACCCGTTCTCGTTCTATTAATAAGGTCAAGTTCGCAAGTTTTTCATTCTCGCCAGTTATAGATTTGAAAATAAAATAGAATTGAATAAATAATGATTTGCTCCATATATTAATGGCGTCATTCTCGAAATCCCTGTTCCCGTTTAATTAACAAGGCCGAGTTCGCATATTTTCTAATAGATCGCGCTGAGAAAAATAATAACGAGTGAGGTACGTTCTGCTCGATAGATGGCGCTGCGAGAAAATTTCCCAAATAACCGTCTTCGCCTTTGGCGACAGAAGCCCATTTCCTCTCTACGGCGATTTCATTCTTTGGCGACAGTATGGGGGGGGCGCCTTTATATTCACCTCTGGTGACAGCGGCCACTGTATGGGCCTCTTCATATTCGCCTCCGGCCTCCGCTTCTATTCGCCTACGGTGACAGATGAGCTTATATCGCAAAAGCGACAGAGCCTGGGCGTGCTCGGTTCTAATCTAAACTAAAGGGGCCCAACTGTAGTTTCTTCCCTTTATATTCGCCCTCCGGCGACAGGGGCAACTCCACGGGGCCCCTTTATATTCTCCTCGGGCGACAGGGGCCACTCCATGGGGCCCCTTTATTCTCGCCCTTGGCGAAAGGGGCCACCTGTAGCCCCTTTATATTCGCCTCAGGCGACAGGGGCCACTCCATGGGACCCCTTTATATTCGCCCTCCGGCGACAGGGGACACCTGTAGCCCTTTATATTCGCCTCGGGCGACGGGGCCACTCCGTGGGGCCCCTTTATACTCACCCTTGGCGACAGGGGCCACCTGTAGCCCCTTTATATTCGTCTCGGGCGACAGGGGCCACTCCATGGGGCCCCTTTATATTCGCCCTTGGCGACAGGGGCCACATGTAGCCCCTTTATACTCTCGACTCTCGTCGAGCCTCGACTTGACTGATGGGTGCACCCCTATTTATACCCTCCGGCCACCGCCAGGTTCGAATTTTTTCCAGGAATATTTCGTTATTTCCCTGGAATTCCCCTTCGAATTTTTTCCAGGAATATTTTGGTATTTTCCGGGAATTTTTTCGACTATCCCAGAGTGGCGATGGCTTTGTGTATTGCACATGCGCACCACATCATTTGCGAAGCTTTGCCATTTCATTCTTCGCTAGGCTAGCTATTCCGTCGTGAAACGCCTTGATACTGCAAGAAACCCGTTCTCGTTCTATTAATAAGGTCAAGTTCGCAAGTTTTTCATTCTCGCCAACTATAGATTTGAAAATAAAATAGAATTGAATAAATAATGATTTGCTCCATATATTAATGGCGTCATTCTCGAAATCCCTGTTCCCGTTTAATTAACAAGGCCGAGTTCGCATATTTTCTAATAGATCGCGCTGAGAAAAATAATAACGAGTGAGGTACGTTCTGCTCGATAGATGGCGGTGCGAGATAATTTCCCAAATAACCGTCTTCGCCTTTGGCGACAGAAGCCCATTTCCTCTCTACGGCGATTTCATTCTTTGGCGACAGTATGGGGGGGGGCGCCTTTATATTCACCTCTGGTGACAGCGGCCACTGTATGGGCCTCTTCATATTCGCCTCCGGCCTCCGCTTCTATTCGCCTACGGTGACAGATGAGCTTATATCGCAAAAGCGACAGAGCCTGGGCGTGCTCGGTTCTAATCTAAACTAAAGGGGCCCAACTGTAGTTCCTTCCCTTTATATTCGCCCTCCGGCGACAGGGGCAACTCCACGGGGCCCCTTTATATTCTCCTCGGGCGACAGGGGCCACTCCATGGGGCCCCTTTATACTCGCCTTGGCGACAGGGGCCACCTGTAGCCCCTTTATATTCTCCTCGGGCGACAGGAGCCACTCCATGGGGACCCTTTATATTCGCCCTTGGCGACAGGGGCCACTCCATGGGGCCCCTTTATATTCGCCCTCCGGCGACAGGGGCCACCTGGCCTGGCTCCTAGGGCGGGATGGGGTGGGGGGTGCACTGCACCCAAAGCCCCCCAACTTTGGCTCTCTTCGCGCCCCGCCCACGAGAGGGAGAGGGTTCTCTTGGGTGTTCTCCCAAGGGAGAGCACCCAAGGCCCCTCTCGACTCTCGTCGAGCCCCGACTTGACTGATGGGTGCACCCCTATTTATACCCTCCGGCCACCGCCAGGTTCGAATTTTTTCAAGGAATATTTCGTTATTTTCCTGGAATTCCCCTTCGAATTTCTTCCAGGAATATTTTGGTATTTTCCGGGAATTTTTTCGACTATCCCAGAGTGGCGATGGCTTTATGTATTGCACATGCGCACCACATCATTTGCGAAGCTTTGCCATTTCATTCTTCGCTAGGCTAGCTATTCCGTCGTGAAACGTCTTGATACTGCAAGAAACCCGTTCTCGTTCAATTAATAAGGTCAAGTTCGCAAGTTTTTCATTCTCTCCAGTTATAGATTTGAAAATAAAATATTTAAGTTGTGAAGCGTTGCCATTTCATAATAACAATGTCAGGAAAACAAATGTGGCTTTCCATCGTGAAACGTCTTGATACTGCAAGAAACCCGTTCTCGTTCTATTAATAAGGTCAAGTTCGCAAGTTTTTCCTTCTCGCCAGTTATAGATTTGAAAATAAAATAGAATTGAATAAATAATGATTTGCTCCATATATTAATGGCGTCATTCTCGAAATCCCTTCCCGTTTAATTAACAAGGCCGAGTTCGCATATTTTCTAATAGATCGCGCTGAGAAAAATAATAACGAGTGAGGTACGTTCTGCTCGATAGATGGCGGTGCGAGATAATTTCCCAAATAACCGTCTTCGCCTTTGGCGACAGAAGCCCATTTCCTCTCTACGGCGATTTCATTCTTTGGCGACAGTATGGGGGGGGCGCCTTTATATTCACCTCTGGTGACAGCGGCCACTGTATGGGCCTCTTCATATTCGCCTCCGGCCTCCGCTTCTATTCGCCTACGGTGACAGATGAGCTTATATCGCAAAAGCGACAGAGCCTGGGCGTGCTCGGTTCTAATCTAAACTAAAGGGGCCCAACTGTAGTTCCTTCCCTTTATATTCGCCCTCCGGCGACAGGGGCAACTCCACGGGGCCCCTTTATATTCTCCTCGGGCGACAGGGGCCACTCCATGGGGCCCCTTTATACTCGCCCTTGGCGACAGGGGCCACCTGTAGCCCCTTTATATTCTCCTCGGGCGACAGGAGCCACTCCATGGGGACCCTTTATATTCGCCCTTGGCGACAGGGGCCACCTGTAGCCCCTTTATATTCGCCTCTGGCGACAGGGGCCACTCCATGGGGCCCCTTTATATTCGCCCTCCGGCGACAGGGGCCACCTGGCCTGGCTCCTAGGGCGGGATGGGGTGGGGGGTGCACTGCACCCAAAGCCCCCCAACTTTGGCTCTCTTCGCGCCCCGCCCACGAGAGGGAGAGGGTTCTCTTGGGTGTTCTCCCAAGGGAGAGCACCCAAGGCCCCTCTCGACTCTCGTCGAGCGCCGACTTGACTGATGGGTGCACCCCTATTTATACCCTCCGGCCACCGCCAGGTTCGAATTTTTTCAAGGAATATTTCGTTATTTTCCTGGAATTCCCCTTCGAATTTCTTCCAGGAATATTTTGGTATTTTCCGGGAATTTTTTCGACTATCCCAGAGTGGCGATGGCTTTATGTATTGCACATGCGCACCACATCATTTGCGAAGCTTTGCCATTTCATTCTTCGCTAGGCTAGCTATTCCGTCGTGAAACGTCTTGATACTGCAAGAAACCCGTTCTCGTTCAATTAATAAGGTCAAGTTCGCAAGTTTTTCATTCTCTCCAGTTATAGATTTGAAAATAAAATATTTAAGTTGTGAAGCGTTGCCATTTCATAATAACAATGTCAGGAAAACAAATGTGGCTTTCCATCGTGAAACGTCTTGATACTGCAAGAAACCCGTTCTCGTTCTATTAATAAGGTCAAGTTCGCAAGTTTTTCCTTCTCGCCAGTTATAGATTTGAAAATAAAATAGAATTGAATAAATAATGATTTGCTCCATATATTAATGGCGTCATTCTCGAAATCCCTGTTCCCGTTTAATTAACAAGGCCGAGTTCGCATATTTTCTAATAGATCGCGCTGAGAAAAATAATAACGAGTGAGGTACGTTCTGCTCGATAGATGGCGGTGCGAGATAATTTCCCAAACAACCGTCTTCGCCTTTGGCGACAGAAGCCCATTTCCTCTCTACGGCGATTTCATTCTTTGGCGACAGTATGGGGGGGGGCGCCTTTATATTCACCTCTGGTGACAGCGGCCACTGTATGGGCCTCTTCATATTCGCCTCCGGCCTCCGCTTCTATTCGCCTACGGTGACAGATGAACTTATATCGCAAAAGCGACAGAGCCTGGGCGTGCTCGGTTCTAATCTAAACTAAAGGGGCCCAACTGTAGTTCCTTCCCTTTATATTCGCCCTCCGGCGACAGGGGCAACTCCACGGGGCCCCTTTATATTCTCCTCGGGCGACAGGGGCCACTCCATGGGGCCCCTTTATACTCGCCCTTGGCGACAGGGGCCACCTGTAGCCCCTTTATATTCTCCTCTGGCGACAGGAGCCACTCCATGGGGACCCTTTATATTCGCCCTTGGCGACAGGGGCCACCTGTAGCCCCTTTATATTCGCCTCTGGCGACAGGGGCCACTCCATGGGGCCCCTTTATATTCGCCCTCCGGCGACAGGGGCCACCTGGCCTGGCTCCTAGGGCGGGATGGGGTGGGGGGTGCACTGCACCCAAAGCCCCCCAACTTTGGCTCTCTTCGCGCCCCGCCCACGAGAGGGAGAGGGTTCTCTTGGGTGTTCTCCCAAGGGAGAGCACCCAAGGCCCCTCTCGACTCTCGTCGAGCCCCGACTTGACTGATGGGTGCACCCCTATTTATAACCTCCGGCCACCGCCAGGTTCGAATTTTTTCAAGGAATATTTCGTTATTTTCCTGGAATTCCCCTTCGAATTTTTTCCAGGAATATTTTGGTATTTTCCGGGAATTTTTTCGACTATCCCAGAGTGGCGATGGCTTTATGTATTGCACATGCGCACCACATCATTTGCGAAGCTTTGCCATTTCATTCTTCGCTAGGCTAGCTATTCCGTCGTGAAACGTCTTGATACTGCAAGAAACCCGTTCTCGTTCTATTAATAAGGTCAAGTTCGCAAGTTTTTCATTCTCGCCAGTTATAGATTTGAAAATAAAATAGAATTGAATAAATAATGATTTGCTCCATATATTAATGGCGTCATTCTCGAAATCCCTGTTCCCGTTTAATTAACAAGGCCGAGTTCGCATATTTTCTAATAGATCGCGCTGAGAAAAATAATAACGAGTGAGGTACGTTCTGCTCGATAGATGGCGGTGCGAGATAATTTCCCAAACAACCGTCTTCGCCTTTGGCGACAGAAGCCCATTTCCTCTCTACGGCGATTTCATTCTTTGGCGACAGTATGGGGGGGGCGCCTTTATATTCACCTCTGGTGACAGCGGCCACTGTATGGGCCTCTTCATATTCGCCTCCGGCCTCCGCTTCTATTCGCCTACGGTGACAGATGAGCTTATATCGCAAAAGCGACAGAGCCTGGGCGTGCTCGGTTCTAATCTAAACTAAAGGGGCCCAACTGTAGTTCCTTCCCTTTATATTCTCCTCGGGCGACAGGGGCCACTCCATGGGGCCCCTTTATATTCGCCCTTGGCGAAAGGGGCCACCTGTAGCCCCTTTATATTCGCCTCGGGCGACAGGGGCCACTCCATGGGGCCCCTTTATATTCGCCCTTGGCGACAGGGGCCACTCCATGGGGCCCCTTTATATTCGCCCTTGGCGACAGGGGCCAGTCCATGGGGCCCCTTTATACTCGCCCTTGGCGACCGGGGCCACCTCTAGCCCCTTTATATTCGCCTCGGGCGACAGGGGCCACTCCTTGGGACCCCTTTATATTCGCCCTCCGGCGACAGGGGCCACCTGGCCTGGCTCCTAGGGCGGGATGGGGTGGGGGTGCACTGCACCCAAAGCCCCCATCTTTGGCTCTCTTCGAGCCCCGCCCACGAGAGGGAGAGGGTTCTCTTGGGTGTACTCCCAAGGGAGAGCACCCAAGGCCCCTCTCGACTCTCGTCGAGCCCCGACTTGACTGATGGGTGCACCCCTATTTATACCCTCCGGCCACCGCCAGGTTCGAATTTTTTCTAGGAATATTTCGTTATTTCACTGGAATTACCCTTCGAATTTTTTCCTGGAATATTTTGGTATTTTCCGGGAATTTTTTCGACTATCCCAGAGTGGCGATGGCTTTATGTATTGCACATGCGCACCACATCATTTGCGAAGATTTGCCATTTCATTCTTCGCTAGGCTAGCTATTCCGTCGTGAAACGTCTTGATACTGCAAGAAACCCGTTCTCGTTCAATTAATAAGGTCAAGTTTTTCATTTTCTCCAGTTATAGATTTGAAAATAAAATATTTAAGTTGTGAAGCGTTGCCATTTCATAATAACAATGTCAGGAAAACAAATGTGGCTTTCTATCGTGAAACGTCTTGATTCTGCAAGAAACCCGTTCTCGTTCTATTAATAAGGTCAAGTTCGCAAGTTTTTCATTCTCGCCAGTTATAGATTTGAAAATAAAATAGAATTGAATAAATAATGATTTGCTCCATATATTAATGGCGTCATTCTCGAAATCCCTGTTCCCGTTTAATTAACAAGGCCGAGTTCGCATATTTTCTAATAGATCGCGCTGAGAAAAATAATAACGAGTGAGGTACGTTCTGCTCGATAGATGGCGCTGCGAGATAATTTCCCAAATAACCGTCTTCGCCTTTGGCGACAGAAGCCCATTTCCTCTCTATGGGGATTTCATTCTTTGGCGACAGTATGGGGGGGGGCGCCTTTATATTCACCTCTGGTGACAGCGGCCACTGTATGGGCCTCTTCATATTCGCCTCCGGCCTCCGCTTCTATTCACCTACGGTGACAGATGAGCTTATATCGCAAAAGCGACAGAGCCTGGGCGTGCTCGGTTCTAATCTAAACTAAAGGGCCCCAACTGTAGCTCCTTCCCTCTATATTCGCCCTCCGGCGACAGGGGCAACTCCGCGGGGCCCCTTTATATTCGCCTCTGGCGACAGGGGCCACTCCATGGGGCCCCTTTATATTCGCCCTTGGCGACAGGGGCCACCTGTAGCCCCTTTATATTCGCCTTGGGCGACAGGGGCCACTCCATGGGGCCCCTTTATACTCGCCCTTGGCGACAGGGGCCACCTGTAGCCCCTTTATATTCGCCTCGGGCGACAGGGGCCACTCCATGGGGCCCCTTTATATTCGCCCTTGGCGACAGGGGCCACCTGTAGCACTTTATATTCGCCCTCCGGCGACAGGGGCCACCTGTAGCACTTTATATTCGCCTCGGGCGACGGGGCCACTCCGTGGGGCCCCTTTATACTCGCCCTTGGCGACAGGGGCCACCTGTAGCCCCTTTATATTCGCCTCGGGCGACAGGGGCCACTCCATGGGGCCCCTTTATATTCGCCCTTGGCGACAGGGGCCACTCCATGGGGCCCCTTTATATTCGCCCTTGGCGACAGGGGCCAGTCCATGGGGCCCCTTTATACTCGCCCTTGGCGACCGGGGCCACCTCTAGCCCCTTTATATTCGCCTCGGGCGACAGGGGCCACTCCTTGGGACCCCTTTATATTCGCCCTCCGGCGACAGGGGCCACCTGGCCTGGCTCCTAGGGCGGGATGGGGTGGGGGTGCACTGCACCCAAAGCCCCCATCTTTGGCTCTCTTCGAGCCCCGCCCACGAGAGGGAGAGGGTTCTCTTGGGTGTACTCCCAAGGGAGAGCACCCAAGGCCCCTCTCGACTCTCGTCGAGCCCCGACTTGACTGATGGGTGCACCCCTATTTATACCCTCCGGCCACCGCCAGGTTCGAATTTTTTCTAGGAATATTTCGTTATTTCACTGGAATTACCCTTCGATTTTTTTCCTGGAATATTTTGGTATTTTCCGGGAATTTTTTCGACTATCCCAGAGTGGCGATGGCTTTATGTATTGCACATGCGCACCACATCATTTGCGAAGATTTGCCATTTCATTCTTCGCTAGGCTAGCTATTCCGTCGTGAAACGTCTTGATACTGCAAGAAACCCGTTCTCGTTCAATTAATAAGGTCAAGTTTTTCATTTTCTCCAGTTATAGATTTGAAAATAAAATATTTAAGTTGTGAAGCGTTGCCATTTCATAATAACAATGTCAGGAAAACAAATGTGGCTTTCCATCGTGAAACGCCTTGATACTGCAAGAAACCCGTTCTCGTTCTATTAATAAGGTCAAGTTCGCAAGTTTTTCATTCTCGCCAGTTATAGATTTGAAAATAAAATAGAATTGAATAAATAATGATTTGCTCCTTATATTAATGGCGTCATTCTCGAAATCCCTGTTCCCGTTTAATTAACAAGGCCGAGTTCGCATATTTTCTAATAGATCGCGCTGAGAAAAATAATAACGAGTGAGGTACGTTCTGCTCGATAGATGGCGGTGCGAGATAATTTCCCAAATAACCGTCTTCGCCTTTGGCGACAGAAGCCCATTTCCTCTCTACGGCGATTTCATTCTTTGGCGACAGTATGGGGGGGGGGCGCCTTTATATTCACCTCTGGTGACAGCGGCCACTGTATGGGCCTCTTCATATTCGCCTCCGGCCTCCGCTTCTATTCGCCTACGATGACAGATGAGCTTATATCGCAAAAGCGACAGAGCCTTGGCGTGCTCGGTTCTAATCTAAACTAAAGGGGCCCAACCGTAGCTCCTTCAATGTATATTCGCCCTCCGGCGACAGGGGCAACTCCACGGGGCCCCTTTATATTCGCCTCCGGCGACAGGGTCCCCTTTATATTCGCTCTTGGCGACAGGGGCCACCTGTAGCCCCTTTATATTCGCCTCGGGCGACAGGGGCCACTCCATGGGGCCCCTTTATATTCGCCCTTGGCGACAGGGGCCACCTGTAGCCCCTTCATATTCGCCTCGGGCGACAGGGGCCACCTGTAGCCCCTTTATATTCGCCTCGGGCGACAGGGGCCACTCCATCGGGCCCCTTTATATTCGCCCTTGGCGACAGGGGCCACCTCTAGCCCCTTTATATTCGCCTCGGGCGACAGGGGCCACTCCATGGGACCCCTTTATATTCGCCCTCCGGCAACAGGGGCCACCTGTAGCCCCTTTATATTCGCCTCGGGCGACTGGGGCCACTCCTTGGGACCCCTTTATATTCGCCCTCCTGCGACAGGGGCCACCTGGCCTGGCTCCTAGGGCGGGATGGGGTGGGGGGTGCACTGCACCCAAAGCGCCCCATCTTTGGCTCTCTTCGAGCCCCGCCCACGAGAGGGAGAGGGTTCTCTTGGGTGTCCTCCCAAGGGAGAGCACCCAAGGCCCCTCTCGACTCTCGTCGAGCCCCGACTTGACTGATGGGTGCACCCCTATTTATACCCTCCGGCCACCGCCAGGTTCGAATTTTGTCCAGGAATATTTCGTTATTTTCCTGGAATTCCCCTTCGAATTTTTTGCAGGAATATTTTGGTATTTTCCGGGAATTTTTTCCACTATCCCAGAGTGGCGATGGCTTTATGTATTGCACATGCGCACCACATCATTTGCGAAGCTTTGCCATTTCATTCTTCGCTAGGCTAGCTATTCCGTCGTGAAACGTCTTGATACTGCAAGAAACCCGTTCTCGTTCAATTAATAATGTCAAGTTCGCAAGTTTTTCATTCTCTTTAGTTATAGATTTGAAAATAAAATATTTAAGTTTTGAAGCGTTGCCATTTCATAATAACAATGTCAGGAAAACAAATGTGGCTTTCCATCGTGAAACGTCTTGATACTGCAAGAAACCCGTTCTCGTTCAATTAATAAGGTCAAGTTCGCAAGTTTTTCATTCTCTCCAGTTATAGATTTGAAAATAAAATATTTAAGTTGTGAAGCGTTGCCATTTCATAATAACAATGTCAGGAAAACGAATGTGGCTTTCCATCGTGAAACGCCTTGATACTGCAAGAAACCCGTACTCGTTCTATTAATAAGGTCAAGTTCGCAAGTTTTTCATTCTCGCCAGTTATAGATTTTAAAATAAAATAGAATTGAATAAATAATGATTTGCTCCATATATTAATGGCGTCATTCTCGAAATCCCTGTTCCCGTTTAATTAACAAGGCCGAGTTCGCATATTTTCTAATAGATCGCGCTGAGAAAAATAATAACGAGTGAGGTACGTTCTGCTCGATAGATGGCGCTGCGAGATAATTTCCCAAATAACCGTCTCCGCATTTGGTGACAGAAGCACATTTCCTCTATACGGCGATTTCATTCTTTGGCGACAGTATAGGGGGGGGGCGCCTTTATATTCACCTCTGGTGACAGCGGCCACTGTATGGGCCTCTTCATAATCGCCTCCGGCCTCCGCTTCTATTCGCCTACGGTGACAGATGAGCTTATATCGCAAAAGCGACAGAGCCTGGGCGTGCTCGGTTCTAATCTAAACTAAAGGGGCCCAACTGTAGCTCCTTCCCTTTATATTCGCCCTCCGGCGACAGGGGCAACTCCACGGGGCCCCTTTATATTCGCCTCCGGCGACAGGGGCCACTCCATGGGGCCCCTTTATATTCGCCCTTGGCGACAGGGGCCACCTGTAGCCCCTTTATATTCGCCTCGGGCGACAGGGGCCACTCCATCGGGCCCCTTTATATTCGCCCTTGGCGACAGGGGCCACCTCTAGCCCCTTTATATTCGCCTCGGGCGACAGGGGCCACCTGTAGCCCCTTTATATTCGCCTCGGGCGACAGGGGACACTCCATGGGGCCCCTTTATATTCGCCCTTGGCGACAGGGGCCACCTGTAGCCCCTTTATATTCCCCTCGGGCGACAGGGGCCACTCCATGGGGCCCCTTTATACTCGCCCTTGGCGACAGGGGCCACCTCTAGCCCCTTTATATTCGCCTCGGGCGACAGGGGCCACTCCATGGGACCCCTTTATATTCGTCCTCCGGCGACAGGGGCCACCTGTAGCCCCTTTATATTCGCCCTCCGGTGACAGGGGCCACCTGGCCTGGCTCCTAGGGCGGGATGGGGTGGGGGGTGCACTGCACCCAAAGCGCCCCATCTTTGGCTCTCTTCGAGCCCCGCCCACGAGAGGGAGAGGGTTCTCTTGGGTGTCCTCCCAAGGGAGAGCACCCAAGGCACCTCTCGACTCTCGTCGAGCCCCGATTTGACTGATGGGTGCACCCCTATTTATACCCTCCGGCCACCGCCAGGTTCGAATCTTTTCCAGGAATATTTCGTTATTTTCCTGGAATTCCCCTTCGAATTTTTTCCAGGAATATTTTGGTATTTTCCGGGAATTTTTTCGACTTTCCCAGAGTGGCGATGGCTTTATGTATTGCACATGCGCACCACATCATTTGCGAACTTTTGCCATTTCATTCTTCGCTAGGCTAGCTATTCCGTCGTGAAACGTCTTGATACTGCAAGAAACCCGTTCTCGTTCAATTAATAATGTCAAGTTCGCAAGTTTTTCATTCTCTCCAGTTATAGATTTGAAAATAAAATATTTAAGTTTTGAAGCGTTGCCATTTCATAATAACAATGTCAGGAAAACAAATGTGGCTTTCCATCGTGAAACGTCTTGATACTGCAAGAAACCCGTTCTCGTTCAATTAATAAGGTCAAGTTCGCAAGTTTTTCATTCTCTCCAGTTATAGATTTGAAAATAAAATATTTAAGTTGTGAAGCGTTGCCATTTCATAATAACAATGTCAGGAAAACAAATGTGGCTTTCCATCGTGAAACGCCTTGATACTGCAAGAAACCCGTACTCGTTCTATTAATAAGGTCAAGTTCGCAAGTTTTTCATTCTCGCCAGTTATAGATTTGAAAATAAAATAGAATTGAATAAATAATGATTTGCTCCATATATTAATGGCGTCATTCTCGAAATCCCTGTTCCCGTTTAATTAACAAGGCCGAGTTCGCATATTTTCTAATAGATCGCGCTGAGAAAAATAATAACGAGTGAGGTACGTTCTGCTCGATAGATGGCGCTGCGAGATAATTTCCCAAATAACCGTCTCCGCCTTTGGCGACAGAAGCCCATTTCCTCTCTACGGCGATTTCATTCTTTGGCGACAGTATAGGGGGGGCGCCTTTATATTCACCTCTGGTGACAGCGGCCACTGTATGGGCCTCTTCATAATCGCCTCCGGCCTCCGCTTCTCTTCGCCTACGGTGACAGATGAGCTTATATCGCAAAAGCGACAGAGCCTGGGCGTGCTCGGTTCTAATCTAAACTAAAGGGGCCCAACTGTAGCTCCTTCCCTTTATATTCGCCCTCCGGCGACAGGGGCAACTCCACGGGGCCCCTTTATATTCGCCTCCGGCGACAGGGGCCACTCCATGGGACCCCTTTATATTCGCCCTTGGCGACAGGGGCCACCTGTAGCCCCTTTATATTCGCCTCGGGCGACAGGGGCCACTCCATCGGGCCCCTTTATATTCGCCCTTGGCGACAGGGGCCACCTCTAGCCCCTTTATATTCGCCTCGGGCGACAGGGGCCACTCCATGGGACCCCTTTATATTCGCCCTCCGGCAACAGGGGCCACCTGTAGCCCCTTTATATTCGCCTCGGGCGACTGGGGCCACTCCTTGGGACCCCTTTATATTCGCCCTCCTGCGACAGGGGCCACCTGGCCTGGCTCCTAGGGCGGGATGGGGTGGGGGGTGCACTGCACCCAAAGCGCCCCATCTTTGGCTCTCTTCGAGCCCCGCCCACGAGAGGGAGAGGGTTCTCTTGGGTGTCCTCCCAAGGGAGAGCACCCAAGGCCCCTCTCGACTCTCGTCGAGCCCCGACTTGACTGATGGGTGCACCCCTATTTATACCCTCCGGCCACCGCCAGGTTTGAATTTTGTCCAGGAATATTTCGTTATTTTCCTGGAATTCCCCTTCGAATTTTTTGCAGCAATATTTTGGTATTTTCCGGGAATTTTTTCCACTATCCCAGAGTGGCGATGGCTTTATGTATTGCACATGCGCACCACATCATTTGCGAAGCTTTGCCATTTCATTCTTCGCTAGGCTAGCTATTCCGTCGTGAAACGTCTTGATACTGCAAGAAACCCGTTCTCGTTCAATTAATAATGTCAAGTTCGCAAGTTTTTCATTCTCTCCAGTTATAGATTTGAAAATAAAATATTTAAGTTGTGAAGCGTTGCCATTTCATAATAACAATGTCAGGAAAACAAATGTGGCTTTCCATCGTGAAACGCCTTGATACTGCAAGAAACCCGTACTCGTTCTATTAATAAGGTCAAGTTCGCAAGTTTTTCATTCTCGCCAGTTATAGATTTGAAAATAAAATAGAATTGAATAAATAATGATTTGCTCCATATATTAATGGCGTCATTCTCGAAATCCCTGTTCCCGTTTAATTAACAAGGCCGAGTTCGCATATTTTCTAATAGATCGCGCTGAGAAAAATAATAACGAGTGAGGTACGTTCTGCTCGATAGATGGCGCTGCGAGATAATTTCCCAAATAACCGTCTCCGCCTTTGGCGACAGAAGCCCATTTCCTCTCTACGGCGATTTCATTCTTTGGCGACAGTATAGGGGGGGCGCCTTTATATTCACCTCTGGTGACAGCGGCCACTGTATGGGCCTCTTCATAATCGCCTCCGGCCTCCGCTTCTCTTCGCCTACGGTGACAGATGAGCTTATATCGCAAAAGCGACAGAGCCTGGGCGTGCTCGGTTCTAATCTAAACTAAAGGGGCCCAACTGTAGCTCCTTCCCTTTATATTCGCCCTCCGGCGACAGGGGCAACTCCACGGGGCCCCTTTATATTCGCCTCCGGCGACAGGGGCCACTCCATGGGACCCCTTTATATTCGCCCTTGGCGACAGGGGCCACCTGTAGCCCCTTTATATTCGCCTCGGGCGACAGGGGCCACTCCATCGGGCCCCTTTATATTCGCCCTTGGCGACAGGGGCCACCTCTAGCCCCTTTATATTCGCCTCGGGCGACAGGGGCCACTCCATGGGACCCCTTTATATTCGCCCTCCGGCAACAGGGGCCACCTGTAGCCCCTTTATATTCGCCTCGGGCGACTGGGGCCACTCCTTGGGACCCCTTTATATTCGCCCTCCTGCGACAGGGGCCACCTGGCCTGGCTCCTAGGGCGGGATGGGGTGGGGGGTGCACTGCACCCAAAGCGCCCCATCTTTGGCTCTCTTCGAGCCCCGCCCACGAGAGGGAGAGGGTTCTCTTGGGTGTCCTCCCAAGGGAGAGCACCCAAGGCCCCTCTCGACTCTCGTCGAGCCCCGACTTGACTGATGGGTGCACCCCTATTTATACCCTCCGGCCACCGCCAGGTTCGAATTTTGTCCAGGAATATTTCGTTATTTTCCTGGAATTCCCCTTCGAATTTTTTGCAGCAATATTTTGGTATTTTCCGGGAATTTTTTCCACTATCCCAGAGTGGCGATGGCTTTATGTATTGCACATGCGCACCACATCATTTGCGAAGCTTTGCCATTTCATTCTTCGCTAGGCTAGCTATTCCGTCGTGAAACGTCTTGATACTGCAAGAAACCCGTTCTCGTTCAATTAATAATGTCAAGTTCGCAAGTTTTTCATTCTCTCCAGTTATAGATTTGAAAATAAAATATTTAAGTTGTGAAGCGTTGCCATTTCATAATAACAATGTCAGGAAAACAAATGTGGCTTTCCATCGTGAAACGCCTTGATACTGCAAGAAACCCGTACTCGTTCTATTAATAAGGTCAAGTTCGCAAGTTTTTCATTCTCGCCAGTTATAGATTTGAAAATAAAATAGAATTGAATAAATAATGATTTGCTCCATATATTAATGGCGTCATTCTCGAAATCCCTGTTCCCGTTTAATTAACAAGGCCGAGTTCGCATATTTTCTAATAGATCGCGCTGAGAAAAATAATAACGAGTGAGGTACGTTCTGCTCGATAGATGGCGCTGCGAGATAATTTCCCAAATAACCGTCTCCGCCTTTGGCGACAGAAGCCCATTTCCTCTCTACGGCGATTTCATTCTTTGGCGACAGTATAGGGGGGGCGCCTTTATATTCACCTCTGGTGACAGCGGCCACTGTATGGGCCTCTTCATAATCGCCTCCGGCCTCCGCTTCTATTCGCCTACGGTGACAGATGAGCTTATATCGCAAAAGCGACAGAGCCTGGGCGTGCTCGGTTCTAATCTAAACTAAAGGGGCCCAACTGTAGCTCCTTCCCTTTATATTCGCCCTCCGGCGACAGGGGCAACTCCACGGGGCCCCTTTATATTCGCCTCCGGCGACAGGGGCCACCTGTAGCCCCTTTATATTCGCCTCGGGCGACAGGGGACACTCCATGGGGCCCCTTTATATTCGCCCTTGGCGACAGGGGCCACCTGTAGCCCCTTTATATTCCCCTCGGGCGACAGGGGCCACTCCATGGGGCCCCTTTATACTCGCCCTTGGCGACAGGGGCCACTCCATGGGACCCCTTTATATTCGTCCTCCGGCGACAGGGGCCACCTGTAGCCCCTTTATATTCGCCTCGGGCGACAGGGGCCACTCCTTGGGACCCCTTTATATTCGTCCTCCGGCGACAGGGGCCACCTGTAGCCCCTTTATATTCGCCTCGGGCGACAGGGGCCACTCCATGGGGCCCCTTTATACTCGCCCTTGGCGACAGGGGCCACCTGTAGCCCCTTTATATTCGCCTCGGGCGACAGGGGCCACTCCATGGGACTCTTTATATTCGCCCTTGGCGACAGGGGCCACCAGTAGCCCTATTATATTCGCCTCGGGCGACAGGGGCCACCTGTAGCCCCTTTATACTCGCCCTCCGGCGACAGGGGCCACCTGGCCTGGCTCCTAGGGCGGGATGGGATGGGGGGTGCACTGCACCCAAAGCCCCCCATCTTTGGCTCTCTTCGAGCCCCGCCCACGAGAGGGAGAGGGTTCTCTTGGGTGTTCTCCCAAGGGAGAGCACCCAAGGCCCCTCTCGACTCTCGTCGAGCCCCGACTTGACTGATGGGTGCACCCCTATTTATACCCTCCGGCCACCGCCAGGTTCGAATTTTTTCCAGGAATATTTCGTTATTTTCCTGGAATTCCCCTTCGAATTTTTTCCAGGAATATTTTGGTATTTTCCAGGAATTTTTTCGACTATCCCAGAGTGGCGATGGTTTTATGTATTGCACATGCGCACCACATCATTTGCACCACAAGCTTTGCCATTTCATTCTTCGCTAGGCTAGCTATTCCGTCGTGAAACGTCTTGATACTGCAAGAAACCCGTTCTCGTTCAATTAATAATGTCAAGTTCGCAAGTTTTTCATTCTCTCCAGTTATAGATTTGAAAATAAAATATTTAAGTTGTGAAGCGTTGCCATTTCATAATAACAATGTCAGGAAAACAAATGTGGCTTTCCATCGTGAAACGCCTTGATACTGCAAGAAACCCGTACTCGTTCTATTAATAAGGTCAAGTTCGCAAGTTTTTCATTCTCGCCAGTTATAGATTTGAAAATAAAATAGAATTGAATAAATAATGATTTGCTCCATATATTAATGGCGTCATTCTCGAAATCCCTGTTCCCGTTTAATTAACAAGGCCGAGTTCGCATATTTTCTAATAGATCGCGCTGAGAAAAATAATAACGAGTGAGGTACGTTCTGCTCGATAGATGGCGCTGCGAGATAATTTCCCAAATAACCGTCTCCGCCTTTGGCGACAGAAGCCCATTTCCTCTCTACGGCGATTTCATTCTTTGGCGACAGTATAGGGGGGGCGCCTTTATATTCACCTCTGGTGACAGCGGCCACTGTATGGGCCTCTTCATAATCGCCTCCGGCCTCCGCTTCTATTCGCCTACGGTGACAGATGAGCTTATATCGCAAAAGCGACAGAGCCTGGGCGTGCTCGGTTCTAATCTAAACTAAAGGGGCCCAACTGTAGCTCCTTCCCTTTATATTCGCCCTCCGGCGACAGGGGCAACTCCACGGGGCCCCTTTATATTCGCCTCCGGCGACAGGGGCCACCTGTAGCCCCTTTATATTCGCCTCGGGCGACAGGGGACACTCCATGGGGCCCCTTTATATTCGCCCTTGGCGACAGGGGCCACCTGTGTAAAGCTCCAGCCTCCACGGAGTGAAGACGTGTTTTTTCGGTGCTCCCGTAAACATACGAGAGAAATTTCCCTAATTTCCCTTTCAGTCAAAATGTAATCTTTTTTGGTCCTTGAAAAACATTTTGAGGTATATTTTTGAATTCCACTAATAATCAACGATCGAAGACAAATTTCCGTGAACTATTTTGTGTGTGTGGTACTAACAACGCTCTCAAAACAATCTGGGTTATGTGCTTTGTGTGTGATCTCGAAGACGCCCGAAACGACATTAGTGTTGTGTAGTTTACTTGTTTATGTGACATTCTAACCAACGCAAGGATATCGTCTACTATCTTCAAACAGACTGGACATGGTAAGCCCATATTCTATATGGCCGCTTCCTAAATGTTTTCTTAATTTAAGGTCTATAATTAATGAGAAAACCGGCACGGCACAGGTTTAAATAGCCGATTCAAGACAACAAATTAACGGCGCTCATTAGTAAATAGACTCATTGTTCGATGTCAGTGCCACCCTACGGTAAAATAAATCAACAACGCAGCTCATTCCGGTTGATTCCAGGCGAAATTGGGCTATATTATTTTAATATTGCACATCCAAATAGAACGCCATTTGATTTCTAATAATAATAGTGTCTGACGATTTACTGCGGAATAAATGATTTCTCCGTAAAAAATTAATATTTACATATGGTGTTTGGTGTCAATCCAGCCCTCGAGCTATCAGGAATAACATGCGAATGCTATCTAAGAGCCAATTACGCACTAATTAAAGATAGCTTATTGTTTTCTGAGCAATCTCTCCGTCGCCATTTCGCCTGGCCACCCGGATTAACTTACAATAGGAAGAAGAAATATCGGTAAAGAGCGAACACACACGAAGAGCCGGAGGCGGGGAAGATAGACAGCTATCATATCGTCAACAAAGGAAGGGAAGAAGGAAAAGAAACAACCGGCCTCACCCATAACGATGTTTTGTAAAAAGGGAAAAGAGAAAGCTGCGCCAGCTGCTTCAGTACCTCTGGCCATAAAAAACAACACCTCGCCGGGACAAGCCATGTCCCGTTCGAATTTAAGTGCCCCATTTTTCACCGGTACGAGCACTCCACGAGGAAAGCTGCAGTCCTCGCCACCACATGTCAACCCTCGTAGAAATCGGATAGCACTTCTGGTGAGCCCGGTCAACAAAAATCCAAGCTTGCGACCACCAACTTCTCCCGAACACGGGATGATCCTTAAACCCGGAAATCCCGGGAAAGCAACAGAACCGATCACTGGGGGGAACGAAACGGCAACTCAAACTGCTCCCTCCACCACACAGGCTACAGACAAGGGAGGGGTGGAACCAGAAATCGATGAGATGACCTCCCCTCCAGACTCGCCAGGTACTGAATACCTAGACAACGCCACCATATATAAACATATATGGAATACGCTCGTGTCCCCGGCGCAAGGAAAAGGCAACAAGCCTCTCAAGAGGTTGAACAAGCTGAACTCTCAAGATCTTAGTCTCATCAAACTCCTTCTACGTACGCTAAAAATCAGAGCGGATCGAGCAGACCGCCTGACCAAAGGGGGACTTGCGCCCCCCATTACCACCGCCAAAGAGACAAAGGGCCAGAATCACCAACAATGTAAAGAAACACAAACAGATTGCGAGAAACACAAAGGGACCACCACCAACCCCCTCGAAAAGACAATGGACCAAAACGACCAGCAATGCAAAGGTTCCCAAACAAAGATCGAGGATCTCGGAGAGACCCGATTCACTCCTGTCAAAGAGACAAAAGGCCACTTAGACCAACAGCGCACCGAAAAACACACCGAGGGCGAGGAACCACGGAAGAAAAAGAGAACCAACTCCCAGGATGCAGATTCTGTTAATTGCATGGAACCACCAATGGCGGACCCCGGGTCCCGTGCAGAAGAGGGCAAGAAGACCGCGGCAAACGCAGCAGAGGACCCGCTGCAGAGCTGCTGCCGCACCCCCGAGAGTGACGCAACCGCAAACGAATATGGGGCGACGAAAACAGACACTGTATCCAGGTTCTTCGTTGGAGGAGTGGAGGACCACCTTGAGGTCTCAGGAGAGGCAGAGGAAGAGGAAGTACGGGACCTCGTCAACGAACACCCGAAAAAATACTCTAAGGAAACATTCTTGGCCAAAAAAGACAACGAACACCAAGCAGCCGCTAGAAACGTAGGGAAACGAAAGAAATCACCATGCAGGGAGGGAGACATGGCACAAGGGGCACCCACAGCCTCACTCTCGACCTCCCAAGAATCCACCACAGGCGCTCATAGGCGAGATCGTACTCCGCGCTCTGCAAGAAAGAAGAGGGATATCGTGGAGGAGGAGGACCCCGACTGCTCAGACTCAGACAGAGACATTGAAATTCCCACGAACCAGGTTGATACAGACGAGACTCCAAAAAACTACATAGACGCTGACGAGGAGGATCCCGCCTACATAGAAAAGATCTTGAAAGAGCAGGAACAAATAAAGAAGCAGCACGGAGTCATTAATATTGCCGAAATAATTAGGCAAGTTAGAGTCACCCTCCACCACTGTACCGGCCGCAAATACGGTATTCCGACCAAGAAACGCCGCAGAGCGGACAAACTTCTGGACGTGATACACTTATGGGCCGAATCAACCCTAAAAGTGGCCAGAACGGCTGCATGTCAAACCGAAACATGCGAACAAACAGAGTCACTGCCACAAAATGAAACGCTAGCGAACCCTGAGGACTCATACATCACGGTAGAACTGTTGCCTGCTGACCAGACAACTGAGGAAAGCACCCAGAACATCCAAGCAACGGAGAGGACAGACCGGATGGAACCCGAGGTTACCCCATCCAAAGAGATGGAAGTACACAAGTCAAAAAACACCCCCACCGACCAGCCAAAAGCCAGAGAAGAACAAAAAGAGCCGAACATCCGACGCAACCCGGCTGGAAATAGCACGCAACACCCCCCCATCCGGATCACCATCACCACTTCGGACGGATCCCGTCTAATAGAAGAAATTGTCCCCGATGGTACGAGAGAGGAAGGGTGGAAAACAGTCGGGCAAAAAAGCAAAAGGACACCCATAGATGGTACACTCGAGCAATCAAGAGAACCCAACAGAAACCCGAAACAATACCGGACAAGCCACCGCTACGATCATAACAGTAAACAATCCCAGCACAACCAACTAAACGGGAACAAACGAGGAAGCACCAGACCGAACCATCATAACCACAGGAACGCATACCCAACCAGGTGCAGCGGAGCAGAACGACAGCAAAGAAACACCTCAAGACGGAGGGAACCGGAATCCCGCCCCTACAGAACAAGAGATCCAAGAGCAGATTCCCATATGACAGCGAGAAGGAGACAAGCCGCATCCCGAGGTGCACCAGACTCAAGACCAACTCACAACGCCGTAAGGGGAGAAGACTACCGTCGCTACACAACCCCCGGAAGAGCTCGAATCATCCCGAACCCAGTCACACCCGACAGATCGTTTTCCCAAGCAGTCAGCAACACTTCTAACCACACTATCCACACAGCGTTCACGGACGGATCGAACAGACACAGAACCAGGGGGGACCTGGTCGAGCAATTGTCCTATGCTGGCTTGGACAAATACGTCATCAACACCAAGATGTCCCAGACGGGCATCACGATAGTATGCACGAATGCAGCGTCCACCCGCGGCATCATACACGAAATATCCAGGAATTTTAAGCTAAAATTCCACTTGAGCGTAACCTCCACAACTCGCCACTTCTGAAGACCAACTATTAATATCACAACGTCAACATGCACCATAATCCCACCAACCAACAAACAACCAAAATACTACAATTTAACTGCGACAGAAGCGAGGCTGCCATCTACTACTTAAAAAGATATGTACAAAAACAAGCCATCGACATCATATTGCTGCAGGAACCGTGGGTGAACAAAGAGTCACTCAAAGGAATTCCCAGTGACTGGATGCAGTGGACATCCCAAAACCTCAAAGCTGCAATACTTATAGTTAACAAAAGGATAACGGGAACGACTTTTTCAACAAGAACAAATAGCGTCACAATAAAAGTAGGGCTCAACCAACAGGAATATATCCTCACGTCAGCCTACTCCTCTCCATACGACCGTTTAAAAGAGACCACTGCAGAAATAAAAGACATACTCAAGAGGGTAAGAAAAACTCCAACATTAATAGGCGCTGACCTCAATGGACAGCACACACTCCTCGGATACAAGAAAACGAGACCTAGGGGCGCCAAACTGCTCGACTTTATACGAGCAGAAAACTTAACAATTTTAAATAACGGAGAGCCAACATACGACCATGGAGGTAGAAAAGGAGGCCCTGATATTACACTTACTAACGAATTCCTCAAGTCGAACAGCATAGAGTGGCAACTCGATGATGACATCAACCACAGCCTCCACAAGTACATCAATATCCTGATCCAAGACGGCCCGAAGACTGAGAGTGTAACAAAATATTCCAACTCCCAGAGGCGCATCAATAACTTTTTACAACTACTCAAACCTTCAACAGAAAACCTCATTACGAAAGTCAAAGCAGCCCGCAACGAGGAGGAGCTCGAGCAAGCCGTGGAAGACATATTTGATGCCATCAAGAGCCTCGGGGATCGCACATTAAAGGTGGAAAAAGAAGTTCAAAAAGACCTGACACCTTGGTGGACTCCAGAACTCGAAACCATGCGGAAAAAAGTCCGGGCACACAAAAGAAGGTATCAGAAGTCGAAGGAAGAGGACAAGATTAGAACCCTTGAGATATTCCGCAAGAACAGGGCCGAATATACAAAATCGCTCAAGAAAGCAAAACGTTCCAACTGGAAAAAGTTCTGCACCGAAGCCTCGGACCCCTTTGGTGAAACGTACAAGGGGACAGTTAAAAGAAGAACACGAACACCCCAGCTTTTTATGGAGGACAGTGAGAATCACTCCATCCTTTACTCAGCACAACAACAACTGGAAAAGATGTTCCCTCAAGATGACACGCTCCCGGAGCCGGACTTCCAAGAACTACTCGCATCTCACAAAGGCAAGGTAATAGAGGAGAGACCCATCACCCATTCTGAAATATCCAGAATCGTGAACAGACTCAACGATAAAAAAGCCCCTGGCCCTGACAGCATTAATAATAAACTCGTAAAAGCGATTCACCGATCCTTTCCAAGTCTGCTGCTCTCAATGTTCAACAAATGTCTGGAACTGGCCGTATTCCCGCAGCACTTCAAACTTGGTAAGGTGATTCTAATCCTAAAGAAAGACAAGGACCCGAAAAATCTGAAATCATATCGAGCCATACACCTCCTTCCCACAATAGGGAAAGTGCTGGAGAAAATAATAGTGCAACGTATAACTTACCACTCCGAAACTAACCACTGGTGGAGTGATAAGCAGTTTGGGTTCAGGCATGGCCGCTCAACGGAACATGCACTCCTCGAAATCATGGAAGAAATCGACAGGCAAAAGGAAGCCCAGCGAGACACAGTGCTCATATCACTGGACATCCGAGGAGCATTTGACGCTCTACAATATAGAACCATCATCGAAAATATACACGAAATGCCCCTTTCATCACACCTCTTCCAAATAGCCTGCCACACACTTAAAGGGAGGAGAGTGGCACTACAAACGTCGGAGGGTCCTGCAATCCACAATCTTTCAAAAGGCTGCCCGCAAGGATCCTGCTCCGGCCCAACTTACTGGAACACGGTCCTTGACAAACTTCTAAAGACAAACTGGCCAAATAACGTGACGGTCCAAGCGTTCGCCGACGACATCGCGGTACTTGTCTCAGCACCCACGGTGAGGAAAACGAAGAATCTTGCCACTCAGGTCCTCGACAAAATCCACAACTGGATAAGCAGCCAAAACCTCAACGTGGCAATCGACAAAACCAAATTTATGTGGATCTCCCCAAAAAACCCGATCTCACTCAGGATGAATGGTTCCCTCATTCAACGTGTTAAAGTGATCAAATACCTAGGGGTCCACATCGATCAAAAAAGGACATTCATGGCGCACGTTGTCCAACAGGCAGACAAAGCCAATCGGTTGCTGCCTAGTCTCCTCGGCTGTGCGGGCAGTGGCTGGGGAATAACGAGCGACATGCGACGGACACTGTACATAACAGTCATCCAAAGAATGCTAGCGTACGCAGCACCAGCATGGGGCACAAAGCTCTCTACTGATGTCAGGAAAAAACTGGACTCAGCACAGAGAGGCTTTTTGCTTTACATCACAAGGGCATATCATACAACACCGACCAACGCTCTTCAAATAATAACCAGTCTCCCACCTCTTAGCCTCTGGGTCGAACATGAAGCAAGGGTCGGTTTATCGACAAGGCTCAAACGCCCAATTATAATAAACACGAACACCATCAACCCATCCCAAATTCAGCAAAAGAGAGTGGGGTGGTCACATCACCCGGCCGCAGACATCCCAAGCCGCCAACTCACTCTGCAGCAGGATCGAACCACAGCAGAAGTGTCAATATACACAGATGGATCCAAAACGGAGGAAGGAACAGCTGCGGCGTTTGTGATCACAGAGGGTGAAACCATAATCCACAAGTGGGCGCACAAATTAAACGCCGAGGCATCCGTTTTTCAGGCGGAAATGTACGCTCTCTTGGAGGCCACGAAAAAAGCACAGCGCCTAAACAAACAAACCAAAATATTTTCGGACTCGCTGGCTTCACTTTATTCGATCCGAAACCCACTGTCAACCACAGAAGCAGCCAGAGAGATTAGAAACATCCTCCTCGGCCACCCAGGCATCTCCCTAAGCTGGGTAAAAGCCCACGAAGGGAACTTCGGGAATGAGGAGGCAGACGCCGCGGCTAAACAAGCTACGAAGAAAGAGAGCATAGACTGCCACCTCCCTTACCCAGCATCATGGGTTAAGTATAACTCCACAAAAATGATGATCAAGAAATGGCAGCTGAAATGGGACAGTGAAACCAAAACCGGAAGGAAAATTCACCAGATAGTCCCAAGGGTGAAGTTAAAATACAACCACTGGACGAGGGGTATGATACTGTACCTCACGGAACACGGCCCTTTCAGAGAGTCAAACATCCCAATATGGAGAGCGGAACTCCTGAAGAGACCGGAGAGAACACAAAAATTAGCAAGACTGGTCAACTTAATCGAAACAAACGAGGACGACTTCATTCCAAAAGAGCCAGCACCACAACCGAGAAGGCGGCGCAGGGCTGCCTCTACAGAGGATGAATCATCGAATCCGGAGGACTGATGAATATGGGCCGCTGCCCCATAGTGTTCCACACCAGCTATATCCCGCAGCCGAGCACAAATTGAGTAACACTTGAGCTTCCGGGCGAGAAATACGCTCCGCAAAATGCAGGCTCGCTGCAGCAAGTACTGTTTCGAACTCCGCAAATATTCTCATTTCTCTGTCTCGCATATGTTGTAACGCATTTGTTTTCATGACCACCCCCTGCAGTGTCTCGCATTGTATCGATATGTCTCCGCTCTACCCACATTTTTCGATTTTTGCAAATGCGCTATATTTAATTACTTGCACATATTCTTGATTTGGTACATGTCTTTTTGTTTTTGTGTGTGTGTGTGGTTTTTTTTTTTTTTTTTTTTTTTTTTTTGATAATTTATCGTGTCGCATTTGTTCTGTATAAATCATATTGGGCTTTTCTCTGGTAAATACGCAATTACCCATATCTGATTTTGCACATGCCCTATATATATATTTTATATATACGTATTCTTGCACATACTCATGCTTTTGTACATACCCTGTTTTTACTGCATATGTTCCGTATATATAGTACTGCGCATGATCTGTAAATGTCTCGCTGCAAATTTTCTCGCACATGGCCTGTACATACTATCTAGTGCTCACCGCTCCGCTACCGTATCGCACCGTATAATTGTATCGCACTAATTGTCGTTTTGCAAATGCCATGTATATATATATATATATATATATATATATCTGTTTCTTAGACATATCTGCATATGTTCCGTATATATAGTACTGCGCATGCTCTCTAAATGTCTCGCTGCAAATTTTCTCGCACATGGCCTGTACATACTATCTAGTGCGCACCGCTCCGCTACCGTATCGCACCGTATAATTGTATCGCACTTATTGTCGTTTTGCAAATGCCATGTATATATATATATATCTGTTTCTTAGACATATGTAAATATGTTCCGTATATATAGTACTGCGCATGCTCTGTAAATGTATCGCTGCAAATTTTCTCGCACATGGCCTGTACAGACTATCTAGTGCGCATCGCTCCGCTACCGTATCGCACCGTATAATTGTATCGCACTAATTGCCGTTTTGCACACGCCATGTATATATATATATTTGTTTCTCAGACATATCTGCTTTGCTCATGTTCGAAATAAATTGACTCGCACTGGCTGAGTGTACTCTGCGGCCGGCATATTATTCTGCATCGGCACATAGCGACTAGCTGTTTCGTAGACAAATTGTACATCGCAACAAGTCAGCAACCTACAGCCGCATCCGCAGCCCCTAAATACTTACTGTACCCCATTCGTACGTTTATATTCCGGCACAGTGTTCTTTTTGATATTTTGAAAATGCCCGCATTGGAACTGTACTGTACATATTTTTCTCTTAACATATTGTCTGTATAATAAGTGCTGTATCATACGTCGCTTTCAGAAATAAAACAGCCTGGAAAATCCTTGAACCGGGTGGCCGGGGCGTGTGGATGGGGCGCCTGCAACCGAGGAGGAGAACTTCAACCGACAGGGAACAGAGAGCTGCCCGGAGAGGGTGAGAAACGTAGGGATGACAAACAACAACACTAAGGGGGTAACTGGGTAAGGCCGAGGAGCGGGAGTGCCGGGGCGAGCGCCTAGGGGATTTCACCCCCTGGGCGCTCGCCCCGGCTCCCCCGTTCCTCTCCAGCGATACCCAACCCAATAGGGTAAAGGGCTTATATCCCTCAAGGGACAGAGCCCGGGTGTTGTCTGGACTTCAGGGGCCACCTGTAGCCCCTTTATATTCCCCTCGGGCGACAGGGGCCACTCCATGGGGCCCCTTTATACTCGCCCTTGGCGACAGGGGCCACCTCTAGCCCCTTTATATTCGCCTCGGGCGACAGGGGCCACTCCATGGGACCCCTTTATATTCGTCCTCCGGCGACAGGGGCCACCTGTAGCCCCTTTATATTCGCCTCGGGCGACAGGGGCCACTCCTTGGGACCCCTTTATATTCGTCCTCCGGCGACAGGGGCCACCTGTAGCCCCTTTATATTCGCCTCGGGCGACAGGGGCCACTCCATGGCGCCCCTTTATACTCGCCCTTGGCGACAGGGGCCACCTGTAGCCCCTTTATATTCGCCTCGGGCGACAGGGGCCACTCCATGGGACCCCTTTATATTCGCCCTTGGCGACAGGGGCCACCTGTAGCCCCTTTATACTCGCCCTCCGGCGACAGGGGCCACCTGGCCTGGCTCCTAGGGCGGGATGGGATGGGGGGTGCACTGCACCCAAAGCCCCCCATCTTTGGCTCTCTTCGAGCCCCGCCCACGAGAGGGAGAGGGTTCTCTTGGGTGTTCTCCCAAGGGAGAGCACCCAAGGCCCCTCTCGACTCTCGTCGAGCCCCGACTTGACTGATGGGTGCACCCCTATTTATACCCTCCGGCCACCGCCAGGTTCGAATTTTTTCCAGGAATATTTTGGTATTTTCCAGGAATTTTTTCGACTATCCCAGAGTGGCGATGGCTTTATGTATTGCACATGCGCACCACATCATTTGCACCACAAGCTTTGCCATTTCATTCTTCGCTAGGCTAGCTATTCCGTCGTGAAACGTCTTGATACTGCAAGAAACCCGTTCTCGTTCAATTAATAAGGTCAAGTACGCAAGTTTTTCATTCTCTCCAGTTATAGATTTGAAAATAAAATATTTAATTTGCGAAGCGTTGCCATTTCATAATAACAATGTCAGGAAAACAAATGTGGCTTTCCATCGTGAAACGTCTTGATACTGCAAGAAACCCGTTCTCGTTCTATTAATAAGGTCAAGTTCGCAAGTTTTTCATTCTCGCCAGTTATAGATTTGAAAATAAAATAGAATTGAATAAATAATGATTTGCTCCATATATTAATGGCGTCATTCTCGAAATCCCTGTTCCCGTTTAATTAACAAGGCCGAGTTCGCATATTTTCTAATAGATCGCGCTGAGAAAAATAATAACGAGTGAGGTACGTTCTGCTCGATAGATGGCGCTGCGAGATAATTTCCCAAATAACCGTCTTCGCCTTTGGCGACAGAAGCCCATTTCCTCTCTATGGGGATTTCATTCTTTGGCGACAGTATGGGGGGGGGGCCTTTATATTCACCTCTAGTGACAGCGGCCACTGTATGGGCCTCTTCATATTCGCCTCCGGCCTCCGCTTCTATTCACCTACGGTGACAGATGAGCTTATATCGCAAAAGTGACAGAGCTTGGGCGTGCTCGGTTCTAATCTAAACTAAAGGGCCCCAACTGTAGCTCCTTCCCTCTATATTCGCCTTCCGGCGACAGGGGCAACTCCACGGGGCCCCTTTATATTCGCCTCCGGCGACAGGGGCCACTCCATGGGGCCCCTTTATATTCGCCCTTGGCGACAGGGGCCACCTGTAGCCCCTTTATATTCGCCTCGGGCGACAGGGGACACTCCATGGGGCCCCATTATATTCGCCCTTGGCGACAGGGGCCACCTCTAGCCCCTTTATATTCGCCTCGGGCGACAGGGGCCACTCCATGGGACCCCTTTATATTCGTCCTCCGGCGACAGGGGCCACCTGTAGCCCCTTTATATTCGCCTCGGGCGACAGGGGCCACTCCTTGGGACCCCTTTATATTCGTCCTCCGGCGACAGGGGCACCTGTAGCCCCTTTATATTCGCCTCGGGCGACAGGGGCCACTCCATGGGGCCCCTTTATACTCGCTCTTGGCGACAGGGGCCACCTGTAGCCCCTTTATATTCGCCTCGGGCGACAGGGGCCACTCCATGGGACCCCTTTATATTCGCCCTTGGCGACAGGGGCCACCAGTAGCCCCTTTATATTCGCCTCGGGCGACAGGGGCCACCTGTAGCCCCTTTATACTCGCCCTCCGGCGACAGGGGCCACCTGGCCTGGCTCCTAGGGCGGGATGGGATGGGGGGTGCACTGCACCCAAAGCCCCCCATCTTTGGCTCTCTTCGAGCCCCGCCCACGAGAGGGAGAGGGTTCTCTTGGGTGTTCTCCCAAGGGAGAGCACCCAAGGCCCCTCTCGACTCTCGTCGAGCCCCGACTTGACTGATGGGTGCACCCCTATTTATACCCTCCGGCCACCGCCAGGTTCGAATTTTTTCCAGGAATATTTCGTTATTTTCCTGGAATTCCCCTTCGAAATTTTTCCAGGAATATTTTGGTATTTTCCAGGAATTTTTTCGACTATCCCAGAGTGGCGATGGCTTTATGTATTGCACATGCGCACCACATCATTTGCACCACAAGCTTTGCCATTTCATTCTTCGCTAGGCTAGCTATTCCGTCGTGAAACGTCTTGATACTGCAAGAAACCCGTTCTCGTTCAATTAATAAGGTCAAGTTCGCAAGTTTTTCATTGTCGCCAGTTATAGATTTGAAAATAAAATAGAATTGAATAAATAATGATTTGCTCCATATATTAATGGCGTCATTCTCGAAATCCCTGTTCCCGTTTAATTAACAAGGCCGAGTTCGCATATTTTCTAATAGATCGCGCTGAGAAAAATAATAACGAGTGAGGTACGTTCTGCTCGATAGATGGCGCTGCGAGATAATTTCCCAAATAACCGTCTTCGCCTTTGGCGACAGAAGCCCATTTCCTCTCTATGGGGATTTCATTCTTTGGCGACAGTATGGGGGGGGGCCTTTATATTCACCTCTGGTGACAGCGGCCACTGTATGGGCCTCTTCATATTCGCCTCCGGCCTCCGCTTCTATTCACCTACGGTGACAGATGAGCTTATATCGCAAAAGTGACAGAGCCTGGGCGTGCTCGGTTCTAATCTAAACTAAAGGGCCCCAACTGTAGCTCCTTCCCTCTATATTCGCCCTCCGGCGACAGGGGCAACTCCACGGGGCCCCTTTATATTCGCCTCCGGCGACAGGGGCAACTCCACGGGGCCCCTTTATATTCGCCTCCGGCGACAGGGGCCACTCCATGGGGCCCCTTTATATTCGCCCTTGGCGACAGGGGCCACCTGTAGCCCCTTTATATTCGCCTCGGGCGACAGGGGCCACTCCATGGGACCCCTTTATATTCGCCCTTGGCGACAGGGGCCACCAGTAGCCCCTTTATATTCGCCTCGGGCGACAGGGGCCACCAGTAGCCCCTTTATATTCGCCTCGGGCGACAGGGGCCACTCCATGGGACCCCTTTATATTCGCCCTTGGCGACAGGGGCCACCTGAAGCCCCTTTATACTCGCCCTCCGGCGACAGGGGCCACCTGGCCTGGCTCCTTGGGCGGGATGGGGTGGGGGGTGCACTGCACCCAAAGCCCCCCATCTTTGGCTCTCTTCGAGCCCCGCCCACGAGAGGGAGAGGGTTCTCTTGGGTGTTCTCCCAAGGGAGAGCACCCAAGGCCCCTCTCGACTCTCGTCGAGCCCCGACTTGACTGATGGGTGCACCCCTATTTATACCCTCCGGCCAGCGCCAGGTTCGAATTTTTTCCAGGAATATTTCGTTATTTTCCTGGAATTCCCCTTCGAATTTTTTCCAGGAATATTTTGGTATTTTCCAGGAATTTTTTCGACTATCCCAGAGTGGCGATGGCTTTATGTATTGCACATGCGCACCACATCATTTGCACCACAAGCTTTGCCATTTCATTCTTCGCTAGGCTAGCTATTCCGTCGTGAAACGTCTTGATACTGCAAGAAACCCGTTCTCGTTCAATTAATAAGGTCAAGTTCGCAAGTTTTTCATTCTCTCCAGTTATAGATTTGAAAATAGAATATTTAATTTGCGAAGCGTTGCCATTTCATAATAACAATGTCAGGAAAACAAATGTGGCTTTCCATCGTGAAACGTCTTGATACTGCAAGAAACCCGTTCTCGTTCTATTAATAAGGTCAAGTTCGCAAGTTTTTCATTCTCGCCAGTTATAGATTTGAAAATAAAATAGAATTGAATAAATAATGATTTGCTCCATATATTAATGGCGTCATTCTCGAAATCCCTGTTCCCGTTTAATTAACAAGGCCGAGTTCGCATATTTTCTAATAGATCGCGCTGAGAAAAATAATAACGAGTGAGGTACGTTCTGCTCGATAGATGGCGCTGCGAGATAATTTCCCAAATAACCGTCTTCGCCTTTGGCGACAGAAGCCCATTTCCTCTCTATGGGGATTTCATTCTTTGGCGACAGTATGGGGGGGGGGCCTTTATATTCACCTCTAGTGACAGCGGCCACTGTATGGGCCTCTTCATATTCGCCTCCGGCCTCCGCTTCTATTCACCTACGGTGACAGATGAGCTTATATCGCAAAAGTGACAGAGCTTGGGCGTGCTCGGTTCTAATCTAAACTAAAGGGCCCCAACTGTAGCTCCTTCCCTCTATATTCGCCTTCCGGCGACAGGGGCAACTCCACGGGGCCCCTTTATATTCGCCTCCGGCGACAGGGGCCACTCCATGGGGCCCCTTTATATTCGCCCTTGGCGACAGGGGCCACCTGTAGCCCCTTTATATTCGCCTCGGGCGACAGGGGACACTCCATGGGGCCCCATTATATTCGCCCTTGGCGACAGGGGCCACCTCTAGCCCCTTTATATTCGCCTCGGGCGACAGGGGCCACTCCATGGGACCCCTTTATATTCGTCCTCCGGCGACAGGGGCCACCTGTAGCCCCTTTATATTCGCCTCGGGCGACAGGGGCCACTCCTTGGGACCCCTTTATATTCGTCCTCCGGCGACAGGGGCACCTGTAGCCCCTTTATATTCGCCTCGGGCGACAGGGGCCACTCCATGGGGCCCCTTTATACTCGCTCTTGGCGACAGGGGCCACCTGTAGCCCCTTTATATTCGCCTCGGGCGACAGGGGCCACTCCATGGGACCCCTTTATATTCGCCCTTGGCGACAGGGGCCACCAGTAGCCCCTTTATATTCGCCTCGGGCGACAGGGGCCACCTGTAGCCCCTTTATACTCGCCCTCCGGCGACAGGGGCCACCTGGCCTGGCTCCTAGGGCGGGATGGGATGGGGGGTGCACTGCACCCAAAGCCCCCCATCTTTGGCTCTCTTCGAGCCCCGCCCACGAGAGGGAGAGGGTTCTCTTGGGTGTTCTCCCAAGGGAGAGCACCCAAGGCCCCTCTCGACTCTCGTCGAGCCCCGACTTGACTGATGGGTGCACCCCTATTTATACCCTCCGGCCACCGCCAGGTTCGAATTTTTTCCAGGAATATTTCGTTATTTTCCTGGAATTCCCCTTCGAAATTTTTCCAGGAATATTTTGGTATTTTCCAGGAATTTTTTCGACTATCCCAGAGTGGCGATGGCTTTATGTATTGCACATGCGCACCACATCATTTGCACCACAAGCTTTGCCATTTCATTCTTCGCTAGGCTAGCTATTCCGTCGTGAAACGTCTTGATACTGCAAGAAACCCGTTCTCGTTCAATTAATAAGGTCAAGTTCGCAAGTTTTTCATTGTCGCCAGTTATAGATTTGAAAATAAAATAGAATTGAATAAATAATGATTTGCTCCATATATTAATGGCGTCATTCTCGAAATCCCTGTTCCCGTTTAATTAACAAGGCCGAGTTCGCATATTTTCTAATAGATCGCGCTGAGAAAAATAATAACGAGTGAGGTACGTTCTGCTCGATAGATGGCGCTGCGAGATAATTTCCCAAATAACCGTCTTCGCCTTTGGCGACAGAAGCCCATTTCCTCTCTATGGGGATTTCATTCTTTGGCGACAGTATGGGGGGGGGCCTTTATATTCACCTCTGGTGACAGCGGCCACTGTATGGGCCTCTTCATATTCGCCTCCGGCCTCCGCTTCTATTCACCTACGGTGACAGATGAGCTTATATCGCAAAAGTGACAGAGCCTGGGCGTGCTCGGTTCTAATCTAAACTAAAGGGCCCCAACTGTAGCTCCTTCCCTCTATATTCGCCCTCCGGCGACAGGGGCAACTCCACGGGGCCCCTTTATATTCGCCTCCGGCGACAGGGGCAACTCCACGGGGCCCCTTTATATTCGCCTCCGGCGACAGGGGCCACTCCATGGGGCCCCTTTATATTCGCCCTTGGCGACAGGGGCCACCTGTAGCCCCTTTATATTCGCCTCGGGCGACAGGGGCCACTCCATGGGACCCCTTTATATTCGCCCTTGGCGACAGGGGCCACCAGTAGCCCCTTTATATTCGCCTCGGGCGACAGGGGCCACCAGTAGCCCCTTTATATTCGCCTCGGGCGACAGGGGCCACTCCATGGGACCCCTTTATATTCGCCCTTGGCGACAGGGGCCACCTGAAGCCCCTTTATACTCGCCCTCCGGCGACAGGGGCCACCTGGCCTGGCTCCTTGGGCGGGATGGGGTGGGGGGTGCACTGCACCCAAAGCCCCCCATCTTTGGCTCTCTTCGAGCCCCGCCCACGAGAGGGAGAGGGTTCTCTTGGGTGTTCTCCCAAGGGAGAGCACCCAAGGCCCCTCTCGACTCTCGTCGAGCCCCGACTTGACTGATGGGTGCACCCCTATTTATACCCTCCGGCCAGCGCCAGGTTCGAATTTTTTCCAGGAATATTTCGTTATTTTCCTGGAATTCCCCTTCGAATTTTTTCCAGGAATATTTTGGTATTTTCCAGGAATTTTTTCGACTATCCCAGAGTGGCGATGGCTTTATGTATTGCACATGCGCACCACATCATTTGCACCACAAGCTTTGCCATTTCATTCTTCGCTAGGCTAGCTATTCCGTCGTGAAACGTCTTGATACTGCAAGAAACCCGTTCTCGTTCAATTAATAAGGTCAAGTTCGCAAGTTTTTCATTCTCTCCAGTTATAGATTTGAAAATAGAATATTTAATTTGCGAAGCGTTGCCATTTCATAATAACAATGTCAGGAAAACAAATGTGGCTTTCCATCGTGAAACGTCTTGATACTGCAAGAAACCCGTTCTCGTTCTATTAATAAGGTCAAGTTCGCAAGTTTTTCATTCTCGCCAGTTATAGATTTGAAAATAAAATAGAATTGAATAAATAATGATTTGCTCCATATATTAATGGCGTCATTCTCGAAATCCCTGTTCCCGTTTAATTAACAAGGCCGAGTTCGCATATTTTCTAATAGATCGCGCTGAGAAAAATAATAACGAGTGAGGTACGTTCTGCTCGATAGATGGCGCTGCGAGATAATTTCCCAAATAACCGTCTTTGCCTTTGGCGACAGAAGCCCATTTCCTCTCTATGGGGATTTCATTCTTTGGCGACAGTATGGGGGAGGCGCCTTTATATTCACCTCTGGTGACAGCGGCCACTGTATGGGCCTCTTCATATTCGCCTCCGGCCTCCGCTTCTATTCACCTACGGTGACAGATGAGCTTATATCGCAAAAGCGACAGAGCCTGGGCGTGCTCGGTTCTAATCTAAACTAAAGGGCCCCAACTGTAGCTCCTTCCCTCTATATTCGCCCTCCGGCGACAGGGGCAACTCCACGGGGCCCCTTTATATTCGCCTCTGGCGACAGGGGCCACTCCATGGGGCCCCTTTATATTCGCCCTTGGCGACAGGGGCCACCTGTAGCCCCTTTATATTCGCCTCGGGCGACAGGGGCCACTCCATGGGACCCCTTTATATTCGCCCTTGGCGACAGGGCCCCTTTATATTCGCCTCGGGCGACAGGGGCAACTCCACGGGGCCCCTTTATATTCGCCTCTGGCGAGAGGGGCCACTCCATGGGGCCCCTTTATACTCGCCCTTGGCGACAGGGGCCACCTGTAGCCCCTTTATATTCGCCTCGGGCGACAGGGGCCAATCCATGGGGCCCCTTTATACTCGCCCTTGGCGACAGGGGCCACCTGTAGCCCCTTTATATTCCTATCGGGCGACAGGGGCCACTCCATGGGACCCCTTTATATTCGCCCTTGGCGACAGGGGCCACCTGTAGCCCCTTTATATTCGCCTCGGGCGACAGGGGCCACTCCATGGGGCCCCTTTATATTCGCCCTTGGCGACAGGGGCCACCTGTAGCCCCTTTATACTCGCCCTCCGGCGACAGGGGCCACCTGGCCTGGCTCCTAGGGTGGGATGGGGTGGGGGGTGCACTGCACCCAAAGCCGCCCATCTTTGGCTCTCTTCGAGCCCCGCCCACGAGAGGGAGAGGGTTCTCTTGGGTGTTCTCCCAAGGGAGAGCACCCAAGGCCCCTCTCGACTCTCGTCGAGCCCCGACTTGACTGATGGGTGCACCCCTATTTATACCCTCCGGCCACCGCCAGGTTCGAATTTTTTCCAGGAATATTTCGTTATTTTCCTGGAATTCCCCTTCGAATTTTTTCCAGGAATATTTTGGTATTTTCCAGGAATTTTTTCGACTATCCCAGAGTGGCGATGGCTTTATGTATTGCACATGCGCACCACATCATTTGCACCACAAGCTTTGCCATTTCATTCTTCGCTAGGCTAGCTATTCCGTCGTGAAACGTCTTGATACTGCAAGAAACCCGTTCTCGTTCAATTAATAAGGTCAAGTTCGCAAGTTTTTCATTCTCTCCAGTTATAGATTTGAAAATAGAATATTTAATTTGCGAAGCGTTGCCATTTCATAATAACAATGTCAGGAAAACAAATGTGGCTTTCTATCGTGAAACGTCTTGATTCTGCAAGAAACCCGTTCTCGTTCTATTAATAAGGTCAAGTTCGCAAGTTTTTCATTCTCGCCAGTTATAGATTTGAAAATAAAATAGAATTGAATAAATAATGATTTGCTCCATATATTAATGGCGTCATTCTCGAAATCCCTGTTCCCGTTTAATTAACAAGGCCGAGTTCGCATATTTTCTAATAGATCGCGCTGAGAAAAATAATAACGAGTGAGGTACGTTCTGCTCGATAGATGGCGCTGCGAGATAATTTCCCAAATAACCGTCTTCGCCTTTGGCGACAGAAGCCCATTTCCTCTCTATGGGGATTTCATTCTTTGGCGACAGTATGGGGGGGGGGCGCCTTTATATTCACCTCTGGTGACAGCGGCCACTGTATGGGCCTCTTCATATTCGCCTCCGGCCTCCGCTTCTATTCACCTACGGTGACAGATGAGCTTATATCGCAAAAGCGACAGAGCCTGGGCGTGCTCGGTTCTAATCTAAACTAAAGGGCCCCAACTGTAGCTCCTTCCCTCTATATTCGCCCTCCGGCGACAGGGGCAACTCCGCGGGGCCCCTTTATATTCGCCTCTGGCGACAGGGGCCACTCCATGGGGCCCCTTTATATTCGCCCTTGGCGACAGGGGCCACCTGTAGCCCCTTTATATTCGCCTTGGGCGACAGGGGCCACTCCATGGGGCCCCTTTATACTCGCCCTTGGCGACAGGGGCCACCAGTGGCCCCTTTATATTCGCCTCGGGCGACAGGGGCCACTCCATGGGGCCCCTTTATATTCGCCCTTGGCGACAGGGGCCACCTGTAGCCCCTTTATACTCGCCCTCCGGCGACAGGGGCCACCTGGCCTGGCTCCTAGGGCGGGATGGGGTGGGGGGTGCACTGCACCCAAAGCCCCCCATCTTTGGCTCTCTTCGAGCCCCGCCCACGAGAGGGAGAGGGTTCTGTTGGGTGTTCTCCCAAGGGAGAGCACCCAAGGCCCCTCTCGACTCTCGTCGAGCCCCGACTTGACTGATGGGTGCACCCCTATTTATACCCTCCGGCCACCGCCAGGTTCGAATTTTTTCCAGGAATATTTCGTTATTTTCCTGGAATTCCCCTTCGAATTTTTTCCAGGAATATTTTGGTATTTTCCAGGAATTTTTTCGACTATCCCAGAGTGGCGATGGCTTTATGTATTGCACATGCGCACCACATCATTTGCACCACAAGCTTTGCCATTTCATTCTTCGCTAGGCTAGCTATTCCGTCGTGAAACGTCTTGATACTGCAAGAAACCCGTTCTCGTTCAATTAATAAGGTCAAGTTCGCAAGTTTTTCATTCTCTCCAGTTATAGATTTGAAAATAGAATATTTAATTTGCGAAGCGTTGCCATTTCATAATAACAATGTCAGGAAAACAAATGTGGCTTTCTATCGTGAAACGTCTTGATACTGCAAGAAACCCGTTCTCGTTCTATTAATAAGGTCAAGTTCGCAAGTTTTTCATTCTCGCAGTTATAGATTTGCAAATAAAATAGAATTGAATAAATAATGATTTGCTCCATATATAAATGGCGTCATTCTCGAAATCCCTGTTCCCGTTTAATTAACAAGGCCGAGTTCGCATATTTTCTAATAGATCGCGCTGAGAAAAATAATAACGAGTGAGGTACGTTCTGCTCGATAGATGGCGCTGCGAGATAATTTCCCAAATAACCGTCTTCGCCTTTGGCGACAGAAGCCCATTTCCTCTCTATGGGGATTTCATTCTTTGGCGACAGTATGGGGGGGGCGCCTTTATATTCACCTCTGGTGACAGCGGCCACTGTATGGGCCTCTTCATATTCGCCTCCGCTTCTATTCACCTACGGTGACAGATGAGCTTATATCGCAAAAGCGACAGAGCCTGGGCGTGCTCGGTTCTAATCTAAAATAAAGGGCCCCAACTGTAGCTCCTTCCCTCTATATTCGCCCTCCGGCAACAGGGGCAACTCCACGGGGCCCCTTTATATTCGCCTCTGGCGACAGGGGCCACTCCATGGGGCCCCTTTATATTCGCCCTTGGCGACAGGGGCCACCTGTAGCCCCTTTATATTCGCCTCGGGCGACAGGGGCCACTCCATGGGGCCCCTTTATACTCGCCCTTGGCGACAGGGGCCACCAGTAGCCCCTTTATATTCGCCTCGGGCGACAGGGGCCACTCCATGGGGCCCGTTTATACTCGCCCTTGGCGACAGGGGCCACCTGTAGCCCCTTTATATTCGCCTCGGGCGACAGGGGCCACTCCATGGGACCCATTTATTTTCGCCCTTGGCGACAGGGGCCACCTGTAGCCCCTTTATATTCGCCTCGGGCGACAGGGGCCACTCCATGGGGCCCCTTTATACTCGCCCTCCGGCGACAGGGGCCACCTGGCCTGGCTCCTAGGGCGGGATGGGGTGGGGGGTGCACTGCACCCAAAGCCCCCCATCTTTGGCTCTCTTCGAGCCCCGCCCACGAGAGGGAGAGGGTTCTCTTGGGTGTTCTCCCAAGGGAGAGCACCCAAGGCCCCTCTCGACTCTCGTCGAGCCCCGACTTGACTGATGGGTGCAGCCCTATTTATACCCTCCGGCCACCGCCAGGTTCGAATTTTTTCCAGGAATATTTTGGTATTTTCCAGGAATTTTTTCGACTATCCCAGAGTGGCGATGGCTTTATGTATTGCACATGCGCACCACATCATTTGCACCGCAAGCTTTGCCATTTCATTCTTCGCTAGGCTAGCTATTCCGTCGTGAAACGTCTTGATACTGCAAGAAACCCGTTCTCGTTCAATTAATAAGGTCAAGTTCGCAAGTTTTTCATTCTCTCCAGTTATAGATTTGAAAATAGAATATTTAATTTGCGAAGCGTTGCCATTTCATAATAACAATGTCAGGAAAACAAATGTGGCTTTCCATCGTGAAACGTCTTGATACTGCAAGAAACCCGTTCTCGTTCTATTAATAAGGTCAAGTTCGCAAGTTTTTCATTCTCGCCAGTTATAGATTTGAAAATAAAATAGAATTGAATAAATAATGATTTGCTCCATATATTAAGGGCGTCATTCTCGAAATCCCTGTTCCCGTTTAATTAACAAGGCCGAGTTCGCATATTTTCTAATAGATCGCGCTGAGAAAAATAATAACGAGTGAGGTACGTTCTGCTCGATAGATGGCGCTGCGAGATAATTTCCCAAATAACCGTCTTCGCCTTTGGCGACAGAAGCCCATTTCCTCTCTATGGGGATTTCATTCTTTGGCGACAGTATGGGGGGGGGCGCCTTTATATTCACCTCTGGTGACAGCGGCCACTGTATGGGCCTCTTCATATTCGCCTCCGGCCTCCGCTTCTATTCACCTACGGTGACAGATGAGCTTATATCGCAAAAGCGACAGAGCCTGGGCGTGCTCGGTTCTAATCTAAACTAAAGGGCCCCAACTGTAGCTCCTTCCCTCTATATTCGCCCTCCGGCGACAGGGGCAACTCCACGGGGCCCCTTTATATTCGCCTCTGGCGACAGGGGCCACTCCATGGGGCCCCTTTATATTCGCCCTTGGCGACAGGGGCCACCTGTAGCCCCTTTATATTCGCCTCGGGCGACAGGGGCCACTCCATGGGGCCCCTTTATACTCGCCCTTGGCGACAGGGGCCACCAGTAGCCCCTTTATATTCGCCTCGGGCGACAGGGGCCACTCCATGGGACCCCTTTATATTCGCCCTTGGCGACAGGGACCACCTGTAGCCCCTTTATATTCGCCTCGGGCGGCAGGGGCCACTCCATGGGGCCCCTTTATATTCGCCCTTGGCGACAGGGGCCACCTCTAGCCCCTTTATACTCGCCCTCCGGCGACAGGGGCCACCTGGTCTGGCTCCTAGGGCGGGATGGGGTGGGGGGTGCACTGCACCCAAAGCCCCCCATCTTTGGCTCTCTTCGAGCCCCGCCCACGAGAGGGAGAGGGTTCTCTTGGGTGTTCTCCCAAGGGAGAGCACCCAAGGCCCCTCTCGACTCTCGTCGAGCCCCGACTTGACTGATGGGTGCACCCCTATTTATACCCTCCGGCCACCGCCAGGTTCGAATTTTTTCCAGGAATATTTCGTTATTTTCCTGGAATTCCCCTTCGAATTTTTTCCAGGAATATTTTGGTATTTTCCAGGAATTTTTTCGACTATCCCAGAGTGGCGATGGCTTTATGTATTACACATGCGCACCACATCATTTGCACCACAAGCTTTGCCATTTCATTCTTCGCTAGGCTAGCTATTCCGTCGTGAAACGTCTTGATACTGCAAGAAACCCGTTCTCGTTCAATTAATAAGGTCAAGTTCGCAAGTTTTTCATTCTCTCCAGTTATAGATTTGAAAATAGAATATTTAATTTGCGAAGCGTTGCCATTTCATAATAACAATGTCAGGAAAACAAATGTGGCTTTCCATCGTGAAACGTCTTGATACTGCAAGAAACCCGTTCTCGTTCTATTAATAAGGTCAAGTTCGCAAGTTTTTCATTCTCGCCAGTTATAGATTTGAAAATAAAATAGAATTGAATAAATAATGATTTGCTCCATATATTAAGGGCGTCATTCTCGAAATCCCTGTTCCCGTTTAATTAACAAGGCCGAGTTCGCATATTTTCTAATAGATCGCGCTGAGAAAAATAATAACGAGTGAGGTACGTTCTGCTCGATAGATGGCGCTGCGAGATAATTTCCCAAATAACCGTCTTCGCCTTTGGCGACAGAAGCCCATTTCCTCTCTATGGGGATTTCATTCTTTGGCGACAGTATGGGGGGGAGGGCGCCTTTATATTCACCTCTGGTGACAGCGGCCACTGTATGGGCCTCTTCATATTCGCCTCCGGCCTCCGCTTCTATTCATCTACGGTGACAGATGAGCTTATATCGCAAAAGCGACAGAGCCTGGGCGTGCTCGGTTCTAATCTAAACTAAAGGGCCCCAACTGTAGCTCCTTCCCTCTATATTCGCCCTCCGGCGACAAGGGCAACTCCACGGGGCCCCTTTATATTCGCCTCTGGCGACAGGGGCCACTCCATGGGGCCCCTTTATATTCGCCCTTGGCGACAAGGGCCACCTGTAGCCCCTTTATATTCGCCTCGGGCGACAGGGGCCACTCCATGGGGCCCCTTTATACTCGCCCTTGGCGACAGGGGCCACCTGTAGCCCCTTTATATTCGCCTCGGGCGACAGGGGCCACCAGTAGCCCCTTTATATTCGCCTCGGGCGACAGGGGCCACTCCATGGGACCCCTTTATATTCGCCCTTGGCGACAGGGGCCACCTGTAGCCCCTTTATATTCGCCTCGGGCGACAGGGGCCACTCCATGGGGCCCCTTTATATTCGCCCTTGGCGACAGGGGCCACCTGTAGCCCCTTTATACTCGCCCTCCGGCGAAAGGGGCCACCTGGCCTGGCTCCCAGGGCGGGATGGGGTGGGGGGTGCACTGCACCCAAAGCCCCCCATCTTTGGCTCTCTTCGAGCCCCGCCCACGAGAGGGAGAGGGTTCTGTTGTGTGTTCTCCCAAGGGAGAGCACCCAAGGCCCCTCTCGACTCTCGTCGAGCCCCGACTTGACTGATGGGTGCACCCCTATTTATACCCTCCGGCCACCGCCAGGTTCGAATTTTTCCCAGGAATATTTCGTTATTTTCCTGGAATTCCCCTTCGAATTTTTTCCAGGAATATTTTGGTATTTTCCAGGAATTTTTTCGACTATCCCAGAGTGGCGATGGCTTTATGTATTGCACATGCGCACCACATCATTTGCACCACAAGCTTTGCCATTTCATTCTTCGCTAGGCTAGCTATTCCGTCGTGAAACGTCTTGATACTGCAAGAAACCCGTTCTCGTTCAATTAATAAGGTCAAGTTCGCAAGTTTTTCATTCTCTCCAGTTATAGATTTGAAAATAGAATATTTAATTTGCGAAGCGTTGCCATTTCATAATAACAATGTCAGGAAAACAAATGTGGCTTTCCATCGTGAAACGTCTTGATACTGCAAGAAACCCGTTCTCGTTCTATTAATAAGGTCAAGTTCGCAAGTTTTTCATTCTCGCCAGTTATAGATTTGAAAATAAAATAGAATTGAATAAATAATGATTTGCTCCATATATTAATGGCGTCATTCTCGAAATCCCTGTTCCCGTTTAATTAACAAGGCCGAGTTCGCATATTTTCTAATAGATCGCGCTGAGAAAAATAATAACGAGTGATGTACGTTCTGCTCGATAGATGGCGCTGCGAGATAATTTCCCAAATAACCGTCTTCACCTTTGGCGACAGAAGCCCATTTCCTCTCTATGGGGATTTCATTCTTTGGCGACAGTATGGGGGGGGGCGCCTTTATATTCACCTCTGGTGACAGCGGCCACTGTATGGGCCTCTTCATATTCGCCTCCGGCCTCCGCTTCTATTCACCTA
Source organism: Pholcus phalangioides (assembly GCF_987345545.1). Lineage (NCBI taxonomy): Eukaryota > Metazoa > Arthropoda > Arachnida > Araneae > Pholcidae > Pholcus > Pholcus phalangioides. The sequence continues at coordinate 68,996,581 of NW_028301610.1, forward strand.
CGGTGACAGATGAGCTTATATCGCAAAAGCGACAGAGCCTGGGCGTGCTCGGTTCTAATCTAAACTAAAGGGCCCCAACTGTAGCTCCTTCCCTCTATATTCGCCCTCCGGCGACAGGGGCAACTCCACTGGGCCCCTTTATATTCGCCTCTGGCGACAGGGGCCACTCCATGGGGCCCCTTTATATTCGCCCTTGGCGACAGGGGCCACCTGTAGCCCCTTTATATTCGCCGCGGGCGACAGGGGCCACTCCATGGGGCCCCTTTATACTCGCCCTTGGCGACAGGGGCCACCAGTAGCCCCTTTATATTCGCCTCGGGCGACAGGGGCCACTCCATGGGACCCCTTTATATTCGCCCTTGGCGACAGGGGCCACCTGTAGCCCCTTTATATTCGCCTCGGGCGACAGGGGCCACCTGGCCTGGCTCCTAGGGCGGGATGGGGTGGGGGGTGCACTGCACCCAAAGCCCCCCATCTTTGGCTCTCTTCGAGCCCCGCCCACGAGAGGGAGAGGGTTCTCTTGGGTGTTCTCCCAAGGGAGAGCACCCAAGGCCCCTCTCGACTCTCGTCGAGCCCCGACTTGACTGATGGGTGCACCCCTATTTATACCCTCCGGCCACCGCCAGGTTCGAATTTTTTCCAGGAATATTTCGTTATTTTCCTGGAATTCCCCTTCGAATTTTTTCCAGGAATATTTTGGTATTTTCCAGGAATTTTTTCGACTATCCCAGAGTGGCGATGGCTTTATGTATTGCACATGCGCACCACATCATTTGCACCACAAGCTTTGCCATTTCATTCTTCGCTAGGCTAGCTATTCCGTCGTGAAACGTCTTGATACTGCAAGAAACCCGTTCTCGTTCAATTAATAAGGTCAAGTTCGCAAGTTTTTCATTCTCTCCAGTTATAGATTTGAAAATAGAATATTTAATTTGCGAAGCGTTGCCATTTCATAATAACAATGTCAGGAAAACAAATGTGGCTTTCCATCGTGAAACGTCTTGATACTGCAAGAAACCCGTTCTCGTTCTATTAATAAGGTCAAGTTCGCAAGTTTTTCATTCTCGCCAGTTATAGATTTGAAAATAAAATAGAATTGAATAAATAATGATTTGCTCCATATATTAATGGCGTCATTCTCGAAATCCCTGTTCCCGTTTAATTAACAAGGCCGAGTTCGCATATTTTCTAATAGATAGCGCTGAGAAAAATAATAACGAGTGAGGTACGTTCTGCTCGATAGATGGCGCTGCGAGATAATTTCCCAAATAACCGTCTTCGCCTTTGGCGACAGAAGCCCATTTCCTCTCTATGGGGATTTCATCCTTTGGCGACAGTATGGGGGGGGCGCCTTTATATTCACCTCTGGTGACAGCGGCCACTGTATGGGCCTCTTCATATTCGCCTCCGGCCTCCGCTTCTATTCACCTACGGTGACAGATGAGCTTATATCGCAAAAGCGACAGAGCCTGGGCGTGCTCGGTTCTAATCTAAACTAAAGGTCGCCAACTGTAGCTCCTTCCCTCTATATTCGCCCTCCGGGGACAGGGGCAACTCCACGGGGCCCCTTTATATTCGCCTCTGGCGACAGGGGCCACTCCATGGGGCCCCTTTATATTCGCCCTTGGCGACAGGGGCCACCTGTAGCCCCTTTATATTCGCCTCGGGCGACAGGGGCCACTCCATGGGGCCCCTTTATACTCGCCCTTGGCGACAGGGGCCACCTGTAGCCCCTTTATATTCGCCTCGGGCGACAGGGGCCACTCCATGGGGCCCCTTTATACTCGCCCTTGGCGACAGGGGCCACCTGTAGCCCCTTTATATTCGCCTAAGGGCGACAGGGGCCACTCCATGGGGCCCCTTTATATTCGCCCTTGGCGACAGGGGCCCCTTTATACTCGCCCTCCGGCGACAGGGGCCACCTGGCCTGGCTCCTAGGGCGGGATGGGGGGGGGTGCACTGCACCCAAAGCCCCCCATCTTTGGCTCTCTTCGAGCCCCGCCCACGAGAGGGAGAGGGTTCTCTTGGGTGTTCTCCCAAGGGAGAGCACCCAAGGCCCCTCTCGACTCTCGTCGAGCCCCGACTTGACTGATGGGTGCACCCCTATTTATACCCTCCGGCCACCGCCAGGTTCGAATTTTTTCCAGGAATATTTCGTTATTTTCCTGGAATTCCCCTTCGAATTTTTTCCAGGAATATTTTGGTATTTTCCAGGAATTTTTTCGACTATCCCAGAGTGGCGATGGCTTTATGTATTGCACATGCGCACCACATCATTTGCACCACAAGCTTTGCCATTTCATTCTTCGCTAGGCTAGCTATTCCGTCGTGAAACGTCTTGATACTGCAAGAAACCCGTTCTCGTTCAATTAATAAGGTCAAGTTCGCAAGTTTTTCATTCTCTCCAGTTATAGATTTGAAAATAGAATATTTAATTTGCGAAGCGTTGCCATTTCATAATAACAATGTCAGGAAAACAAATGTGGCTTTCCATCGTGAAACGTCTTGATACTGCAAGAAACCCGTTCTCGTTCTATTAATAAGGTCAAGTTCGCAAGTTTTTCATTCTCGCCAGTTATAGATTTGAAAATAAAATAGAATTGAATAAATAATGATTTGCTCCATATATTAATGGCGTCATTCTCGAAATCCCTGTTCCCGTTTAATTAACAAGGCCGAGTTCGCATATTTTCTAATAGATCGCGCTGAGAAAAATAATAACGAGTGAGGTACGTTCTGCTCGATAGATGGCGCTGCGAGATAATTTCCCAAATAACCGTCTTCGCCTTTGGCGACAGAAGCCCATTTCCTCTCTATGGGGATTTCATTCTTTGGCGACAGTATGGGGGGGGCGCCTTTATATTCACCTCTGGTGACAGCGGCCACTGTATGGGCCTCTTCATATTCGCCTCCGGCCTCCGCTTCTATTCACCTACGGTGACAGATGAGCTTATATCGCAAAAGCGACAGAGCCTGGGCGTGCTCGGTTCTAATCTAAACTAAAGGGCCCCAACTGTAGCTCCTTCCATCTATATTCGCCCTCCGGCGACAGGGGCAACTCCACGGGGCCCCTTTATATTCGCCTCTGGCGACAGGGGCCACTCCATGGGGCCCCTTTATACTCGCCCTTGGCGACAGGGGCCACCTGTAGCCCCTTTATATTCGCCTCGGGCGACAGGGGCCACTCCATGGGACCCCTTTATATTCGCCCTTGGCGACAGGGGCCACCTGTAGCCCCTTTATATTCGCCTCGGGCGACAGGGGCCACTCCATGGTGCCCCTTTATATTCGCCCTTGGCGACAGGGGCCACCTGTAGCCCGTTTATACTCGTTCTCCGGCGACAGGGGCCACCTGGCCTGGCTCCTAGGGCGGGATGGGGGGGGGTGCACTGCACCCAAAGCCCCCCATCTTTGGCTCTCTTCGAGCCCCGCCCACGAGAGGGAGAGGGTTCTCTTGGGTGTTCTCCCAAGGGAGAGCACCCAAGGCCCCTCTCGACTCTCGTCGAGCCCCGACTTGACTGATGGGTGCACCCCTATTTATACCCTCCGGCCACCGCCAGGTTCGAATTTTTTCCAGGAATATTTCGTTATTTTCCTGGAATTCCCCTTCGAATTTTTTCCAGGAATATTTTGGTATTTTCCAGGAATTTTTTCGACTATCCCAGAGTGGCGATGGCTTTATGTATTGCACATGCGCACCACATCATTTGCACCACAAGCTTTGCCATTTCATTCTTCGCTAGGCTAGCTATTCCGTCGTGAAACGTCTTGATACTGCAAGAAACCCGTTCTCGTTCAATTAATAAGGTCAAGTTCGCAAGTTTTTCATTCTCTCCAGTTATAGATTTGAAAATAGAATATTTAATTTGCGAAGCGTTGCCATTTCATAATAACAATGTCAGGAAAACAAATGTGGCTTTCCATCGTGAAACGTCTTGATACTGCAAGAAACCCGTTCCGTTCTATTAATAAGGTCAAGTTCGCAAGTTTTTCATTCTCGCCAGTTATAGATTTGAAAATAAAATAGAATTGAATAAATAATGATTTGCTCCATATATTAATGGCGTCATTCTCGAAATCCCTGTTCCCGTTTAATTAACAAGGCCGAGTTCGCATATTTTCTAATAGATCGCGCTGAGAAAAATAATAACGAGTGATGTACGTTCTGCTCGATAGATGGCGCTGCGAGATAATTTCCCAAATAACCGTCTTCGCCTTTGGCGACAGAAGCCCATTTCCTCTCTATGGGGGATTTCATTCTTTGGCGACAGTATGGGGGGGCGCCTTTATATTCACCTCTGGTGACAGCGGCCACTGTATGGGCCTCTTCATATTCGCCTCCGGCCTCCGCTTCTATTCACCTACGGTGACAGATGAGCTTATATCGCAAAAGCGACAGAGCCTGGGCGTGCTCGGTTCTAATCTAAACTAAAGGGCCCCAACTGTAGCTCCTTCCCTCTATATTCGCCCTCCGGCGACAGGGGCAACTCCACGGGACCCCTTTATATTCGCCTCTGGCGACAGGGGCCACTCCATGGGGCCCCTTTATATTCGCCCTTGGCGACAGGGGCCACCTGTAGCCCCTTTATATTCGCCTCGGGCGACAGGGGCCACTCCATGGGGCCCCTTTATACTCGCCCTTGGCGACAGGGGCCACCAGTAGCCCCTTTATATTCGCCTCGGGCGACAGGGGCCACTCCATGGGACCCCTTTATATTCGCCCTTGGCGACAGGGGCCACCTGTAGCCCCTTTATATTCGCCTCGGGCGACAGGGGCCACCTGGCCTGGCTCCTAGGGCGGGATGGGCTGGGGGGTGCACTGCACCCAAAGCCCCCCATCTTTGGCTCTCTTCGAGCCCCGCCCACGAGAGGGAGAGGGTTCTCTTGGGTGTTCTCCCAAGGGAGAGCACCCAAGGCCCCTCTCGACTCTCGTCGAGCCCCGACTTGACTGATGGGTGCACCCCTATTTATACCCTCCGGCCACCGCCAGGTTCGAATTTTTTCCAGGAATATTTCGTTATTTTCCTGGAATTCCCCTTCGAATTTTTTCCAGGAATATTTTGGTATTTTCCAGGAATTTTTTCGACTATCCCAGAGTGGCGATGGCTTTATGTATTGCACATGCGCACCACATCATTTGCACCACAAGCTTTGCCATTTCATTCTTCGCTAGGCTAGCTATTCCGTCGTGAAACGTCTTGATACTGCAAGAAACCCGTTCTCGTTCAATTAATAAGGTCAAGTTCGCAAGTTTTTCATTCTCTCCAGTTATAGATTTGAAAATAGAATATTTAATTTGCGAAGCGTTGCCATTTCATAATAACAATGTCAGGAAAACAAATGTGGCTTTCCATCGTGAAACGTCTTGATACTGCAAGAAACCCGTTCTCGTTCTATTAATAAGGTCAAGTTCGCAAGTTTTTCATTCTCGCCAGTTATAGATTTGAAAATAAAATAGAATTGAATAAATAATGATTTGCTCCATATATTAATGGCGTCATTCTCGAAATCCCTGTTCCCGTTTAATTAACAAGGCCGAGTTCGCATATTTTCTAATAGATAGCGCTGAGAAAAATAATAACGAGTGAGGTACGTTCTGCTCGATAGATGGCGCTGCGAGATAATTTCCCAAATAACCGTCTTCGCCTTTGGCGACAGAAGCCCATTTCCTCTCTATGGGGATTTCATCCTTTGGCGACAGTATGGGGGGGCGCCTTTATATTCACCTCTGGTGACAGCGGCCACTGTATGGGCCTCTTCATATTCGCCTCCGGCCTCCGCTTCTATTCACCTACGGTGACAGATGAGCTTATATCGCAAAAGCGACAGAGCCTGGGCGTGCTCGGTTCTAATCTAAACTAAAGGTCGCCAACTGTAGCTCCTTCCCTCTATATTCGCCCTCCGGCGACAGGGGCAACTCCACGGGGCCCCGTTATATTCGCCTCTGGCGACAGGGGCCACTCCATGGGGCCCCTTTATATTCGCCCTTGGCGACAGGGGCCACCTGTAGCCCCTTTATATTCGCCTCGGGCGACAGGGGCCACTCCATGGGGCCCCTTTATACTCGCCCTTGGCGACAGGGGCCACCTGTAGCCCCTTTATATTCGCCTCGGGCGACAGGGGCCACTCCATGGGGCCCCTTTATACTCGCCCTTGGCGACAGGGGCCACCTGTAGCCCCTTTATATTCGCCTCGGGCGACAGGGGCCACTCCATGGGACCCCTTTATATTCGCCTCGGGCGACAGGGGCCACTCCATGGGGCCCCTTTATACTCGCCCTTGGCGACAGGGGCCACCTGTAGCCCCTTTATATTCGCCTCGGGCGACAGGGGCCACTCCATGGGACCCCTTTATATTCGCCCTTGGCGACAGGGGCCACCTGTAGCCCCTTTATATTCGCCCTTGGCGACAGGGGCCCCTTTATACTCGCCCTCCGGCGACAGGGGCCACCTGGCCTGGCTCCTAGGGCGGGATGGGGGGGGGGGTGCACTGCACCCAAAGCCCCCCATCTTTGGCTCTCTTCGAGCCCCGCCCACGAGAGGGAGAGGGTTCTCTTGGGTGTTCTCCCAAGGGAGAGCACCCAAGGCCCCTCTCGACTCTCGTCGAGCCCCGACTTGACTGATGGGTGCACCCCTATTTATACCCTCCGGCCACCGCCAGGTTCGAATTTTTTCCAGGAATATTTCGTTATTTTCCTGGAATTCCCCTTCGAATTTTTTCCAGGAATATTTTGGTATTTTCCAGGAATTTTTTCGACTATCCCAGAGTGGCGATGGCTTTATGTATTGCACATGCGCACCACATCATTTGCACCACAAGCTTTGCCATTTCATTCTTCGCTAGGCTAGCTATTCCGTCGTGAAACGTCTTGATACTGCAAGAAACCCGTTCTCGTTCAATTAATAAGGTCAAGTTCGCAAGTTTTTCATTCTCTCCTGTTATAGATTTGAAAATAGAATATTTAATTTGCGAAGCGTTGCCATTTCATAATAACAATGTCAGGAAAACAAATGTGGCTTTCCATCGTGAAACGTCTTGATACTGCAAGAAACCCGTTCTCGTTCTATTAATAAGGTCAAGTTCGCAAGTTTTTCATTCTCGCCAGTTATAGATTTGAAAATAAAATAGAATTGAATAAATAATGATTTGCTCCATATATTAATGGCGTCATTCTCGAAATCCCTGTTCCCGTTTAATTAACAAGGCCGAGTTCGCATATTTTCTAATAGATTGCGCTGAGAAAAATAATAACGAGTGAGGTACGTTCTGCTCGATAGATGGCGCTGCGAGATAATTTCCCAAATAACCGTCTTCGCCTTTGGCGACAGAAGCCCATTTCCTCTCTATGGGGATTTCATTCTTTGGCGACAGTATGGGGGGGCGCCTTTATATTCACCTCTGGTGACAGCGGCCACTGTATGGGCCTCTTCATATTCGCCTCCGGCCTCCGCTTCTATTCACCTACGGTGACAGATGAGCTTATATCGCAAAAGCGACAGAGCCTGGGCGTGCTCGGTTCTAATCTAAACTAAAGGGCCCCAACTGTAGCTCCTTCCCTCTATATTCGCCCTCCGGCGACAGGGGCAACTCCACGGGGCCCCTTTATATTCGCCCTTGGCGACAGGGGCCACCTGTAGCCCCTTTATATTCAACTCGGGCGACAGGGGCCACTCCATGGGGCCCCTTTATACTCGCCCTTGGCGACAGGGGCCACCAGTAGCCCCTTTATATTCGCCTCGGGCGACAGGGGCCACTCCATGGGGCCCCTTTATACTCGCCCTTGGCGACAGGGGCCACCTGTAGCCCCTTTATATTCGCCTCGGGCGACAGGGGCCACTCCATGGGACCCCTTTATATTCGCCCTTGGCGACAGGGGCCACCTGTAGCCCCTTTATATTCGCCTCGGGCGACAGGGGCCACTCCATGGGGCCCCTTCATATTCGCCCTTGGCGACAGGGGCCACCTGTAGCCCCTTTATACTCGCCCTCCGGCGACAGGGGCCACCTGGCCTGGCTCCTAGGGCGGGATGGGGTGGGGGGTGCACTGCACCCAAAGCCCCCCATCTTTGGCTCTCTTCGAGCCCCGCCCACGAGAGGGAGAGGGTTCTCTTGGGTGTTCTCCCAAGGGAGAGCACCCAAGGCCCCTCTCGACTCTCGTCGAGCCCCGACTTGACTGATGGGTGCACCCCTATTTATACCCTCCGGCCACCGCCAGGTTCGAATTTTTTCCAGGAATATTTCGTTATTTTCCTGGAATTCCCCTTCGAATTTTTTCCAGGAATATTTTGGTATTTTCCAGGAATTTTTTCGACTATCCCAGAGTGGCGATGGCTTTATGTATTGCACATGCGCACCACATCATTTGCACCACAAGCTTTGCCATTTCATTCTTCGCTAGGCTAGCTATTCCGTCGTGAAACGTCTTGATACTGCAAGAAACCCGTTCTCGTTCAATTAATAAGGTCAAGTTCGCAAGTTTTTCATTCTCTCCAGTTATAGATTTGAAAATAGAATTTTTAATTTGCGAAGCGTTGCCATTTCATAATAACAATGTCAGGAAAACAAATGTGGCTTTCCATCGTGAAACGTCTTGATACTGCAAGAAACCCGTTCTCGTTCTATTAATAAGGTCAAGTTCGCAAGTTTTTCATTCTCGCCAGTTATAGATTTGAAAATAAAATAGAATTGAATAAATAATGATTTGCTCCATATATTAATGGCGTCATTCTCGAAATCCCTGTTCCCGTTTAATTAACAAGGCCGAGTTCGCATATTTTCTAATAGATCGCGCTGAGAAAAATAATAACGAGTGAGGTACGTTCTGCTCGATAGATGGCGCTGCGAGATAATTTCCCAAATAACCGTCTTCGCCTTTGGCGACAGAAGCCCATTTCCTCTCTATGGGGATTTCATTCTTTGGCGACAGTATGGGGGGGGCGCCTTTATATTCACCTCTGGTGACAGCGGCCACTGTATGGGCCTCTTCATATTCGCCTCCGGCCTCCGCTTCTATTCACCTACGGTGACAGATGAGCTTATATCGCAAAAGCGACAGAGCCTGGGCGTGCTCGGTTCTAATCTAAACTAAAGGGCCCCAACTGTAGCTCCTTCCCTCTATATTCGCCCTCCGGCGACAGGGGCAACTCCACGGGGCCCCTTTATATTCGCCTCTGGCGACAGGGGCCACTCCATGGGGCCCCTTTATATTCGCCCTTGGCGACAGGGGCCACCTGTAGCCCTTTATATTCGCCTCGGGCGACAGGGGCCACTCCATGGGGCCCCTTTATACTCGCCCTTGGCGACAGGGGCCACCTGTAGCCCCTTTATATTCGCCTCGGGCGACAGGGGCCACTCCATGGGACCCCTTTATATTCGCCCTTGGCGACAGGGGCCACCTGTAGCCCCTTTATACTCGCCCTCCGGCGACATGGGCCACCTGGCCTGGCTCCTAGGGCGGGATGGGGTGGGGGGTGCACTGCACCCAAAGCCCTCCATCTTTGGCTCTCTTCGAGCCCCGCCCACGAGAGGGAGAGGGTTCTCTTGGGTGTTCTCCCAAGGGAGAGCACCCAAGGCCCCTCTCGACTCTCGTCGAGCCCCGACTTGACTGATGGGTGCACCCCTATTTATACCCTCCGGCCACCGCCAGGTTCGAATTTTTTCCAGGAATATTTCGTTATTTTCCTGGAATTCCCCTTCGAATTTTTTCCAGGAATATTTTGGTATTTTCCAGGAATTTTTTCGACTATCCCAGAGTGGCGATGGCTTTATGTATTGCACATGCGCACCACATCATTTGCACCACAAGCTTTGCCATTTCATTCTTCGCTAGGCTAGCTATTCCGTCGTGAAACGTCTTGATACTGCAAGAAACCCGTTCTCGTTCAATTAATAAGGTCAAGTTCGCAAGTTTTTCATTCTCTCCAGTTATAGATTTGAAAATAAAATATTTAATTTGCGAAGCGTTGCCATTTCATAATAACAATGTCAGGAAAACAAATGTGGCTTTCCATCGTGAAACGTCTTGATACTGCAAGAAACCCGTTCTCGTTCTATTAATAAGGTCAAGTTCGCAAGTTTTTCATTCTCGCCAGTTATAGATTTGAAAATAAAATAGAATTGAATAAATAATGATTTGCTCCATATATTAATGGCGTCATTCTCGAAATCCCTGTTCCCGTTTAATTAACAAGGCCGAGTTCGCATATTTTCTAATAGATCGCGCTGAGAAAAATAATAACGAGTGAGGTACGTTCTGCTCGATAGATGGCGCTGCGAGATAATTTCCCAAATAACCGTCTTCGCCTTTGGCGACAGAAGCCCATTTCCTCTCTATGGGGATTTCATTCTTTGGCGACAGTATGGGGGGGGGCGCCTTTATATTCACCTCTGGTGACAGCGGCCACTGTATGGGCCTCTTCATATTCGCCTCCGGCCTCCGCTTCTATTCACCTACGGTGACAGATGAGCTTATATCGCAAAAGCGACAGAGCCTGGGCGTGCTCGGTTCTAATCTAAACTAAAGGGCCCCAACTGTAGCTCCTTCCCTCTATATTCGCCCTCCGGCGACAGGGGCAACTCCACGGGGCCCCTTTATATTCGCCTCTGGCGACAGGGGCCACTCCATGGGGCCCCTTTATATTCGCCCTTGGCGACAGGGGCCACCTGTAGCCCCTTTATATTCGCCTCGGGCGACAGGGGCCACTCCATGGGGCCCCTTTATACTCGCCCTTGGCGACAGGGGCCACCAGTAGCCCCTTTATATTCGCCTCGGGCGACAGGGGCCACTCCATGGGGCCCCTTTATACTCGCCCTTGGCGACAGGGGCCACCTGTAGCCCCTTTATATTCGCCTCGGGCGACAGGGGCCACTCCATGGGACCCCTTTATATTCGCCCTTGGCGACAGGGGCCACCTGTAGCCCCTTTATATTCGCCTCGGGCGACAGGGGCCACTCCATGGGGCCCCTTCATATTCGCCCTTGGCGACAGGGGCCACCTGTAGCCCCTTTATACTCGCCCTCCGGCGACAGGGGCCACCTGGCCTGGCTCCTAGGGCGGGATGGGGTGGGGGGTGCACTGCACCCAAAGCCCCCCATCTTTGGCTCTCTTCGAGCCCCGCCCACGAGAGGGAGAGGGTTCTCTTGGGTGTTCTCCCAAGGGAGAGCACCCAAGGCCCCTCTCGACTCTCGTCGAGCCCCGACTTGACTGATGGGTGCACCCCTATTTATACCCTCCGGCCACCGCCAGGTTCGAATTTTTTCCAGGAATATTTCGTTATTTTCCTGGAATTCCCCTTCGAATTTTTTCCAGGAATATTTTGGTATTTTCCAGGAATTTTTTCGCCTATCCCAGAGTGGCGATGGCTTTATGTATTGCACATGCGCACCACATCATTTGCACCACAAGCTTTGCCATTTCATTCTTCGCTAGGCTAGGTATTCCGTCGTGAAACGTCTTGATACTGCAAGAAACCCGTTCTCGTTCAATTAATAAGGTCAAGTTCGCAAGTTTTTCATTCTCTCCAGTTATAGATTTGAAAATAGAATTTTTAATTTGCGAAGCGTTGCCATTTCATAATAACAATGTCAGGAAAACAAATGTGGCTTTCCATCGTGAAACGTCTTGATACTGCAAGAAACCCGTTCTCGTTCTATTAATAAGGTCAAGTTCGCAAGTTTTTCATTCTCGCCAGTTATAGATTTGAAAATAAAATAGAATTGAATAAATAATGATTTGCTCCATATATTAATGGCGTCATTCTCGAAATCCCTGTTCCCGTTTAATTAACAAGGCCGAGTTCGCATATTTTCTAATAGATCGCGCTGAGAAAAATAATAACGAGTGAGGTACGTTCTGCTCGATAGATGGCGCTGCGAGATAATTTCCCAAATAACCGTCTTCGCCTTTGGCGACAGAAGCCCATTTCCTCTCTATGGGGATTTCATTCTTTGGCGACAGTATGGGGGGGGGGCGCCTTTATATTCACCTCTGGTGACAGCGGCCACTGTATGGGCCTCTTCATATTCGCCTCCGGCCTCCGCTTCTATTCACCTACGGTGACAGATGAGCTTATATCGCAAAAGCGACAGAGCCTGGGCGTGCTCGGTTCTAATCTAAACTAAAGGGCCCCAACTGTAGCTCCTTCCCTCTATATTCGCCCTCCGGCGACAGGGGCAACTCCACGGGGCCCCTTTATATTCGCCTCTGGCGACAGGGGCCACTCCATGGGGCCCCTTTATATTCGCCCTTGGCGACAGGGCCCACCTGTAGCCCCTTTATATTCGCCTCGGGCGACAGGGGCCACTCCATGGGGCCCCTTTATACTCGCCCTTGGCGCCAGGGGCCACCAGTAGCCCCTTTATATTCGCCTCGGGCGACAGGGGCCACTCCATGGGCCCCCTTTATACTCGCCCTTGGCGACAGGGGCCACCTGTAGCCCCTTTATATTCGCCTCGGGCGACAGGGGCCACTCCATGGGGCCCCTTTATATTCGCCCTTGGCGACAGGGGCCACCTGTAGCCCCTTTATACTCGCCCTCCGGCGACAGGGGCCACCTGGCCTGGCTCCTAGGGCGGGATGGGGTGGGGGGTGCACTGCACCCAAAGCCCCCCATCTTTGGCTCTCTTCGAGCCCCGCCCACGAGAGGGAGAGGGTTCTCTTGGGTGTTCTCCCAAGGGAGAGCACCCAAGGCCCCTCTCGACTCTCGTCGAGCCCCGACTTGACTGATGGGTGCACCCCTATTTATACCCTCCGGCCACCGCCAGGTTCGAATTTTTTCCAGGAATATTTCGTTATTTTCCTGGAATTCCCCTTCGAATTTTTTCCAGGAATATTTTGGTATTTTCCAGGAATTTTTTCGACTATCCCAGAGTGGCGATGGCTTTATGTATTGCACATGCGCACCACATCATTTGCACCACAAGCTTTGCCATTTCATTCTTCGCTAGGCTAGCTATTCCGTCGTGAAACGTCTTGATACTGCAAGAAACCCGTTCTCGTTCAATTAATAAGGTCAAGTTCGCAAGTTTTTCATTCTCTCCAGTTATAGATTTGAAAATAGAATATTTAATTTGCGAAGCGTTGCCATTTCATAATAACAATGTCAGGAAAACAAATGTGGCTTTCCATCGTGAAACGTCTTGATACTGCAAGAAACCCGTTCTCGTTCTATTAATAAGGTCAAGTTCGCAAGTTTTTCATTCTCGCCAGTTATAGATTTGAAAATAAAATAGAATTGAATAAATAATGATTTGCTCCATATATTAATGGCGTCATTCTCGAAATCCCTGTTCCCGTTTAATTAACAAGGCCGAGTTCGCATATTTTCTAATAGATCGCGCTGAGAAAAATAATAACGAGTGAGGTACGTTCTGCTCGATAGATGGCGCTGCGAGATAATTTCCCAAATAACCGTCTTCGCCTTTGGCGACAGAAGCCCATTTCCTCTCTATGGGGATTTCATTCTTTGGCGACAGTATGGGGGGGGGGCGCCTTTATATTCACCTCTGGTGACAGCGGCCACTGTATGGGCCTCTTCATATTCGCCTCCGGCCTCCGCTTCTATTCACCTACGGTGACAGATGAGCTTATATCGCAAAAGCGACAGAGCCTGGGCGTGCTCGGTTCTAATCTAAACTAAAGGGCCCCAACTGTAGCTCCTTCCCTCTATATTCGCCCTCCGGCGACAGGGGCAACTCCACGGGGCCCCTTTATATTCGCCTCTGGCGACAGGGGCCACTCCATGGGGCCCCTTTATATTCGCCCTTGGCGACAGGGGCCACCTGTAGCCCCTTTATATTCGCCTCGGGCGACAGGGGCCACTCCATGGGGCCCCTTTATATTCGCCTCGGGCGACAGGGGCCACTCCATGGGGCCCCTTTACACTCGCCCTTGGCGACAGGGGCCACCTGTAGCCCCTTTATATTCGCCTCGGGCGACAGGGGCCACTCCATGGGACCCCTTCATATTCGCCCTTGGCGACAGGGGCCACCTGTAGCCCCTTTATATTCGCCTCGGGTGACAGGGGCCACTCCATGGGGCCCCTTCATATTCGCCCTTGGCGACAGGGGCCACCTGTAGCCCCTTTATATTCGCCTCGGGTGACAGGGGCCACTCCATGGGGCCCCTTCATATTCGCCCTCCGGCGACAGGGGCCACCTGGCCTGGCTCCTAGGGCGGGATGGGGTGGGGGGTGCACTGCACCCAAAGCCCTCCATCTTTGGCTCTCTTCGAGCCCCGCCCACGAGAGGGAGAGAGTTCTCTTGGGTGTTCTCCCAAGGGAGAGCACCCAAGGCCCCTCTCGACTCTCGTCGAGCCCCGACTTGACTGATGGGTGCACCCCTATTTATACCCTCCGGCCACCGCCAGGTTCGAATTTTTTCCAGGAATATTTCGTTATTTTCCTGGAATTCCCCTTCGAATTTTTTCGAGGAATATTTTGGTATTTTCCAGGAATTTTTTCGACTATCCCAGAGTGGCGATGGCTTTATGTATTGCACATGCGCACCACATCATTTGCACCACAAGCTTTGCCATTTCATTCTTCGCTAGGCTAGCTATTCCGTCGTGAAACGTCTTGATACTGCAAGAAACCCGTTCTCGTTCAATTAATAAGGTCAAGTTCGCAAGTTTTTCATTCTCTCCAGTTATAGATTTGAAAATAGAATATTTAATTTGCGAAGCGTTGCCATTTCATAATAACAATGTCAGGAAAACAAATGTGGCTTTCCATCGTGAAACGTCTTGATACTGCAAGAAACCCGTTCTCGTTCTATTAATAAGGTCAAGTTCGCAAGTTTTTCATTCTCGCCAGTTATAGATTTGAAAATAAAATAGAATTGAATAAATAATGATTTGCTCCATATATTAATGGCGTCATTCTCGAAATCCCTGTTCCCGTTTAATTAACAAGGCCGAGTTCGCATATTTTCTAATAGATCGCGCTGAGAAAAATAATAACGAGTGAGGTACGTTCTGCTCGATAGATGGCGCTGCGAGATAATTTCCCAAATAACCGTCTTCGCCTCTGGCGACAGAAGCCCATTTCCTCTCTATGGGGATTTCATTCTTTGGCGACAGTATGGGGGGGGGGCGCCTTTATATTCACCTCTGGTGACAGCGGCCACTGTATGGGCCTCTTCATATTCGCCTCCGGCCTCCGCTTCTATTCACCTACGGTGACAGATGAGCTTATATCGCAAAAGCGACAGAGCCTGGGCGTGCTCGGTTCTAATCTAAACTAAAGGGCCCCAACTGTAGCTCCTTCCCTCTATATTCGCCCTCCGGCGACAGGGGCAACTCCACGGGGCCCCTTTATATTCGCCTCTGGCGACAGGGGCCACTCCATGGGGCCCCTTTATATTCGCCCTTGGCGACAGGGGCCACTCCATGTGGCCCCTTTATACTCGCCCTTGGCGACAGGGGCCACCAGTAGCCCCTTTATATTCGCCTCGGGCGACAGGGGCCACTCCATGGGACCCCTTTATATTCGCCCTTGGCGACAGGGGCCACCTGTAGCCCCTTTATATTCGCCTCGGGCGACAGGGGCCACTCCATGGGGCCCCTTTATATTCGCCCTTGGCGACAGGGGCCACCTGTAGCCCCTTTATACTCGCCCTCCGGCGACAGGGGCCACCTGGCCTGGCTCCTAGGGCGGGATGGGGTGGGGGGTGCACTGCACCCAAAGCCCCCCATCTTTGGCTCTCTTCGAGCCCCGCCCACGAGAGGGAGAGGGTTCTCTTGGGTGTTCTCCCAAGGGAGAGCACCCAAGGCCCCTCTCGACTCTCGTCGAGCCCCGACTTGACTGATGGGTGCACCCCTATTTATACCCTCCGGCCACCGCCAGGTTCGAATTTTTTCCAGGAATATTTCGTTATTTTCCTGGAATTCCCCTTCGAATTTTTTCCAGGAATATTTTGGTATTTTCCAGGAATTTTTTCGACTATCCCAGAGTGGCGATGGCTTTATGTATTGCACATGCGCACCACATCATTTGCACCACAAGCTTTGCCATTTCATTCTTCGCTAGGCTAGCTATTCCGTCGTGAAACGTCTTGATACTGCAAGAAACCCGTTCTCGTTCAATTAATAAGGTCAAGTTCGCAAGTTTTTCATTCTCTCCAGTTATAGATTTGAAAATAGAATTTTTAATTTGCGAAGCGTTGCCATTTCATAATAACAATGTCAGGAAAACAAATGTGGCTTTCCATCGTGAAACGTCTTGATACTGCAAGAAACCCGTTCTCGTTCTATTAATAAGGTCAAGTTCGCAAGTTTTTCATTCTCGCCAGTTATAGATTTGAAAATAAAATAGAATTGAATAAATAATGATTTGCTCCATATATTAATGGCGTCATTCTCGAAATCCCTGTTCCCGTTTAATTAACAAGGCCGAGTTCGCATATTTTCTAATAGATCGCGCTGAGAAAAATAATAACGAGTGAGGTACGTTCTGCTCGATAGATGGCGCTGCGAGATAATTTCCCAAATAACCGTCTTCGCCTTTGGCGACAGAAGCCCATTTCCTCTCTATGGGGATTTCATTCTTTGGCGACAGTATGGGGGGGGCGCCTTTATATTCACCTCTGGTGACAGCGGCCACTGTATGGGCCTCTTCATATTCGCCTCCGGCCTCCGCTTCTATTCACCTACGGTGACAGATGAGCTTATATCGCAAAAGCGACAGAGCCTGGGCGTGCTCGGTTCTAATCTAAACTAAAGGGCCCCAACTGTAGCTCCTTCCCTCTATATTCGCCCTCCGGCGACAGGGGCAACTCCACGGGGCCCCTTTATATTCGCCTCTGGCGACAGGGGCCACTCCATGGGGCCCCTTTATATTCGCCCTTGGCGACAGGGGCCACCTGTAGCCCCTTTATATTCGCCTCGGGCGACAGGGGCCACTCCATGGGGCCCCTTTATACTCGCCCTTGGCGACAGGGGCCACCTGTAGCCCCTTTATATTCGCCTCGGGCGACAGGGGCCACTCCATGGGACCCCTTTATATTCGCCCTTGGCGACAGGGGCCACCTGTAGCCCCTTTATATTCGCCTCGGGCGACAGGGGCCACTCCATGGGACCCCTTTATATTCGCCCTTGGCGACAGGGGCCACCTGTAGCCCCTTTATATTCGCCTCGGGCGACAGGGGCCACCTGGCCTGGCTCCTAGGGCGGGATGGGGTGGGGGGTGCACTGCACCCAAAGCCCCCCATCTTTGGCTCTCTTCGAGCCCCGCCCACGAGAGGGAGAGGGTTCTCTTGGGTGTTCTCCCAAGGGAGAGCACCCAAGGCCCCTCTCGACTCTCGTCGAGCCCCGACTTGACTGATGGGTGCACCCCTATTTATACCCTCCGGCCACCGCCAGGTTCGAATTTTTTCCAGGAATATTTCGTTATTTTCCTGGAATTCCCCTTCGAATTTTTTCCAGGAATATTTTGGTATTTTCCAGGAATTTTTTCGACTATCCCAGAGTGGCGATGGCTTTATGTATTGCACATGCGCACCACATCATTTGCACCACAAGCTTTGCCATTTCATTCTTCGCTAGGCTAGCTATTCCGTCGTGAAACGTCTTGATACTGCAAGAAACCCGTTCTCGTTCAATTAATAAGGTCAAGTTCGAAAGTTTTTCATTCTCTCCAGTTATAGATTTGAAAATGGAATATTTAATTTGCGAAGCGTTGCCATTTCATAATAACAATGTCAGGAAAACAAATGTGGCTTTCCATCGTGAAACGTCTTGATACTGCAAGAAACCCGTTCTCGTTCTATTAATAAGGTCAAGTTCGCAAGTTTTTCATTCTCGCCAGTTATAGATTTGAAAATAAAATAGAATTGAATAAATAATGATTTGCTCCATATATTAATGGCGTCATTCTCGAAATCCCTGTTCCCGTTTAATTAACAAGGCCGAGTTCGCATATTTTCTAATAGATCGCGCTGAGAAAAATAATAACGAGTGAGGTACGTTCTGCTCGATAGATGGCGCTGCGAGATAATTTCCCAAATAACCGTCTTCGCCTTTGGCGACAGAAGCCCATTTCCTCTCTATGGGGATTTCATTCTTTGGCGACAGTATGGGGGGGGGCGCCTTTATATTCACCTCTGGTGACAGCGGCCACTGTATGGGCCTCTTCATATTCGCCTCCGGCCTCCGCTTCTATTCCCCTACGGTGACAGATGAGCTTATATCGCAAAAGCGACAGAGCCTGGGCGTGCTCGGTTCTAATCTAAACTAAAGGGCCCCAACTGTAGCTCCTTCCCTCTATATTCGCCCTCCGGCGACAGGGGCAACTCCACGGGGCCCCTTTATATTCGCCTCTGGCGACAGGGGCCACTCCATGGGGCCCCTTTATATTCGCCCTTGGCGACAGGGGCCACCTGTAGCCCCTTTATATTCGCCTCGGGCGACAGGGGCCACTCCATGGGGCCCCTTTATACTCGCCCTTGGCGACAGGGGCCACCAGTAGCCCCTTTATATTCGCCTCGGGCGACAGGGGCCACTCCATGGGACCCCTTTATATTCGCCCTTGGCGACAGGGGCCACCTGTAGCCCCTTTATATTCGCCTCGGGCGACAGGGGCCACTCCATGGGGCCCGTTCATATTCGCCCTTGGCGACAGGGGCCACCTGTAGCCCCTTTATACTCGCCCTCCGGCGACAGGGGCCACCTGGCCTGGCTCCTAGGGCGGGATGGGGTGGGGGGTGCACTGCACCCAAAGCCCCCCATCTTTGGCTCTCTTCGAGCCCTGCCCACGAGAGGGAGAGGGTTCTCTTGGGTGTTCTCCCAAGGGAGAGCACCCAAGGCCCCTCTCGACTCTCGTCGAGCCCCGACTTGACTGATGGGTGCACCCCTATTTATACCCTCCGGCCACCGCCAGGTTCGAATTTTTTCCAGGAATATTTCGTTATTTTCCTGGAATTCCCCTTCGAATTTTTTCCAGGAATATTTTGGTATTTTCCAGGAATTTTTTCGACTATCCCAGAGTGGCGATGGCTTTATGTATTGCACATGCGCACCACATCATTTGCACCACAAGCTTTGCCATTTCATTCTTCGCTAGGCTAGCTATTCCGTCGTGAAACGTCTTGATACTGCGAGAAACCCGTTCTCGTTCAATTAATAAGGTCAAGTTCGCAAGTTTTTCATTCTCTCCAGTTATAGATTTGAAAATAGAATATTTAATTTGCGAAGCGTTGCCATTTCATAATAACAATGTCAGGAAAACAAATGTGGCTTTCCATCGTGAAACGTCTTGATACTGCAAGAAACCCGTTCTCGTTCTATTAATAAGGTCAAGTTCGCAAGTTTTTCATTCTCGCCAGTTATAGATTTGAAAATAAAATAGAATTGAATAAATAATGATTTGCTCCATATATTAATGGCGTCATTCTCGAAATCCCTGTTCCCGTTTAATTAACAAGGCCGAGTTCGCATATTTTCTAATAGATCGCGCTGAGAAAAATAATAACGAGTGAGGTACGTTCTGCTCGATAGATGGCGCTGCGAGATAATTTCCCAAATAACCGTCTTCGCCTTTGGCGACAGAAGCCCATTTCCTCTCTATGGGGATTTCATTCTTTGGCGACAGTATGGGGGGGGGCGCCTTTATATTCACCTCTGGTGACAGCGGCCACTGTATGGGCCTCTTCATATTCGCCTCCGGCCTCCGCTTCTATTCACCTACGGTGACAGATGAGCTTATATCGCAAAAGCGACAGAGCCTGGGCGTGCTCGGTTCTAATCTAAACTAAAGGGCCCCAACTGTAGCTCCTTCCCTCTATATTCGCCCTCCGGCGACAGGGGCAACTCCACGGGGCCCCTTTATATTCGCCTCTGGCGACAGGGGCCACTCCATGGGGCCCCTTTATATTCGCCCTTGGCGACAGGGGCCACCTGTAGCCCCTTTATATTCGCCTCGGGCGACAGGGGCCACTCCATGGGGCCCCTTTATACTCGCCCTTGGCGACAGGGGCCACCAGTAGCCCCTTTATATTCCCCTCGGGCGACAGGGGCCACTCCATGGGGCCCCTTTATACTCGCCCTTGGCGACAGGGGCCACCTGTAGCCCCTTTATATTCGCCTCGGGCGACAGGGGCCACCTGTAGCCCCTTTATATTCGCCTCGGGCGACAGGGGCCACTCCATAGGACCCCTTTATATTCGCCCTTGGCGACAGGGGCCACCTGTAGCCCCTTTATATTCGCCTCGGGTGACAGGGGCCACTCCATGGGGCCCCTTCATATTCGCCCTTGGCGACAGGGGCCACCTGGCCTGGCTCGTAGGGCGGGATGGGGTGGGGGGTGCACTGCACCCAAAGCCCCCCATCTTTGGCTCTCTTCGAGCCCCGCCCACGAGAGGGAGAGGGTTCTCTTGGGTGTTCTCCCAAGGGAGTGCACCCAATGCCTCTCTCGACTCTCGTCGAGCCCCGACTTGACTGATGGGTGCACCCCTATTTATACCCTCCGGCCACCGCCAGGTTCGAATTTTTTCCAGGAATATTTCGTTATTTTCCTGGAATTCCCCTTCGAATTTTTTCCAGGAATATTTTGGTATTTTCCAGGAATTTTTTCGACTATCCCAGAGTGGCGATGGCTTTATGTATTGCACATGCGCACCACATCATTTGCACCACAAGCTTTGCCATTTCATTCTTCGCTAGGCTAGCTATTCCGTCGTGAAACGTCTTGATACTGCAAGAAACCCGTTCTCGTTCAATTAATAAGGTCAAGTTCGCAAGTTTTTCATTCTCTCCAGTTATAGATTTGAAAATAGAATATTTAATTTGCGAAGCGTTGCCATTTCATAATAACAATGTCAGGAAAACAAATGTGGCTTTCCATCGTGAAACGTCTTGATACTGCAAGAAACCCGTTCTCGTTCTATTAATAAGGTCAAGTTCGCAAGTTTTTCATTCTCGCCAGTTATAGATTTGAAAATAAAATAGAATTGAATAAATAATGATTTGCTCCATATATTAATGGCGTCATTCTCGAAATCCCTGTTCCCGTTTAATTAACAAGGCCGAGTTCGCATATTTTCTAATAGATCGCGCTGAGAAAAATAATAACGAGTGAGGTACGTTCTGCTCGATAGATGGCGCTGCGAGATAATTTCCCAAATAACCGTCTTCGCCTTTGGCGACAGAAGCCCATTTCCTCTCTATGGGGATTTCATTCTTTGGCGACAGTATGGGGGGGGCGCCTTTATATTCACCTCTGGTGACAGCGGCCACTGTATGGGCCTCTTCATATTCGCCTCCGGCCTCCGCTTCTATTCACCTACGGTGACAGATGAGCTTATATCGCAAAAGCGACAGAGCATGGGCGTGCTCGGTTCTAATCTAAACTAAAGGGCCCCAACTGTAGCTCCTTCCCTCTATATTCGCCCTCCGGCGACAGGGGCAACTCCACGGGGCCCCTTTATATTCGCCTCTGGCGACAGGGGCCACTCCATGGGGCCCCTTTATATTCGCCCTTGGCGACAGGGGCCACTCCATGGGGCCCCTTTTAATTCGCCCTTGGCGACAGGGGCCACTCCATGGGGCCCCTTTTAATTCGCCCTTGGCGACAGGGGCCACCTGTAGCCCCTTTATATTCGCCTCGGGCGACAGGGGCCACTCCATGGGGCCCCTTTATACTCGCCCTTGGCGACAGGGGCCACCAGTAGCCCCTTTATATTCGCCTCGGGCGACAGGGGCCACTCCATGGGGCCCCTTTATACTCGCCCTTGGCGACAGGGGCCACCTGTAGCCCCTTTATATTCGCCTCGGGCGACAGGGGCCACTCCATGGGACCCCTTTATATTCGCCCTTGGCGACAGGGGCCACCTGTAGCCCCTTTATATTCGCCTCGGGTGACAGGGGCCACTCCATGGGGCCCCTTCATATTCGCCCTTGGCGACAGGGGCCACCTGTAACCCCTTTATACTCGCCCTCCGGCGACAGGGGCCACCTGGCCTGGCTCCTAGGGCGGGATGGGGTGGGGGGTGCACTGCACCCAAAGCCCCCCATCTTTGGCTCTCTTCGAGCCCCGCCCACGAGAGGGAGAGGGTTCTCTTGGGTGTTCTCCCAAGGGAGAGCACCCAAGGCCCCTCTCGACTCTCGTCGAGCCCCGACTTGACTGATGGGTGCACCCCTATTTATACCCTCCGGCCACCGCCAGGTTCGAATTTTTTCCAGGAATATTTCGTTATTTTCCTGGAATTCCCCTTCGAATTTTTTCCAGGAATATTTTGGTATTTTCCAGGAATTTTTTCGACTATCCCAGAGTGGCGATGGCTTTATGTATTGCACATGCGCACCACATCATTTGCACCACAAGCTTTGCCATTTCATTCTTCGCTAGGCTAGCTATTCCGTCGTGAAACGTCTTGATACTGCAAGAAACCCGTTCTCGTTCAATTAATAAGGTCAAGTTCGCAAGTTTTTCATTCTCTCCAGTTATAGATTTGAAAATAGAATATTTAATTTGCGAAGCGTTGCCATTTCATAATAACAATGTCAGGAAAACAAATGTGGCTTTCCATCGTGAAACGTCTTGATACTGCAAGAAACCCGTTCTCGTTCTATTAATAAGGTCAAGTTCGCAAGTTTTTCATTCTCGCCAGTTATAGATTTGAAAATAAAATAGAATTGAATAAATAATGATTTGCTCCATATATTAATGGCGTCATTCTCGAAATCCCTGTTCCCGTTTAATTAACAAGGCCGAGTTCGCATATTTTCTAATAGATCGCGCTGAGAAAAATAATAACGAGTGAGGTACGTTCTGCTCGATAGATGGCGCTGCGAGATAATTTCCCAAATAACCGTCTTCGCCTTTGGCGACAGAAGCCCATTTCCTCTCTATGGGGATTTCATTCTTTGGCGACAGTATGGGGGGGGGCGCCTTTATATTCACCTCTGGTGACAGCGGCCACTGTATGGGCCTCTTCATATTCGCCTCCGGCCTCCGCTTATATTCACCTACGGTGACAGATGAGCTTATATCGCAAAAGCGACAGAGCCTGGGCGTGCTCGGTTCTAATCTAAACTAAAGGGCCCCAACTGTAGCTCCTTCCCTCTATATTCGCCCTCCGGCGACAGGGGCAACTCCACGGGGCCCCTTTATATTCGCCTCTGGCGACAGGGACCACTCCATGGGGCCCCTTTATATTCGCCCTTGGCGACAGGGGCCACCTGTAGCCCCTTTATATTCGCCTCGGGCGACAGGGGCCACTCCATGGGACCCCTTTATATTCGCCCTTGGCGACAGGGGCCACCTGTAGCCCCTTTATATTCGCCTCGGGCGACAGGGGCCACTCCATGGGGCCCCTTTATATTCGCCCTTGGCGACAGGGGCCACCTGTAGCCCCTTTATACTCGCCCTCCGGCGACAGGGGCCACCTGGCCTGGCTCCTAGGGCGGGATGGGGTGGGGGGTGCACTGCACCCAAAGCCCTCCATCTTCGGCTCTCTTCGAGCCCCGCCCACGAGAGGGAGAGGGTTCTCTTGGGTGTTCTCCCAAGGGAGAGCACCCAAGGCCCCTCTCGACTCTCGTCGAGCCCCGACTTGACTGATGGGTGCACCCCTATTTATACCCTCCGGCCACCGCCAGGTTCGAATTTTTTCCAGGAATATTTCGTTATTTTCCTGGAATTCCCCTTCGAATTTTTTCCAGGAATATTTTGGTATTTTCCAGGAATTTTTTCGACTATCCCAGAGTGGCGATGGCTTTATGTATTGCACATGCGCACCACATCATTTGCACCACAAGCTTTGCCATTTCATTCTTCGCTAGGCTAGCTATTCCGTCGTGAAACGTCTTGATACTGCAAGAAACCCGTTCTCGTTCAATTAATAAGGTCAAGTTCGCAAGTTTTTCATTCTCTCCAGTTATAGATTTGAAAATAGAATATTTAATTTGCGAAGCGTTGCCATTTCATAATAACAATGTCAGGAAAACAAATGTGGCTTTCCATCGTGAAACGTCTTGATACTGCAAGAAACCCGTTCTCGTTCTATTAATAAGGTCAAGTTCGCAAGTTTTTCATTCTCGCCAGTTATAGATTTGAAAATAAAATAGAATTGAATAAATAATGATTTGCTCCATATATTAATGGCGTCATTCTCGAAATCCCTGTTCCCGTTTAATTAACAAGGCCGAGTTCGCATATTTTCTAATAGATCGCGCTGAGGAAAAATAATAACGAGTGAGGTACGTTCTGCTCGATAGATGGCGCTGCGAGATAATTTCCCAAATAACCGTCTTCGCCTTTGGCGACAGAAGCCCATTTCCTCTCTATGGGGATTTCATTCTTTGGCGACAGTATGGGGGGGGGGCGCCTTTATATTCACCTCTGGTGACAGCGGCCACTGTATGGGCCTCTTCATATTCGCCTCCGGCCTCCGCTTCTATTCACCTACGGTGACAGATGAGCTTATATCGCAAAAGCGACAGAGCCTGGGCGTGCTCGGTTCTAATCTAAACTAAAGGGCCCCAACTGTAGCTCCTTCCCTCTATATTCGCCCTCCGGCGACAGGGGCAACTCCACGGGGCCCCTTTATATTCGCCTCTGGCGACAGGGGCCACTCCATGGGGCCCCTTTATATTCGCCCTTGGCGACAGCGGCCACCTGCAGCCCCTTTATATTCGCCTCGGGCGACAGGGGCCACTCCATGGGGCCCCTTTATACTCGCCCTTGGCGCCAGGGGCCACCAGTAGCCCCTTTATATTCGCCTCGGGCGACAGGGGCCACTCCATGGGCCCCCTTTATACTCGCCCTTGGCGACAGGGGCCACCTGTAGCCCCTTTATATTCGCCTCGGGCGACAGGGGCCACTCCATGGGGCCCCTTTATATTCGCCCTTGGCGACAGGGGCCACCTGTAGCCCCTTTATACTCGCCCTCCGGCGACAGGGGCCACCTGGCCTGGCTCCTAGGGCGGGATGGGGTGGGGGGTGCACTGCACCCAAAGCCCCCCATCTTTGGCTCTCTTCGAGCCCCGCCCACGAGAGGGAGAGGGTTCTCTTGGGTGTTCTCCCAAGGGAGAGCACCCAAGGCCCCTCTCGACTCTCGTCGAGCCCCGACTTGACTGATGGGTGCACCCCTATTTATACTCTCCGGCCACCGCCAGGTTCGAATTTTTTCCAGGAATATTTCGTTATTTTCCTGGAATTCCCCTTCGAATTTTTTCCAGGAATATTTTGGTATTTTCCAGGAATTTTTTCGACTATCCCAGAGTGGCGATGGCTTTATGTATTGCACATGCGCACCACATCATTTGCACCACAAGCTTTGCCATTTCATTCTTCGCTAGGCTAGCTATTCCGTCGTGAAACGTCTTGATACTGCAAGAAACCCGTTCTCGTTCAATTAATAAGGTCAAGTTCGCAAGTTTTTCATTCTCTCCAGTTATAGATTTGAAAATAGAATATTTAATTTGCGAAGCGTTGCCATTTCATAATAACAATGTCAGGAAAACAAATGTGGCTTTCCATCGTGAAACGTCTTGATACTGCAAGAAACCCGTTCTCGTTCTATTAATAAGGTCAAGTTCGCAAGTTTTTCATTCTCGCCAGTTATAGATTTGAAAATAAAATAGAATTGAATAAATAATGATTTGCTCCATATATTAATGGCGTCATTCTCGAAATCCCTGTTCCCGTTTAATTAACAAGGCCGAGTTCGCATATTTTCTAATAGATCGCGCTGAGAAAAATAATAACGAGTGAGGTACGTTCTGCTCGATAGATGGCGCTGCGAGATAATTTCCCAAATAACCGTCTTCGCCTTTGGCGACAGAAGCCCATTTCCTCTCTATGGGGATTTCATTCTTTGGCGACGGTATGGGGGGGCGCCTTTATATTCACCTCTGGTGACAGCGGCCACTGTATGGGCCTCTTCATATTCGCCTCCGGCCTCCGCTTCTATTCACCTACGGTGACAGATGAGCTTATATCGCAAAAGCGACAGAGCCTGGGCGTGCTCGGTTCTAATCTTAACTAAAGGGCCCCAACTGTAGCTCCTTCCCTCTATATTCGCCCTCCGGCGACAGGGGCAACTCCACGGGGCCCCTTTATATTCGCCTCTGGCGACAGGGGCCACTCCATGGGGCCCCTTTATATTCGCCCTTGGCGGCAGGGGCCACCTGTAGCCCCTTTATTATCGCCTCGGGCGACAGGGGCCACTCCATGGGGCCCCTTTATACTCGCCCTTGGCGACAGGGGCCACCAGTAGCCCCTTTATATTCGCCTCGGGCGACAGGGGCCACTCCATGGGGCCCCTTTATACTCGCCCTTGGCGACAGGGGCCACCTGTAGCCCCTTTATATTCGCCTCGGGCGACAGGGGCCACTCCATGGGACCCCTTTATATTCGCCCTTGGCGACAGGGGCCACCTGTAGCCCCTTTATATTCGCCTCGGGCGACAGGGGCCACTCCATGGGGCCCCTTTATATTCGCCCTTGGCGACAGGGGCCACCTGTAAGCAAAAGGACACCCATAGATCGTACACTCGAGCAATCAAGAGAACCCAACAGAAACCCGAAACAATACCGGACAAGCCACCGCTACGATCATAACAGTAAACAATCCCAGCACAACCAACTAAACGGGAACAAACGAGGAAGCACCAGACCGAACCATCATAACCACAGGAACGCATACCCAACCAGGTGCAGCGGAGCAGAACGACAGCAAAGAAACACCTCAAGACGGAGGGAACCGGAATCCCGCCCCTACAGAACAAGAGATCCAAGAGCAGATTCCCATATGACAGCGAGAAGGAGACAAGCCGCATCCCGAGGTGCACCAGACTCAAGACCAACTCACAACGCCGTAAGGGGAGAAGACTACCGTCGCTACACAACCCCCGGAAGAGCTCGAATCATCCCGAACCCAGTCACACCCGACAGATCGTTTTCCCAAGCAGTCAGCAACACTTCTAACCACACTATCCACACAGCGTTCACGGACGGATCGAACAGACACAGAACCAGGGGGGACCTGGTCGAGCAATTGTCCTATGCTGGCTTGGACAAATACGTCATCAACACCAAGATGTCCCAGACGGGCATCACGATAGTATGCACGAATGCAGCGTCCACCCGCGGCATCATACACGAAATATCCAGGAATTTTAAGCTAAAATTCCACTTGAGCGTAACCTCCACAACTCGCCACTTCTGAAGACCAACTATTAATATCACAACGTCAACATGCACCATAATCCCACCAACCAACAAACAACCAAAATACTACAATTTAACTGCGACAGAAGCGAGGCTGCCATCTACTACTTAAAAAGATATGTACAAAAACAAGCCATCGACATCATATTGCTGCAGGAACCGTGGGTGAACAAAGGGTCACTCAAAGGAATTCCCAGTGACTGGATGCAGTGGACATCCCAAAACCTCAAAGCTGCAATACTTATAGTTAACAAAAGGATAACGGGAACGACTTTTTCAACAAGAACAAATAGCGTCACAATAAAAGTAGGGCTCAACCAACAGGAATATATCCTCACGTCAGCCTACTCCTCTCCATACGACCGTTTAAAAGAGACCACTGCAGAAATAAAAGACATACTCAAGAGGGTAAGAAAAACTCCAACATTAATAGGCGCTGACCTCAATGGACAGCACACACTCCTCGGATACAAGAAAACGAGACCTAGGGGCGCCAAACTGCTCGACTTTATACGAGCAGAAAACTTAACAATTTTAAATAACGGAGAGCCAACATACGACCATGGAGATAGAAAAGGAGGCCCTGATATTACACTTACTAACGAATTCCTCAAGTCGAACAGCATAGAGTGGCAACTCGATGATGACATCAACCACAGCCTCCACAAGTACATCAATATCCTGATCCAAGACGGCCCGAAGACTGAGAGTGTAACAAAATATTCCAACTCCCAGAGGCGCATCAATAACTTTTTACAACTACTCAAACCTTCAACAAAAAACCTCATTACGAAAGTCAAAGCAGCCCGCAACGAGGAGGAGCTCGAGCAAGCCGTGGAAGACATATTTGATGCCATCAAGAGCATCGGGGATCGCACATTAAAGGTGGAAAAAGAAGTTCAAAAAGACCTGACACCTTGGTGGACTCCAGAACTCGAAACCATGCGGAAAAAAGTCCGGGCACACAAAAGAAGGTATCAGAAGTCGAAGGAAGAGGACAAGATTAGAACCCTTGAGATATTCCGCAAGAACAGGGCCGAATATACAAAATCGCTCAAGAAAGCAAAACGTTCCAACTGGAAAAAATTCTGCACCGAAGCCTCGGACCCCTTTGGTGAAACGTACAAGGGGACAGTTAAAAGAAGAACACGAACACCCCAGCTTTTTATGGAGGACAGTGAGAATCACTCCATCCTTTACTCAGCACAACAACAACTGGAAAAGATGTTCCCTCAAGATGACACGCTCCCGGAGCCGGACTTCCAAGAACTACTCGCATCTCACAAAGGCAAGGTAATAGAGGAGAGACCCATCACCCATTCTGAAATATCCAGAATCGTGAACAGACTCAACGATAAAAAAGCCCCTGGCCCTGACAGCATTAATAATAAACTCGTAAAAGCGATTCACCGATCCTTTCCAAGTCTGCTGCTCTCAATGTTCAACAAATGTCTGGAACTGGCCGTATTCCCGCAGCACTTCAAACTTGGTAAGGTGATTCTAATCCTAAAGAAAGACAAGGACCCGAAAAATCTGAAATCATATCGAGCCATACACCTCCTTCCCACAATAGGGAAAGTGCTGGAGAAAATAATAGTGCAACGTATAACTTACCACTCCGAAACTAACCACTGGTGGAGTGATAAGCAGTTTGGGTTCAGGCATGGCCGCTCAACGGAACATGCACTCCTCGAAATCATGGAAGAAATCGACAGGCAAAAGGAAGCCCAGCGAGACACAGTGCTCATATCACTGGACATCCGAGGAGCATTTGACGCTCTACAATATAGAACCATCATCGAAAATATACACGAAATGCCCCTTTCATCACACCTCTTCCAAATAGCCTGCCACACACTTAAAGGGAGGAGAGTGGCACTACAAACGTCGGAGGGTCTTGCAATCCACAATCTTTCAAAAGGCTGCCCGCAAGGATCCTGCTCCGGCCCAACTTACTGGAACACGGTCCTTGACAAACTGCTAAAGACAAACTTGCCAAATAACGTGACGGTCCAGGCATTCGCCGACGACATCGCGGTACTTGTCTCAGCACCCACGGTGAGGAAAACGAAGAATCTTGCCACTCAGGTCCTCGACAAAATCCACAACTGGATGAGCAGCCAAAACCTCAACGTGGCAATCGACAAAACCAAATTTATGTGGATCTCCCCAAAAAACCCGATCTCACTCAGGATGAATGGTTCCCTCATTCAACGTGTTAAAGTGATCAAATACCTAGGGGTCCACATCGATCAAAAAAGGACATTCATGGCGCACGTTGTCCAACAGGCAGACAAAGCCAATCGGTTGCTGCCTAGTCTCCTCGGCTGTGCGGGCAGTGGCTGGGGAATAACGAGCGACATGCGACGGACACTGTACATAACAGTCATCCAAAGAATGCTAGCGTACGCAGCACCAGCATGGGGCACAAAGCTCTCTACTGATGTCAGGAAAAAACTGGACTCAGCACAGAGAGGCTTTTTGCTTTACATCACAAGGGCATATCATACAACACCGACCAACGCTCTTCAAATAATAACCAGTCTCCCACCTCTTAGCCTCTGGGTCGAACATGAAGCAAGGGTCGGTTTATCGACAAGGCTCAAACGCCCAATTATAATAAACACGAACACCATCAACCCATCCCAAATTCAGCAAAAGAGAGTGGGGTGGTCACATCACCCGGCCGCAGACATCCCAAGCCGCCAACTCACTCTGCAGCAGGATCGAACCACAGCAGAAGTGTCAATATACACAGATGGATCCAAAACGGAGGAAGGAACAGCTGCGGCGTTTGTGATCACAGAGGGTGAAACCATAATCCACAAGTGGGCGCACAAATTAAACGCCGAGGCATCCGTTTTTCAGGCGGAAATGTACGCTCTCTTGGAGGCCACGAAAAAAGCACAGCGCCTAAACAAACAAACCAAAATATTTTCGGACTCGCTGGCTTCACTTTATTCGATCCGAAACCCACTGTCAACCACAGAAGCAGCCAGAGAGATTAGAAACATCCTCCTCGGCCACCCAGGCATCTCCCTAAGCTGGGTAAAAGCCCACGAAGGG
Source organism: Pholcus phalangioides (assembly GCF_987345545.1). NCBI lineage: Eukaryota > Metazoa > Arthropoda > Arachnida > Araneae > Pholcidae > Pholcus > Pholcus phalangioides. The sequence goes on from NW_028301610.1 coordinate 69,026,806, forward strand.
AACTTCGGGAATGAGGAGGCAGACGCCGCGGCTAAACAAGCTACGAAGAAAGAGAGCATAGACTGCCACCTCCCTTACCCAGCATCATGGGTTAAGTATAACTCCACAAAAATGATGATCAAGAAATGGCAGCTGAAATGGGACAGTGAAACCAAAACCGGAAGGAAAATTCACCAGATAGTCCCAAGGGTGAAGTTAAAATACAACCACTGGACGAGGGGTATGATACTGTACCTCACGGAACACGGCCCTTTCCCCTCCTACCTCAAGAGATTTAAACTGAGAGGAACAGACAAATGCAAGTGTGGGCAAACGGGAACGCCACTTCACTACGCAACGCGATGCCCACTGACAGAGGAACTACACTTCGGGGCGCCAACAGAGTCAAACATCCCAATATGGAGAGCGGAACTCCTGAAGAGACCGGAGAGAACACAAAAATTAGCAAGACTGGTCAACTTAATCGAAACAAACGAGGACGACTTCATTCCAAAAGAGCCAGCACCACAACCGAGAAGGCGGCGCAGGGCTGCCTCTACAGAGGATGAATCATCGAATCCGGAGGACTGATGAATATGGGCCGCTGCCCCATAGTGTTCCACACCAGCTATATCCCGCAGCCGAGCACAAATTGAGTAACACTTGAGCTTCCGGGCGAGAAATACGCTCCGCAAAATGCAGGCTCGCTGCAGCAAGTACTGTTCCGAACTCCGCAAATATTCTCATTTCTCTGTCTCGCATATGTTGTAACGCATTTGTTTTCATGACCACCCCCTGCAGTGTCTCGCATTGTATCGATATGTCTCCGCTCTACCCACATTTTTCGATTTTTGCAAATGCGCTATATTTAATTACTTGCACATATTCTTGATTTGGTACATGTCTTTTTGTTTTTGTGTGTGTGTGTGGTTTTTTTTTTTTTTTTTTTTTTTTTTTGATAATTTATCGTGTCGCATTTGTTCTGTATAAATCATATTGGGCTTTTCTCTGGTAAATACGCAATTACCCATATCTGATTTTGCACATGCCCTATATATATATATTATATATACGTATTCTTGCTCATACTCATGCTTTTGTACATACCCTGTTTTTACTGCATATGTTCCGTATATATAGTACTGCGCATGCTCTGTAAATGTCTCGCTGCAAATTTTCTCGCACATGGCCTGTACATACTATCTAGTGCTCACCGCTCCGCTACCGTATCGCACCGTATAATTGTATCGCACTAATTGTCGTTTTGCAAATGCCATGTATATATATATATATATATATATATCTGTTTCTTAGACATATCTGCATATGTTCCGTATATATAGTACTGCGCATGCTCTCTAAATGTCTCGCTGCAAATTTTCTCGCACATGGCCTGTACATACTATCTAGTGCGCACCGCTCCGCTACCGTATCGCACCGTATAATTGTATCGCACTTATTGTCGTTTTGCAAATGCCATGTATATATATATATATATATCTGTTTCTTAGACATATGTAAATATGTTCCGTATATATAGTACTGCGCATGCTCTGTAAATGTATCGCTGCAAATTTTCTCGCACATGGCCTGTACAGACTATCTAGTGCGCATCGCTCCGCTACCGTATCGCACCGTATAATTGTATCGCACTAATTGCCGTTTTGCACACGCCATGTATATATATATATTTGTTCCTCAGACATATCTGCTTTGCTCATGTTCGAAATAAATTGACTCGCACTGGCTGAGTGTACTCTGCGGCCGGCATATTATTCTGCATCGGCACATAGCGACTAGCTGTTTCGTAGACAAATTGTACATCGCAACAAGTCAGCAACCTACAGCCGCATCCGCAGCCCCTAAATACTTACTGTACCCCATTCGTACGTTTATATTCCGGCACAGTGTTCTTTTTGATATTTTGAAAATGCCCGCATTGGAACTGTACTGTACATATTTTTCTCTTAACATATTGTCTGTATAATAAGTGCTGTATCATACGTCGCTTTCAGAAATAAAACAGCCTGGAAAATCCTTGAACCGGGTGGCCGGGGCGTGTGGATGGGGCGCCTGCAACCGAGGAGGAGAACTTCAACCGACAGGGAACAGAGAGCTGCCCGGAGAGGGTGAGAAACGTAGGGAGGACAAGCAACAACACTAAGGGGGTAACTGGGTAAGGCCGAGGAGCGGGAGTGCCGGGGCGAGCGCCTAGGGGATTTCACCCCCTGGGCGCTCGCCCCGGCTCCCCCGTTCCTCTCCAGCGATACCCAACCCAATAGGGTAAAGGGCTTATATCCCTCAAGGGACAGAGCCCGGGTGTTGTCTGGACTTCAGGGGCCACCTGTAGCCCCTTTATACTCGCCCTCCGGCGACAGGGGCCACCTGGCCTGGCTCCTAGGGCGGGATGGGGTGGGGGGTGCACTGCACCCAAAGCCCCCCATCTTTGGCTCTCTTCGAGCCCCGCCCACGAGAGGGAGAGGGTTCTCTTGGGTGTTCTCCCAAGGGAGAGCACCCAAGGCCCCTCTCGACTCTCGTCGAGCCCCGACTTGACTGATGGGTGCACCCCTATTTATACTCTCCGGCCACCGCCAGGTTCGAATTTTTTCCAGGAATATTTCGTTATTTTCCTGGAATTCCCCTTCGAATTTTTTCCAGGAATATTTTGGTATTTTCCAGGAATTTTTTCGACTATCCCAGAGTGGCGATGGCTTTATGTATTGCACATGCGCACCACATCATTTGCACCACAAGCTTTGCCATTTCATTCTTCGCTAGGCTAGCTATTCCGTCGTGAAACGTCTTGATACTGCAAGAAACCCGTTCTCGTTCAATTAATAAGGTCAAGTTCGCAAGTTTTTCATTCTCTCCAGTTATAGATTTGAAAATAGAATATTTAATTTGCGAAGCGTTGCCATTTCATAATAACAATGTCAGGAAAACAAATGTGGCTTTCCATCGTGAAACGTCTTGATACTGCAAGAAACCCGTTCTCGTTCTATTAATAAGGTCAAGTTCGCAAGTTTTTCATTCTCGCCAGTTATAGATTTGAAAATAAAATAGAATTGAATAAATAATGATTTGCTCCATATATTAATGGCGTCATTCTCGAAATCCCTGTTCCCGTTTAATTAACAAGGCCGAGTTCGCATATTTTCTAATAGATCGCGCTGAGAAAAATAATAACGAGTGAGGTACGTTCTGCTCGATAGATGGCGCTGCGAGATAATTTCCCAAATAACCGTCTTCGCCTTTGGCGACAGAAGCCCATTTCCTCTCTATGGGGATTTCATTCTTTGGCGACAGTATGGGGGGGGGCGCCTTTATATTCACCTCTGGTGACAGCGGCCACTGTATGGGCCTCTTCATATTCGCCTCCGGCCTCCGCTTCTATTCACCTACGGTGACAGATGAGCTTATATCGCAAAAGCGACAGAGCCTGGGCGTGCTCGGTTCTAATCTAAACTAAAGGGCCCCAAATGTAGCTCCTTCCCTCTATATTCGCCCTCCGGCGACAGGGGCAACTCCACGGGGCCCCTTTATATTCGCCTCTGGCGACAGGGGCCACTCCATGGGGCCCCTTTATATTCGCCCTTGGCGACAGGGGCCACCTGTAGCCCCTTTATATTCGCCTCGGGCGACAGGGGCCACACCATGGGGCCCCTTTATACTCGCCCTTGGCGACAGGGGCCACCTGTAGCCCCTTTATATTCGCCTCGGGCGACAGGGGCCACTCCGTGGGGCCCCTTTATACTCGCCCTTGGCGACAGGGCCACCTGTAGCCCCTTTATATTCGCCTCGGGCGACAGGGGCCACTCCATGGGACCCCTTTATATTCGCCCTTGGCGACAGGGGCCACCTGTAGCCCCTTTATATTCGCCTCGGGCGACAGGGGCCACTCCATGGGGCCCCTTTATATTCGCCCTTGGCGACAGGGGCCACCTGTAGCCCCTTTATACTCGCCCTCCGGCGACAGGGGCCACCTGGCCTGGCTCCTAGGGCGGGATGGGGTGGGGGGTGCACTGCACCCAAAGCCCCCCATCTTTGGCTCTCTTCGAGCCCCGCCCACGAGAGGGAGAGGGTTCTCTTGGGTGTTCTCCCAAGGGAGAGCACCCAAGGCCCCTCTCGACTCTCGTCGAGCCCCGACTTGACTGATGGGTGCACCCCTATTTATACTCTCCGGCCACCGCCAGGTTCGAATTTTTTCCAGGAATATTTTGGTATTTTCCAGGAATTTTTTCGACTATCCCAGAGTGGCGATGGCTTTATGTATTGCACATGCGCACCACATCATTTGCACCACAAGCTTTGCCATTTCATTCTTCGCTAGGCTAGCTATTCCGTCGTGAAACGTCTTGATACTGCAAGAAACCCGTTCTCGTTCAATTAATAAGGTCAAGTTCGCAAGTTTTTCATTCTCTCCAGTTATAGATTTGAAAATAGAATATTTAATTTGCGAAGCGTTGCCATTTCATAATAACAATGTCAGGAAAACAAATGTGGCTTTCCATCGTGAAACGTCTTGATACTGCAAGAAACCCGTTCTCGTTCTATTAATAAGGTCAAGTTCGCAAGTTTTTCATTCTCGCCAGTTATAGATTTGAAAATAAAATAGAATTGAATAAATAATGATTTGCTCCATATATTAATGGCGTCATTCTCGAAATCCCTGTTCCCGTTTAATTAACAAGGCCGAGTTCGCATATTTTCTAATAGATCGCGCTGAGAAAAATAATAACGAGTGAGGTACGTTCTGCTCGATAGATGGCGCTGCGAGATAATTTCCCAAATAACCGTCTTCGCCTTTGGCGACAGAAGCCCATTTCCTCTCTATGGGGATTTCATTCTTTGGCGACAGTATGGGGGGGCGCCTTTATATTCACCTCTGGTGACAGCGGCCACTGTATGGGCCTCTTCATATTCGCCTCCGGCCTCCGCTTCTATTCACCTACGGTGACAGATGAGCTTATATCGCAAAAGCGACAGAGCCTGGGCGTGCTCGGTTCTAATCTAAACTAAAGGGCCCCAAATGTAGCTCCTTCCCTCTATATTCGCCCTCCGGCGACAGGGGCAACTCCACGGGGCCCCTTTATATTCGCCTCTGGCGACAGGGGCCACTCCATGGGGCCCCTTTATATTCGCCCTTGGCGACAGGGGCCACCTGTAGCCCCTTTATATTCGCCTCGGGCGACAGGGGCCACTCCGTGGGGCCCCTTTATACTCGCCCTTGGCGACAGGGGCCACCTGTAGCCCCTTTATATTTGCCTCGGGCGACAGGGGCCACCTGTAGCCCCTTTATATTCGCCTCGGGCGACAGGGGCCACTCCATGGGACCCCTTTATATTCGCCCTTGGCGACAGGGGCCACCTGTAGCCCCTTTATATTCGCCTCGGGCGACAGGGGCCACTCCATGGGGCCCCTTTATATTCGCCCTTGGCGACAGGGGCCACCTGTAGCCCCTTTATACTCGCCCTCCGGCGACAGGGGCCACCTGGCCTGGCTCCTAGGGCGGGATGGGGTGGGGGGTGCACTGCACCCAAAGCCCCCCATCTTTGGCTCTCTTCGAGCCCCGCCCACGAGAGGGAGAGGGTTCTCTTGGGTGTTCTCCCAAGGGAGAGCACCCAAGGCCCCTCTCGACTCTCGTCGAGCCCCGACTTGACTGATGGGTGCACCCCTATTTATACCCTCCGGCCACCGCCAGGTTCGAATTTTTTCCAGGAATATTTCGTTATTTTCCTGGAATTCCCCTTCGAATTTTTTCCAGGAATATTTTGGTATTTTCCAGGAATTTTTTCGACTATCCCAGAGTGGCGATGGCTTTATGTATTGCACATGCGCACCACATCATTTGCACCACAAGCTTTGCCATTTCATTCTTCGCTAGGCTAGCTATTCCGTCGTGAAACGTCTTGATACTGCAAGAAACCCGTTCTCGTTCAATTAATAAGGTCAAGTTCGCAAGTTTTTCATTCTCTCCAGTTATAGATTTGAAAATAGAATATTTAATTTGCGAAGCGTTGCCATTTCATAATAACAATGTCAGGAAAACAAATGTGGCTTTCCATCGTGAAACGTCTTGATACTGCAAGAAACCCGTTCTCGTTCTATTAATAAGGTCAAGTTCGCAAGTTTTTCATTCTCGCCAGTTATAGATTTGAAAATAAAATAGAATTGAATAAATAATGATTTGCTCCATATATTAATGGCGTCATTCTCGAAATCCCTGTTCCCGTTTAATTAACAAGGCCGAGTTCGCATATTTTCTAATAGATCGCGCTGAGAAAAATAATAACGAGTGAGGTACGTTCTGCTCGATAGATGGCGCTGCGAGATAATTTCCCAAATAACCGTCTTCGCCTTTGGCGACAGAAGCCCATTTCCTCTCTATGGGGATTTCATTCTTTGGCGACAGTATGGGGGGGGCGCCTTTATATTCACCTCTGGTGACAGCGGCCACTGTATGGGCCTCTTCATATTCGCCTCCGGCCTCCGCTTCTATTCACCTACGGTGACAGATGAGCTTATATCGCAAAAGCGACAGAGCCTGGGCGTGCTCGGTTCTAATCTAAACTAAAGGGCCCCAACTGTAGCTCCTTCCCTCTATATTCGCCCTCCGGCGACAGGGGCAACTCCACGGGGCCCCTTTATATTCGCCTCTGGCGACAGGGGCCACTCCATGGGGCCCCTTTATATTCGCCCTTGGCGACAGGGGCCACCTGTAGCCCCTTTATATTCGCCTCGGGCGACAGGGGCCACTCCATGGGGCCCCTTTATACTCACCCTTGGCTACAGGGGCCACCAGTAGCCCCTTTATATTCGCCTCGGGCGACAGGGGCCACTCCATGGGGCCCCTTTATACTCGCCCTTGGCGACAGGGGCCACCTGTAGCCCCTTTATATTCGCCTCGGGCGACAGGGGCCACTCCATGGGACCTCTTTATATTCGCCCTTGGCGACAGGGGCCACCTGTAGCCCCTTTATATTCGCCTCGGGCGACAGGGGCCACTCCATGGGGCCCCTTTATATTCGCCCTTGGCGACAGGGGCCACCTGTAGCCCCTTTATACTCGCCCTCCGGCGTCAGGGGCCACCTGGCCTGGCTCCTAGGGCGGGATGGGGTGGGGGGTGCACTGCACCCAAAGCCCCCCATCTTTGGCTCTCTTCGTGCCCCGCCCACGAGAGGGAGAGGGTTCTCTTGGGTGTTCTCCCAAGGGAGAGCACCCAAGGCCCCTCTCGACTCTCGTCGAGCCCCGACTTGACTGATGGGTGCACCCCTATTTATACTCTCCGGCCACCGCCAGGTTCGAATTTTTTCCAGGAATATTTCGTTATTTTCCTGGAATTCCCCTTCGAATTTTTTCCAGGAATATTTTGGTATTTTCCAGGAATTTTTTCGACTATCCCAGAGTGGCGATGGCTTTATGTATTGCACATGCGCACCACATCATTTGCACCACAAGCTTTGCCATTTCATTCTTCGCTAGGCTAGCTATTCCGTCGTGAAACGTCTTGATACTGCAAGAAACCCGTTCTCGTTCAATTAATAAGGTCAAGTTAGCAAGTTTTTCATTCTCTCCAGTTATAGATTTGAAAATAGAATATTTAATTTGCGAAGCGTTGCCATTTCATAATAACAATGTCAGGAAAACAAATGTGGCTTTCCATCGTGAAACGTCTTGATACTGCAAGAAACCCGTTCTCGTTCAATTAATAAGGTCAAGTTCGCAAGTTTTTCATTCTCTCCAGTTATAGATTTGAAAATAGAATATTTAATTTGCGAAGTTCAATAATAAGGTTAATAAAGTTCGCAAATTTTTCATTCTCGCCAGTTATAGATTTGAAAATAAAATAGAATTGAATAAATAATGATTTGCTCCATATATTAATGGCGTCATTCTCGAAATCCCTGTTCCCGTTTAATTAACAAGGCCGAGTTCGCATATTTTCTAATAGATCGCGCTGAGGAAAAATAATAACGAGTGAGGTACGTTCTGCTCGATAGATGGCGCTTCGAGATAATTTCCCAAATAACCGTCTTCGCCTTTGGCGACAGAATCCCATTTCCTCTCTATGGGGATTTCATTCTTTGGCGACAGTATGGGGGGGGCGCCTTTATATTCACCTCTGGTGACAGCGGCCACTGTATGGGCCTCTTCATATTCGCCTCCGGCCTCCGCTTCTATTCACCTACGGTGACAGATGAGCTTATATCGCAAAAGCGACAGAGCCTGGGCGTGCTCGGTTCTAATCTAAACTAAAGGGCCCCAACTGTAGCTCCTTCCCTCTATATTCGCCCTCCGGCGACAGGGGCAACTCCACGGGGCCCCTTTATATTCGCCTCTGGCGACAGGGGCCACTCCATGGGGCCCCTTTATATTCGCCCTTGGCGACAGGGGCCACCTGTAGCCCCTTTATATTCGCCTCGGGCGACAGGGGCCACTCCATGGGGCCCCTTTATACTCACCCTTGGCTACAGGGGCCACCAGTAGCCCCTTTATATTCGCCTCGGGCGACAGGGGCCACTCCATGGGGCCCCTTTATACTCGCCCTTGGCGACAGGGGCCACCTGTAGCCCCTTTATATTCACCTCGGGCGACAGGGGCCACTCCATGGGACCTCTTTATATTCGCCCTTGGCGACAGGGGCCACCTGTAGCCCCTTTATTTTCACCTCGGGCGACAGGGGCCACTCCATGGGGCCCCTTTATATTCGCCCTTGGCGACAGGGGCCACCTGTAGCCCCTTTGTACTCGCCCTCCGGCGACAGGGGCCACCTGGCCTGGCTCCTAGGGCGGGATGGGGTGGGGGTGCACTGCACCCAAAGCCCCCCATCTTTGGCTCTCTTCGAGCCCCGCCCACGAGAGGGAGAGGGTTCTCTTGGGTGCTCTCCCAAGGGAGAGCACCCAAGGCCCCTCTCGACTCTCGTCGAGCCCCAACTTGACTGATGGGTGCACCCCTATTTATACCCTCCGGCCACCGCCGGGTTCGAATTTTTTCCAGGAATATTTCGTTATTTTCCTGGAATTCATCTTCGAATTTTTTCCAGGAATATTTTGGTATTTTCCAGGAATTTTTTCGACTATCCCAGAGTGGCGATGGCTTTATGTATTGCACATGCGCACCACATCATTTGCACCACAAGCTTTGCCATTTCATTCTTCGCTAGGCTAGCTATTCCGTCGTGAAACGTCTTGATACTGCAAGAAACCCGTTCTCGTTCAATTAATAAGGTCAAGTTCGCAAGTTTTTCATTCTCTCCAGTTATAGATTTGAAAATAGAATATTTAATTTGCGAAGCGTTGCCATTTCATAATAACAATGTCAGGAAAACAAATGTGGCTTTCCATCGTGAAACGTCTTGATACTGCAAGAAACCCGTTCTCGTTCTATTAATAAGGTCAAGTTCGCAAGTTTTTCATTCTCGCCAGTTATAGATTTGAAAATAAAATAGAATTGAATAAATAATGATTTGCTCCATATATTAATGGCGTCATTCTCGAAATCCCTGTTCCCGTTTAATTAACAAGGCCGAGTTCGCATATTTTCTAATAGATCGCGCTGAGAAAAATAATAACGAGTGAGGTACGTTCTGCTCGATAGATGGCGCTGCGGGATAATTTCCCAAATAACCGTCTTCGCCTTTGGCGACAGAAGCCCATTTCCTCTCTATGGGGATTTCATTCTTTGGCGACAGTATGGGGGGGGCGCCTTTATATTCACCTCTGGTGACAGCGGCCACTGTATGGGCCTCTTCATATTCGCCTCCGGCCTCCGCTTCTATTCACCTACGGTGACAGATGAGCTTATATCGCAAAAGCGACAGAGCCTGGGCGTGCTCAGTTCTAATCTAAACTAAAGGGCCCCAACTGTAGCTCCTTCCCTCTATATTCGCCCTCCGGCGACAGGGGCAACTCCACGGGGCCCCTTTATATTCGCCTCTGGCGACAGGGGCCACTCCATGGGGCCCCTTTATATTCGCCCTTGGCGACAGGGGCCACCTGTAGCCCCTTTATATTCGCCTCGGGCGACAGGGGCCACTCCATGGGGCCCCTTTATACTCGCCCTTGGCGACAGGGGCCACCAGTAGCCCCTTTATATTCGCCTCGGGCGACAGGGGCCACTCCATGGGGCCCCTTTATACTCGCCCTTGGCGACAGGGGCCACCTGTAGCCCCTTTATATTCGCCTCGGGCGACAGGGGCCACTCCATGGGACCCCTTTATATTCGCCCTTGGCGACAGGGGCCACCTGTAGCCCCTTTATATTCGCCTCGGGCGACAGGGCCACTCCATGGGGCCCCTTTATATTCGCCCTTGGCGACAGGGGCCACCTGTAGCCCCTTTATACTCGCCCTCCGGCGACAGGGGCCACCTGGCCTGGCTCCTAGGGCGGGATGGGGTGGGGGGTGCACTGCACCCAAAGCCCCCCATCTTTGGCTCTCTTCGAGCCCCGCCCACGAGAGGGAGAGGGTTCTCTTGGGTGTTCTCCCAAGGGAGAGCACCCAAGGCCCCTCTCGACTCTCGTCGAGCCCCGACTTGACTGATGGGTGCACCCCTATTTATACCCTCCGGCCACCGCCAGGTTCGAATTTTTTCCAGGAATATTTCGTTATTTTCCTGGAATTCCCCTTCGAATTTTTTCCAGGAATATTTTGGTATTTTCCAGGAATTTTTTCGACTATCCCAGAGTGGCGATGGCTTTATGTATTGCACATGCGCACCACATCATTTGCACCACAAGCTTTGCCATTTCATTCTTCGCTAGGCTAGCTATTCCGTCGTGAAACGTCTTGATACTGCAAGAAACCCGTTCTCGTTCAATTAATAAGGTCAAGTTCGCAAGTTTTTCATTCTCTCCAGTTATAGATTTGAAAATAGAATATTTAATTTGCGAAGCGTTGCCATTTCATAATAACAATGTCAGGAAAACAAATGTGGCTTTCCATCGTGAAACGTCTTGATACTGCAAGAAACCCGTTCTCGTTCTATTAATAAGGTCAAGTTCGCAAGTTTTTCATTCTCGCCAGTTATAGATTTGAAAATAAAATAGAATTGAATAAATAATGATTTGCTCCATATATTAATGGCGTCATTCTCGAAATCCCTGTTCCCGTTTAATTAACAAGGCCGAGTTCGCATATTTTCTAATAGATCGCGCTGAGAAAAATAATAACGAGTGAGGTACGTTCTGCTCGATAGATGGCGCTGCGAGATAATTTCCCAAATAACCGTCTTCGCCTTTGGCGACAGAAGCCCATTTCCTCTCTATGGGGATTTCATTCTTTGGCGACAGTATGGGGGGGCGCCTTTATATTCACCTCTGGTGACAGCGGCCACTGTATGGGCCTCTTCATATTCGCCTCCGGCCTCCGCTTCTATTCACCTACGGTGACAGATGAGCTTATATCGCAAAAGCGACAGAGCCTGGGCGTGCTCGGTTCTAATCTAAACTAAAGGGCCCCAACTGTAGCTTCTTCCCTCTATATTCGCCCTCCGGCGACAGGGGCAACTCCACGGGGCCCCTTTATATTCGCCTCTGGCGACAGGGGCCACTCCATGGGGCCCCTTTATATTCGCCCTTGGCGACAGGGGCCACCTGTAGCCCCTTTATACTCGCCCTCCGGCGACAGGGGCCACCTGGCCTGGCTCCTAGGGCGGGATGGGGTGGGGGGTGGACTGCACCCAAAGCCCCCCATCTTTGGCTCTCTTCGAGCCCCGCCCACGAGAGGGAGAGGGTTCTCTTGGGTGTTCTCCCAAGGGAGAGCACCCAAGGCCCCTCTCGACTCTCGTCGAGCCCCGACTTGACTGATGGGTGCACCCCTATTTATACCCTCCGGCCACCGCCAGGTTCGAATTTTTTCCAGGAATATTTCGTTATTTTCCTGGAATTCCCCTTCGAATTTTTTCCAGGAATATTTTGGTATTTTCCAGGAATTTTTTCGACTATCCCAGAGTGGCGATGGCTTTATGTATTGCACATGCGCACCACATCATTTGCACCACAAGCTTTGCCATTTCATTCTTCGCTAGGCTAGCTATTCCGTCGTGAAACGTCTTGATACTGCAAGAAACCCGTTCTCGTTCAATTAATAAGGTCAAGTTCGCAAGTTTTTCATTCTCTCCAGTTATAGATTTGAAAATAGAATATTTAATTTGCGAAGCGTTGCCATTTCATAATAACAATGTCAGGAAAACAAATGTGGCTTTCCATCGTGAAACGTCTTGATACTGCAAGAAACCCGTTCTCGTTCTATTAATAAGGTCAAGTTCGCAAGTTTTTCATTCTCGCCAGTTATAGATTTGAAAATAAAATAGAATTGAATAAATAATGATTTGCTCCATATATTAATGGCGTCATTCTCGAAATCCCTGTTCCCGTTTAATTAACAAGGCCGAGTTCGCATATTTTCTAATAGATCGCGCTGAGAAAAATAATAACGAGTGAGGTACGTTCTGCTCGATAGATGGCGCTGCGAGATAATTTCCCAAATAACCGTCTTCGCCTTTGGCGACAGAAGCCCATTTCCTCTCTATGGGGATTTCATTCTTTGGCGACAGTATGGGGGGGCGCCTTTATATTCACCTCTGGTGACAGCGGCCACTGTATGGGCCTCTTCATATTCGCCTCCGGCCTCCGCTTCTATTCACCTACGGTGACAGATGAGCTTATATCGCAAAAGCGACAGAGCCTGGGCGTGCTCGGTTCTAATCTAAACTAAAGGGCCCCAACTGTAGCTCCTTCCCTCTATATTCGCCCTCCGGCGACAGGGGCAACTCCACGGGGCCCCTTTATATTCGCCTCTGGCGACAGGGGCCACTCCATGGGGCCCCTTTATATTCGCCCTTGGCGACAGGGGCCACCTGTAGCCCCTTTATACTCGCCCTCCGGCGACAGGGGCCACCTGGCCTGGCTCCTAGGGCGGGATGGGGTGGGGGGTGCACTGCACCCAAAGCCCCCCATCTTTGGCTCTCTTCGAGCCCCGCCCACGAGAGGGAGAGGGTTCTCTTGGGTGTTCTCCCAAGGGAGAGCACCCAAGGCCCCTCTCGACTCTCGTCGAGCCCCGACTTGACTGATGGGTGCACCCCTATTTATACCCTCCGGCCACCGCCAGGTTCGAATTTTTTCCAGGAATATTTCGTTATTTTCCTGGAATTCCCCTTCGAATTTTTTCCAGGAATATTTTGGTATTTTCCAGGAATTTTTTCGACTATCCCAGAGTGGCGATGGCTTTATGTATTGCACATGCGCACCACATCATTTGCACCACAAGCTTTGCCATTTCATTCTTCGCTAGGCTAGCTATTCCGTCGTGAAACGTCTTGATACTGCAAGAAACCCGTTCTCGTTCAATTAATAAGGTCAAGTTCGCAAGTTTTTCATTCTCTCCAGTTATAGATTTGTACAGATTTGACAGAAAATAGAATGTTTAATTTGCGAAGCGTTGCCATTTCTTAATAACAATGTCAGGAAAACAAATGTGGCTTTCCATCGTGAAACGTCTTGATACTGCAAGAAACCCGTTCTCGTTCTATTAATAAGGTCAAGTTCGCAAGTTTTTCATTCTCGCCAGTTATAGATTTGAAAATAAAATAGAATTGAATAAATAATGATTTGCTCCATATATTAATGGCGTCATTCTCGAAATCCCTGTTCCCGTTTAATTAACAAGGCCGAGTTCGCATATTTTCTAATAGATCGCGCTGAGAAAAATAATAACGAGTGAGGTACGTTCTGCTCGATAGATGGCGCTGCGTGATAATTTCCCAAATAACCGTCTTCGCCTTTGGCGACAGAAGCCCATTTCCTCTCTATGGGGATTTCATTCTTTGGCGACAGTATGGGGGGGGGCGCCTTTATATTCACCTCTGGTGACAGCGGCCACTGTATGGGCCTCTTCATATTCGCCTCCGGCCTCCGCTTCTATTCACCTACGGTGACAGATGAGCTTATATCGCAAAAGCGACAGAGCCTGGGCGTGCTCGGTTCTAATCTAAACTAAAGGGCCCCAACTGTAGCTCCTTCCCTCTATATTCGCCCTCCGGCGACAGGGGCAACTCCACGGGGCCCCTTTATATTCGCCTCTGGCGACAGGGGCCACTCCATGGGGCCCCTTTATATTCGCCCTTGGCGACAGGGGCCACCTGTAGCCCCTTTATATTCGCCTCGGGCGACAGGGGCCACTCCATGGGGCCCGTTTATACTCGCCCTTGGCGACAGGGGCCACCAGTAGCCCCTTTATATTCGCCTCGGGCGACAGGGGCCACTCCATGGGGCCCCTTTATATTCGCCCTTGGCGACAGGGGCCACCTGTAGCCCCTTTATACTCGCCCTCCGGCGACAGGGGCCACCTGGCCTGGCTCCTAGGGCGGGATGGGGTGGGGGGTGCACTGCACCCAAAGCCCCCCATCTTTGGCTCTCTTCG